>NC_092519.1:17029808-17347315 GCF_047511675.1 Marmota flaviventris
TTCCCTCAAGGATTCCTCTTGTGAGTATAATTACCTTTGATTGCTCCCAAAATTTTTGATCTGATTTTCAATGTTCTTCTCATCACATTTGATTCCTAAAATGCCAAACAAAAACATTATAAATTTCTAGGAGCTAGAAATGCTTTTCCAAATTCATGGTGCATTTTATGCTACAATAATTCACCAACTGATTGTCTTTTCATGTTCTACATAAATAAAAAAAAATGAACACAAATTCTCTAATTAAGTAAATACACAAATTATTACCTATAGATGCCAGGTTTCTGAGGACTTCCAGCATCACATCTCTGTAAAGGTTCTTCTGGGAAGCATCCAGCAAATCCCACTCCTCCTGAATGAAGTTCACAGCCACATCCTCAAAGGTCACTGAGATCTAAAATATCCCACAAATGTGTAGTGGAGAACAGGAGAGATTTCACAGCATGAGAAATCTATACTCAACATGCATGATGTTCACATGATTCCCTGGCCTCTCGATTAATTCCACGATTTGGTCATTGAAATCTCCAGTGCATTTAATTCTTCACAGCCACTCCAACACTAGATTTGGGCCCCACACAAGGTAAATAGTAGAGTGTTGTACACCCTTCCTTTGGTGAGTTCATAGGAAGTAAGAGGGGCTCCCGGGTCACCCTTATCTTATTTGTTGATTGCATCTCTATCACCTTCTTACCAACATCCTGTGCAGTAGAGAGCTAATATTAGCACCCTCCTTATTACTTACCCTTAGAAAAGAAAGCTGACTGAGTAGGAAATTGCTGGGATCACAAAACTCAGCATTTGAGAGATCCTGCCAACCACAGTGGCTCACTGGGCCTACACACTTAATATAGACAACATGGTATTTACTGATCTCCTGTTTCCTTCTGAAAGTCAATTGTTCCATCCTTAAAGAAGTGCCTAGAATCAGCCCTAACCCACACCCTCAGAGTATGGAGTCACTAAAGAGTTTCCCTTATAGACAACAGTTAGACAATCTTCCACACAGATTGTCACAATGTGTTCACTGGGGACTGAGCTCAACTTGTGTGATTACACTGAGGACAACTAGAAGTTTGCAGGTGCTTTACTCCAGAACAAATTTACCCAATTAGTAATCAAGGACAATGATTAATAAACACAACAATATAATAATTTCTGGTTTTTAATGTCAAAGCAGAATGGGGTGTGTGGAAAGATGGCATGTGTCTCAGAAAGAACTCGATGACCCCAAGATGTTATCTTGCCCAAAAAACAGCCTTACAAAATTATATCGGTTTGAAAAATAGTTTTCTTAACAGACAGCAGAAAATCCTTTCCCAAACCTCATGGCAACCATGAATGTCCAATGATTCTCAAACTCTTCTGAACAGCAGATGTCTCACTCAGATCATCTACAGTCATGAGACACATACCACCGTTCTGCTCAAGGACACTTTGATCAAGATAGGCCACATGTACAATGGTGGTCTGTCATGAAAGAGATTCCTCGTTCCTGTAGCATAGCTGGTGCAAGGAAACCTCAGGCACAAGCACTTCCAGGGTGTGTTAAAGCAGCAGGTTTGCAGCCCAGAATCCTGAACTATCCGACGCTGACTGCTTGTGAAACAGGCCACTCCATGTGGGTCTCTAAGCAGGCTATGATTTTTGCACAGTGTGGAACAGCCCAAAGGACCACCTACCAGAACACAACCCTGCCACTCACAAAGAACCATGCATAGGACATAAGACACATGACATTTGAAGCAGGACAGTATCAACAGAGGTTAACAGGAGCCCGAGAGAAAGCCTTTAGTGGGCTGTCCTTCGTTGCATGGAAAAAGTATGAGTGACAGCAGGTGTCTTGGAGAGATCACAATGATGGTCCAGTCAAACTGAAATCTAAGTGGCAAAGGGTACTTCATCCATCTATTCTGCAGACAAATATCATTTATTACACATTTAACTGTGAAAGACTAAAACACATTTCAAAAATTTAAAAAAGATATAATTACTACCCACCCCCACCCCCCAGAAAAAAGAAAGTCAAGGCTCTGACATCTAAAACAGGCTTCCATGAGACACTGAAGACCTGCCACCAATTTTCTACTGTTATTTCCAGACAACAGAAGTTGAGTTAAAACTTCCTAATTCTTTCTTTTTATATTTATTTTTTTACTTGCAGTTGAACACAATAGCTTTATCCTATTTATTTATGTGGTGCTGAGGATTGAACCCAGGACCTTGCACATGCTAGGCAAGTTCTCGACCACTGAGCCACAACCCCAACCCACCTTCTAATTCTTTATATGGCATATTTTAACATATTATCAAAATTAAATAGATAAAGAAAAATATTAAATAGAAAAGAAAACTATGAAAGACTCTAATCATCATAAATGCAAAATTCCTCAAACAATACTTTACTGAATCCAAAAATAAATAAAAAGAATTTTAAACACAGCCAAGAGGAAATTATTACAGCTCTGTAAGACTGATGCCAAATTTAAAACTCAGTTAATATTTTCCAGGGACAAGCATACTAACGTGGGAAGTCAAGCCCAGTGGCCCAGATCCACTCACATCAGCCTCTGCAGGGCCCAGGAACGCAACACACATGCAAGGCTGATTCAGAATTAAAAAACCAATTAACAGTATCCATCACAACAAAAAGCTAAATAATAAATATTGATTATATTAATAGTTAAAAAATTCAAGAATAATGAAAAAACACTCAAGCTCAAAAAAAAAAAAAAAACCACAATGTCTTCATAGAGAGACAGCATGATCCTCTATGCTACTGGAATCCACTGGAAGAATCATGAAAAACAATGATGTGACATCAGTGTTGTCATGTTAACAAACAAAACAATTATTATACTATTGACAGCAGGAAGCTGGGCATGGAGGCCATGCCTGTGATCCTTGCCAATCAGGGGCCGGGGCAGGATGATCCCAGGTTTGAGTCCAGCCTGGGCAATTTAGCAAGACTCTGTTTCTAAACAAAAAATTAAAAGTTTTGGGAATGTAGCTCAATGGTAGAGCAGCCCTGCAAATAAGGTGAAAATTATGCACAGAAAACTTCTCAGCAGTGACTACAGCAGCCATATCCAGAACTGCCCAAAGCTAGAAGCAAGGAAGATGCACCTTTCAATGCTGAATGGACAAGGTACGTTTTAACCACACCAAAGAACATCACCCAGAAAGTGAGCTCTGCAGCCTGCAAAGATACAGCACCCTTAAAGGCAGACTACTAAGTAAGAGAAGCCAGTCTGAAAGGCCAAGTACAGTAAGATTCCAATTCAAGAACATTCAAGAAGAGACAACATTATAGATGCACTGAAACTCTTCTGTATGACATTATTATGTAGAGTATGTGACACACAAAATCACACCACACAGAGGAGGAACCCTAAGGTAAAGGATGGATTTCAGCTGATGATAAAGTGTTGCTTCATCCACTGTCTTAATCAAATGTAGGCTACTGATTCAGTAACTAACAAGCATCCAACATCAATGCAAAATACTGAGAACAGTGTAGAGAAGGGTGTTTGATACTATATGTAATGGCTCATTAGAATTGTCAACCGCATTGGATTAAGAGATACCTGTGATTAAGAGGCCTCTGGGTGTGTCCGTGAGGGTGTGTCTACAAATGATTGGCATGTGGAACAGAGAACCAAACTAGAGAACCTCCTTAGGTATAGGCAGCACCATCCAATAGGACGGTGTCTTAGGTGGAACAAAAGTTGGAAGAAGAAGGAAGCAGCAGCAGAGAAAGCCCCTTTCTGCTCCAATGGCTGCTGCAATGGCCTGAGGATATCACACTCTGCCTTCTTCACTCTCCCAAAGTGGACTCTGCCTGTGATTCTCCAGGGAGTTTCCAGAACCTTTGGTCTGACTAGGGCAGCACCAGTGATCCCTCTTGTTCTGAGGCTTCAGCCTCTTGGACTCTGCAGCTACTACTTCTCAAGCTCTCCAGCTGCAGATGGCCACTGTGGACACCAGCTTCAGGTCAAGTAGGCCAATCTAATACGTCCCCTTTTAGATCACACTTCGTGTTGATGCTGTTTCTCTAGAAAACATTGACTAACAAACTATAAGTCTAAAATTGCTCTGAAACACAAAATTGATTTAATAAGGAAGTGAATGAACTACATGCCATAAACTTTAACAAATATAAACATAAGAAACAATATTACATAATGAATACCTTTCCCAAATAATAATGCAAAAAATAAAGCAAAGAAGAAAAGTCATAGTTACAAATTTCAAAACTATGGACGAAAGCAAGGAAACTGATTTTCAATACAATTTCCATCTGGAAAGAAACTAGATGATAAATCTATTTTTTTAAAAATATATATTTATTCTTTAGTTCTAGGTGGGCACAATTCCTTTATTTAATATTTATGTGGTGCTGAGGATCAAACTCAAGGCCTCACGCATGCTAGGTGAGCGCTTTTTCTCTGAGCCACAATCCCAACCCCTGGATGATAAATCTTTAAAAGGTATTCCAACTGCTGGTGTGGTGGTGTGCACCTGTAATTTCAGCCACTAGGGAGGTCAAGGCATGGAACTGGCAAGTTGGAGGCTCCCTCTGCAATTTAGCAAGACATCCAGAAATTTTGTGAAACTTGGTCTTCATCAACAATAAATGGGGGTACTGGGATTGTAGCTGAGTGGCAGAGCACTTGCTAGCATGTATGAGGCGCTGGGTATGATCCTTAGCACCACAGATAAATTAACAAAAATAAGGTATTCTGCCCCTCTACAACTATACAAAAAAAAATAAAAAATAAATAGGCACATAATAAATAGGAAGGGCTGAGGATGTGCTCAGTGGTCAAGTGCCTCTAGGTTATGTTACCCAGTAAAACACCTGCCCACCTCCAAAATGCTGCTCACACATTGAAATTCATTTTTTTTTTTTTTTTTTTTTTGAGGACAACATAAGCATTAGCAAGTCCCTGGCTTCAATCCCAGCAATCAATACATCAGCAAATAAGTAAACTCCAGTCTACAATACTAATTTTCTTGGGGTGGAGAGTAGCTCAGTAGTAAGAACTTGATAGCCTTTGGTTCAATCCTCAACACTCCATGTACACACACACACACACACAAAAAAAAAAAAAAACCCTGAAAATATATGTAACGAGTGATAAAAAAAGATTGTAATACAAAAGATACACAATGAGAGGCAACAAAAATCAATGAAAAGACAACACACTTTCTTACAAAGGAGACTGAACTTTCCCATGATCTACACTCTTTGAAAAAACAAAGAGCATTTCAGTAAATTATGTGAAATTTAGGGCATGGATTATTGTGTTTTTTGGGGTGAACTTAGAAAAACTATATCTAAAATGAACATAGTACACTGTATCTAAGACCAGTGAAAATATTGTACAGGACAGAGAGAGTAGAGAGAGCATTTATGTTACTCCCAAGTTTCATAAGCTAAAAGGCCAGCTCCCAAATGGGTAGCCCTAGGAGGAGGTAATTAGGAGGGAACAGGAATCAGGTGACATGGTGGGAGTGCTTGTGAGAAGATCAGCACCCTCACTGAGACATATATCTCTCTCCTTTTCAGAAAACAGGTGTCATTTATTATTTCACTGATAAAGTATTCAGTGATTTTTAAATGATCACAGTTGGGTATTTTAGGTATTGCCATATTGTCCTTAAAACTTCCAATGAAGATGGGTGTGATGGTGCACATCTGTAACCCCCGTGGTTCAGGGGTCAGAGGCCCAAGGTGATGTAGCAAGACCCTGACTCAAAAGGAAGAATCTAAAAGGGGCCAGGGATGTGGCTCAGTGGCTAAGCACCTCTGGGTTCCATTGCTGATACCAAAAACAACACAGCTAACATGAACCTGCCAAATCCAGACAACAACAGTAACAACAAACTGTCATTCGTGTCAAATTCATCAGCTTGTCAACGACTGTAACTAATTTACATAAAATCAAATTCATAAATTTATCCACCACAATTTTTGTAGAAATGGATTCATTTCCTGAAGCAATAATGGTAGACAGAGTTTCTCTGTATCTTAAGTGGCATTCTGGAATCTAGGGCATGGATTTCAATTGGAAATCATTGAAAAGACAAGATCAAATCTCCCTAATTTTCTATGCATACTCAGGGGTAGCAAAAGATAAATTAGATGTGGTTTTTTGTTGCTGTTGTTGTTGTTTGTTTTTTTGTTTTTCTGTTCTGTTCTTTTTCTTTGGTTTGGGATCAGAGATTAAACCCAGAGGAACTTTACTGATAAGTCACATCCCCAGACATAAGGCCTGGCTAAGTCGCTAAGGCTGTACTCAAGTTTACAATCCTACTGCCTCAGCTTCTGGAACAGCAAGGATCACAGGTGTGCACCACTGTACCTGGCTGTACTTGTTTTCACAATGGAAATGTAACTAGAGTTTTTAAAATCCACTTCTTTCTTGCCTATTTGATAATAGTCCATCCCATTTGGCTCTGAAAAAATAGACCTGGGCCTCAAAATGTGAGCAGATCATTTCAAAGTGATACACAGAAAGCTTTGGTGCTGAGGAAGCACACATGTGTCAGGCTCAAGGGGCAGGGAAGGTTCCTGACATCTGGGACATGCTCCCTCCTGGTCTTGCTTCCTGAATGCCTCTAGGATCACCCTCCCAGGGACCTAGACCATGACTCCACTCTACGAGGCTTTTCAGGTTTGCACAGCTCTGCACTGGGGTGGGTGTTGCTTATGCTCTGGGAGAGGTTTTGCTCCATCACACTGTGAGACTGAAAGGGCAGGAATCACTGGTGACCTGGCCCCTAAGCACCAGCATCCACAGGCTGAATGGCCACCTCTCTCCAAGGAATGGGAACAGAGCTTGGGAAAAACAAGGTCCCAAGGAAGTAGCTGTCTAGATGAGGCCTGTTCCAGGAGATTCCTCAGCCCAGAGCCCCCAGCAGCTTCCCTGAGAGGCTGCACCCCACACCTCAGGTGTCCTCTAGGAGGAACTGACCCAGGGCCTGAAGTTCTGTTCACCCTGCAGGGACCAGGGCAGCTGTGGGCACCTTGTGGCAGCTCCAGGAGAGGACAGTGGCTGAGAACATGGGACCCTGTGAGGCGTCCAAAGGGAACCTCTGCCCAAGAAATCTGACATGGTGTCTACACCTAAGGGAGATAAAGGGAGAAGCACAAGATTTTTACAGCTGTGAACTCAAGTTCTCTATACAGTTGCATCTACATCAAAGAACCTTCAGAGTATTTGACTTGGCTAACCTGAAACCATGAGTGTGGAAAAGCAGGGTTCTGTATGGAGAGCAAAAATTATCTTGGGCTATCTTAAGCCCTTTAATAGCCAATTATCTTAATTTCTGTATCAGACCACAATTCTCAAAACTATTAAATTTCTCAGAAAATATCCCTACCCTTACCAGTCATCTAGTCCCAACCATCTACCAAAGTAAGAATGTAATAACAACAGTCAGAAGAAATTTATTTTTTCTTTTTTTCTGTTTTTTTTTCCCTGTAACCCAACCATCTGATGATCCTACCAACGCATTTGGTTAATGTAGTGATACACAACTTTCTTTTATAAAAGTTCATGTAGGCCAGGCACAGTGGCACACAACTGTAATCCCAGCAGCTTGAGAGGCTAAGGTAGGAAGATCGCTACATTCAAAGCCACCCCCAGCTACTTAGGGAAGCCATAAAGAACGTGGTGATATCAGCCTCATAATACAATATAAAAAGGACTGATTATGGCTCAGTGATTAAGTGCCGCTGAGTTCAATCCTTGTCTTTCAGGGTGGGACACATACATCATTTTGGGTCACTTGAATCCATGTTCCTGAGTATGCTCATTAATATTTGGATCAAAATGAACTATTTTCCATAGCTGGGATTGCCAATGCCTTTAATGTCAACACCTTGAGAAACTGAAGCAGGCGGGGGAGGACTTACAGGCCAGGCTGGGCAACATAGCCAGACCCCATCTGAAAATCAAATTTAAAGAGCTGAGGATGAAGAACAGAAGAATGAATCACACACTATTATCCTATGTGCACATATGACTATAGGACTGGTGTGAATCCACATGGAATACAACCAGAAAAAGGAGCAGTGACACTCTATTTATGTGTGCTGTGTCAAAATGCATTATAATGGCATATATAACTAATAAAAAGAAATTTAAGTAAATAAATAATATATGTCAAAGTAGGGAGGGAGGCTGGGTACATAGCCCAAGATTCAATATTCCTAGCTTCTATGTAGAAATGCCTTTTTTTCCTTTTAAAGTACTTATTTTGACCAAACACAGGGAACTGTTAAGTTCCCCTTTCTTTCCCCTCAAGTATAATATTCAGAAATAGAAAACAAATGCTTTCAAAAGTGTTCTTCTTGCCAGGGACAGTGGCATAGGCCTTGTTAGAATGGCCTTAGGCCCGAGCCTAAGCAACTCCATTTTAGAAGACCTGCAGTTTCACCAGGCACATCCACAGATCCCTCCAGTAAGGCCTCAAACAAGTTCCTTCCCCTCACCCTGATAAAGAGAGTGAAGCCTCTGACAGGCTGTCCTTGCCTGATGAGAGGGAAAGGGAGAAGATCAGGGTGAAGACCACCAGACTAGATGTTTCTGACGCCAGGGTAAATGACCCCACTGAGAAATAGGGTGATAGCTGATAAGGATTGAAAGGGGGGTAAAAAGCCCCCAAATTTAGTATAAATGATAGAGCAAATGAACAGGAATTCAGCCAGCTCAAACAAGGATGCACTTGAGCTGGAGAGCCTGCTGAGGACCTGACATCCCATCACTTGGCATCTTTCCTGAGTGTCTGCGTGGTCCTCACTGCTCTCAAACTTCACTGCCTCCTCTGGACCTTGGTGAGAGCTGCAACTCCTTCCTAGGACCCCCTCCTCAACTGGTCCTCTGCTCCACACCAGGAAAAGACTGCCTTGGTTACAGACCTGGGCACAGAGGTCTGAGGTCTGAGTGAGTGTGCATCTGCTGGACTCAAAGCCTAAGACATAAGACCTTTAAACTCAGCATACAGAGGGAATGTCTGTCATTAGCTTATCATGATTAAGTGTGTTTTCCAGTGCTTAGAATGAATCTAGAATTGTTTGCTGTGAATTAATTAACCTAGAATTGTTTGCCGTGAATTGATTATGTCTATGGCAATGCCTAGCGTTAAGGATTGTTGTTTTCTTGATTAAGAACCTATACAGTTCAACTGTATTAAGTAATTTGAGTGAATAGAGCATTGAAAGGGGCACAAGTGTGTGGACATTCTTTATTTCTCCCCTTGACTGCATAAGTCACAGTTTTGCCCCCTCCACACAGCCCTGTAATCCCAGGAACTTTGGAGGCTGAAGCAGAAGTGAAGCCAGATTTACAGATAGGTAGTTAGGTAAATTGGGTCTAATATTGTGTAAGATAAATAAAACAGAGGCCCTTATAGAGAATGGAGTCCTGGAAACCAGAGCAGCAATTGAAATGTTAATGTCCCCAAGGCCTGAATCTATTCTAAGGAACTGTTTATCATAATCCAAAAGCCACCCCAGGCCTTTCCTGCCCTGATTACTCCTCCAGCCCACCAATCTCCCACCTTTTGGACCTTCCCACCTGCATTCTATCACTGCAACATAATGAGAAACAAAGTGTGGGAAAGCGGAAAGAAGACTTTAGCTATAAAAGAGGGAAGACCTCCCCCTTACAGGGATTCCACGTCTTGGGTCCCCTTCTTCCTGCGGGGAGAAGTCTTTTCTGCTGTCCTTTAATAAACCTCCACTTTCCACTCTACACTTGCCTCAGCGTGCTTCTCTGGTGTTATACTTCAGCATTCGGGGAAGCAAGGACTCGTCACTGGTAAACAGCGGTAACAGAAGGATCACAGGTTGGAGACCAGCTTCCACACCAAGTGGGTGCAGATCTCAAAATTCAGTAAAAGTGGAGGCTGGGGATGTGACTCATAAAGCTCCCCGAGTTTGGGTCCCCAATTAAAAGAAAAGAACTATTCTCTCCAATATTTCACTAGATGAAAAGTGACAATTAGCGGACGGTGTCCATTTGGACCAAGTGGGAAGAACGAACGTCTGGCCGAGCTGTGAGCTGGAGGGAAGGTGGGGTTTAGAAGGCAGGAGGCGCCTGCAATTTGGGGAACCTACAGCAGCCTCCGGAGGAGCTCCCCTGGGAGAAGGAGGGTGCATGTGTGGCCCTGCTTCCTCCACGTTGGGAAGAGTGGGTCGGGCCACCAGTAGGGAGCAAAGGGGACACCAGGGCCCTGAGCCGCCCTTCCAAACCCAGGGAACCAGGGGACAGGGCCCAGGGCCACCCTCCAGCGGGGACTCTGCCACGCTCAGCAGCTCACTTCAAAAACCCAAAACCCAGCTCACCCCACGAGACCAAGGGACAGGGCCACGACTCCGCCGCGCTCCCCAGCTCACCCCACGACACCAAGGGACAGGGCCACGACTCCGCTGCGCTCCCCAGCTCACCCGGGCACCTGGCCCCACGGCAGGTGGTGACGCGTGCCTTCTGCCCTGGTCGCAAACTCACCATTTTTGTCTTCTGTGCTGACCCGGCGTCCTCTAGAGGAACCTCCAGGCACCCGAGACGGGGGTGGGGGGGACACAGGCAGCGCAGAGTCACCTGAGTCCCTGGAGCAGAGAACTCTCGGCTTGAAGGATGAGGAGCGGAGTCGCTGAGGAAGAAACGCTCGCGAGATTGCTGAAGCCCGCCCTTCCTCTCCCTCTGCGCACTGATTGGGCAGTTCCCCCAGCATCCGGGATGGACGGCCTCAGACCCGCCTCTGCATCGTGACTGACAGCCAGCGTCATCCAATCACTGGCTGAAATTGGGTAGACTGACAGATGCTTGGCCCCAGCCCTTTTCAGGCGGAGCTTCGCGGCTGTGCTGGGAACTAATCCAGGTGGGAAGCCTTGGCTTAGCCTCTGGTGCAGAGGTGACACCTGGCGCTGAGCTAGGCTTCAGCCATAGAGTGCGTTCTGAGCATGGCGAGCCCCTGGGTTTAACCTCATCACAAAAACAAAGCACAGCTTCTCAGGGAGGGTGAGGCTGGAGGAGCCCAAGGTCAGGTCAGTGTCTGCAAACAATGAGACCCTCTCTTTTTATTTATTTATTTTTTAAGTTGTAGATAATACAATCTTTATTTATTTCTTTTTATGTGGTGCTAAGGATCGAACCCAGTGTCTCATGTGTGTGAGGCAGGCATTCTACCACTGAGGTACAACCCCAGGCCCGAGAGACCCTCTCTTAAAATAAAATGAAAAGGGTGGGCATGTAGCTCAGTGGTCCAGGTCAAGCCCCACTGGGTTTATTATATATATATATACCTCAGGCAAATTAGAAAGACACGGTCTCCAAATTTTTGAAACACTCTTTAAAGATATCATATATATCCCACATATATATGATATCTACTAATGAAAACAATTTGAAAAATATTTTAGTAATTCTCATTACCTCCTGGCCTCTGATCTTTGAGGAGGCAGCCTGAGCTATAAAAGGAAACATTTGGGGTTGGGGCTGTGGCTCAGTGTTCCATCCCCAGGAGAGAAAGGGGTGGGGTGGGGGGAGGCAGGCAACCCTCTCAAACAGCAATGTGCAGCGGAAATAAAATGGGCGCCTTGTGCTCAATGTAGATAGTCTACATTCTACAATTATCAATTCTTATGTACAGACCTGACTCTGCTGATCCCACAAGTCTGCTCAGCTGTTTGCCCTAAAATCAAAAAGAAAAGGTGTTGATTGAAAGCAGGAAAGGAAGTTTGACCAGTGCAGCTACACCAGGGAGACAAGGAAACCCTGTCCTTACCCTGTGTTTAGGTGCTGACAAGGGCTTTGAGACTTTCTAGAAAGGGAAATCATTGTCATGAATGTATAGGGGAAGTTGTATGTAGGAGTTAGTATTTATTGTAAAAGAATAATATCATATTATTACTGCATTAGGTGATATGCTAATAATATCATAATATGTAGAATTGTATTAGGTTAGGCTTCAGGCATCCGTAGTCTCATAACATGTCTGTGAACTCAAGCTCATTTGCCCCCTTGAAACATGTCATTCCATTGCACAGACTGACCTCATTATTTTCTCTCAGTATAAAGTCCCCCTTTGTGAACTCTTTTTATGTGAAGGTTTCAGATGCACCAACATTTTCAAGAAAAGCCACAAGCCCATCTGCATCCTGCCTAGGAAGCAATGTACCCCCAGAAGCTGACCCAGTGCTCTCAGCTTCCTGGGTTTCAACTGATAGTTAAACCAGAAAGAAATAATAACCCTGCTCAGCTCTGCCAGAAAGCCCGCATATAAAACATAAAAATTTGCCAGTTGGGACCAATACACCCTGTCATATTAACCTCAATAATGGAAAAAAAGGATTAGGGATGTAGCTCAGTGGTTAAGCACCCCAGGTTGAATCCCTAGTATCAATAGTAATAATAGTAATTAAAGTAATAATTTTGTTGATACATCTGCAGAATTGAAAGCTTGACACCTAAGAACTTGGAGCCTCTATGAGGACATGGGCAACAAAGTCAATAGAGTCAAGGGTGTGGCTGGGTCTGAAGAACGTGACCCAGCCCAGAGGATGCTGAAGAACTCACAGGTGACAAGGGGGGCTGGTGACAAGGGACACAGCTGGCCAATGTGCTGGCTTTCTCTTCCACACAGCATGGGTGATGGGAAGGAAGCATGGCTCCTAGGGATGGCCAGCTGCCATCTCTTTCCTTATCCCAAGATCCACTGGGCTGGAGATGGGTTTGGCCATCAGGTAGAGGAGGATTTGGCTTCAGGTGGTGGCCTGAGGTCATCAATGTGTAGTCAGGGTCTGTGGTCTGAAGGCCCCCAGGCTGGGTGTTTTGTTACAGCAGCCCAGGAAGACTAATACAGTGATGCACCAGCCCTCTGACCAGTGCAATGACCTGAGTGTGTCTGGAGCTGCCACATTGGAACTGAGGGTCCCTTAGCTCTGAGTGGCCCGTGTGTGGGTGGGAAGAAGCTGTTCTGTCCTCTCCAGAGCAGAGAGAAGGCGGCCTCCAATTAGATCCCGCACAGACACATTCACTACAATGAGACCTGAGAGTGTGACATCCAGAGAGCAGCTACTGCCTGAGGATCTACACCTCAGACAGGAAAAGCCACCCATCAGGATGGACCCCAGCCATGACTGACATCTGTCTGTTCAGCCTGCTCTGTCCTGCTGCCCTCCAGCCACAGGCGCAGCCCACCAGCTCCCAGCCCTGCCCGGCTGCTGGTCGACCTGAGTCCCTTCAGCTCTCACCTTCCTCCGTCACTATTCTCTATTTGGAGAAACACAGCTGATTTTAAAAAGGTTCTTAGAGATCAAAATTCCTCTGTCATCTCACTCCAGGGACAATGGCAGCTTCTAGGAACACAAACAACAGTGAGTGTGGCGCAGGGGAGGGTGTTAGACCAGGACGCAAGAAAAGACCACTGGCTCCAATTAAAATCAAATTAAAGCAAGGTTATTATTTTGACCAGCCGGGCTGCCTCTCCCACCCAACACTGACCCCGGGACCTGTCTGCACAGCAAGGCCCCCTCCTCCCCCACCATCTACCTTCCCTCCTGGCATTGTCTCCACCATCCTGACACCCGCTGGTTCCATTCTGTACTCCAGAGGCTCTGCAGTCTTCAGCAACCTGGCCCTTTTCTGGGTCTCTACTTGAGGGAGACACCCCTGCACATGCAACGGACTGAGTAGCTTTTCTCCCTGTTTCTCTCTTACTGCCAATTTAATCCCCAGCCAGCCTAGAGGCCCTTAATGGGGACAGTTTCTTTGCCAACACCTCCTGAGACCTCTCTTTCACGTCTCTGCAGTCACTCTCTGCTCTCTGGGCTGTGCTCCTGTGTAGAAGGCTTCAGCCAGTTTCCTGAATTTAGAATCCTGCTCTTGATGCAGGGGGGCCTGTTTTCAACACTGCGTCATGCGCAGAGTGCCCCCTTCTGCGTTATGACCACTGATTTTACATGCCCTCCTCTGTGGTGTTCAATCTTCAATCCCCACGTAGACGTGTAAGGTCCTTATACTCTGGTGCACTGTTCCAAGTGTCTGTTGGTGCATTTGCTACTGTACATTGCTTCCAGGGAAAATGGGCCTTTTTTACTAGTTAATGTGCCTGTTCGGACACTGTCCTTCCTTTACCCAATGATCATTGTAAAATATTTTCTGTAAAATACTTCTCCATAAACTTTTAAATTGTTAATAAATAATAAAGGGCCACTTGTAAGTGACACTGCATCTTTCCCCTTCCAGCTGCTCAGATCTTATATGGCATATTTTCTCCATGGTCTCTGGGAGAAGGCTTTGATATTTTTTACATTATTTTCATGTCTTTTTCTGAGAAAAAAATATTCAATGATAGATATTAATGTGCTGTAGGAAAACCATAGACAAGGACCACTGTGCTGGGCCTCTGGACTCAGTCCTGAGAGGGAGCGCAGCACGTGGGGATGGAGTGGTGCAGGGTCAGTAGAGGAAGGTGGCTAAACCGAGCATCAGCCTCAGAGAGCTCTGCTAAATTGACCTGAAGCCTGCCCAGGATGGTCAGTTACTGCCTGTGGGATGGTGAAGGACAAGGACCCTGATAAGGCATTCACCTGGGAATTTCTACAAACAAATGGATGTAGCAATGGTTCTTTGCTCTAAGTGTATTTCATAAGGATGAGTCATTAGGTTGACTAAACTTTGGCCAAGCAAACATTTATGTCACCTTCAATGGAGCTGTAACATCTGGGCTTCACATCAAAGCTGAGCCCAGGGACAGCTTCACTGGCACACCTATGATCCACCCTACTTACACAGCCTTGTGGGCTTGCAGGGGAATGAAGAAAGCTAAGGAGAAGGGTACACTTCTTGAGCAGCGGTCCCCACCACTGTGTTGGTGTTGCTGATGACACATCACAACTTCTAGGTCTGATCTGCATTAGAAAAGTGAGAAGGCAAGTGGGGACACTGCAGCTACCTCCAAGTCACACCTGCAGGTGGTGGGATGAAGCGCTATCTTCCCTACTTCCTCCAGGGGGGACTGTTGCACAGCTGCTGGCCACAATCGTCCTCTCTGTGGGCCAGCGTGTCCATATGAATGCTTCAGAGACTGGAGTGAGGCAAATGTAAGTATGAGGTCACAGCATTGTCTTTCTGTTACTACTATGTGAAATCAAACGCTTTGCCACTTAATGCCCATGAGCAGCCCATAACTAACATTTATCAGTGTGTGCATGTTTTATTTCATCCAAGAATGTGCTCTTTTATCCAATATGCTTGTCCATGCTTACAGAAGTCCTCCCTGAGTAGAGTCCAGCCCTGAAATAAAACTGTGGAGGAACAGGAGGCCTTTTCTCACTTTTGCTTTAATTCTCCTCATTTAGTAACTGACAGGGGTTCAAAATGCAGATGAGGTTGTAATATTCTTTCAGCTGGTTCAAGTCAGACCTCTTTACCTGACACAAATTAGCCTTGATTTTATTTTCCTGGTGAGAAGAGCTTAGATGGCCCCAAACATTCATTAGTCCCTAGCTGGGATGCACTGGCTGTATGCACAGGTTTCTGCAGAGAAACACAGGTTTTAGGTTTTGGCATCTAGTAGGCACAGCATATGTGCCCAGCTGGTTAGGGGTGACAAGTTCTGTTCCGTCACATGTTCAACATTAGAGAAGCACACCAAGACAAGCATTTAAGAAAGGTTTATTTTAAAAGGCGGAGATATACTTCTCCCAGTGAAGCCAGAAATAGACAGGCAGTTGGTCTACATAGGTAAATCCAGTCAGGTCAGGTCAAGGAGGCCAATTGGAGTGAGTCTGAGAAGTTGGAGAGAGCCCTTCCTCCACCCTCACCAAGATAACCTGCCCCTGCTCCCACCTGTTGCTAAGGTAACCTGTCCCAGGAATTGCCCCTCCCTGCAGGGAGCTGGGAAGTTATTAATTAACATGTCCTGGGCTGCTCCATCCCGCCCTTTCCTGTCCATCTGGTCTTCACATTTTGGCCACCTCATGGACAATCTCCTGGGCCTCATCATGTACACAGGAAGGAGAGATCAGGGGAGAGAGCCCCAGAACAAAGAAAACCTAAGACCTATAAAAAAAAGGCAGAACACCCCCTTCTTGGGATCCCAAGAAACCAGCTATGGCCCCCTCTCCCTCTTGGGAGAAGTCTAAAGGTTATTTTTATTAACATAAACTCCCCTTCACATGCTTGCCTTGGAGAGGTTCCCTACTGTTATGTCTCAACACGTGAGGAAGCAGAACTCCTCACAGGCAAGTTGTTCTATCACCAGGAGGGCGAAGGGGGCCAGGGCTGGTATCCTGGTGTCCCAAGAAGGAGGGTGTCCTGCTGTTTCTTAGGGCTTAGGCTTGCTTTGTGCTCCTGCTCTCTCGCCCTCATCTCTCCTTCCTGTGTTATCTTGATAGGGTGGGGGAAGGGCTCTGAAGGCATTTCCATCCCTCAGGGGACAGCCTCCAACTTTCTGGACACACTCAAATTGGCCTCCTTGATGTCACCTGACTCAATTTACCTATCTACCCTGATGCCTGTCTAATTCTGGCTTCACTGCTACCCGCCTTGGCCTTATATCTTGGCATCCCTCTGTCCCTACTAGTGAAAGGACACTCACACCATGTCCAAGGACCACACAATGCACCTGAATCCCACTGGAGAGATTTTTTGCTGAGTTTCTGTTCACAGCTAAAAGGCTCAGGGGTCACTCCAGGTAAACTGGGCTAACTGGGCTGCACAAAATTACCACACACAAGACACAAATACCTTTTTCTTTGGGGTCACTGTGATGGTTCCTCTGACCTTAAGTGTCCACAGGAAGAGAGAAAGAGAGAGAGAGAGAGAGAGAGAATATGCTGACCCTCTTTATTGAGGAGAAGGTATTCAAATGAGGCAAGGGGTCAGGTTTCAGGGGGCTGAGTCTCTTTTCCTGATGTCCACTGTCAGCAGGTTGACTGACACCTGGGTAGGCCACACCCAAGGGCACAGTAAGAGAAGGGGACACACACAATGCACTTCCATGGAACATTGTATCTTAAACAGGGCAAGGGCTTATGTTACAAAACAACAGGTGAGTGTAGCTCCACCCATGGGGCTGTAGGAAGACATGCCCAGGCACTGGAACCCTAGAAGAGCAAGGCAGTCTAGCAGCATGGGTGTCTGACACCACATTGCCCAGCAAGGGAGTTAACTCAGTCATGTGTGAGGTTGGTCTTTCACAATTTATGGGCAGAGCCTGGAGCAAACTGATAAGGTCGTACCTTCGAAGAGAGCACCAGCCTGTGGGCACTCACAGGGCAGCTTTATAGCCTGCAAGAGGAATGTCACCAGCATGCTTAGGGGTTATGTCATGGGCTGGAGTGAGGACAACCCTTTAGCAGGCACAGGTTCTTAAGGGAGGCTAAGCAGCATTGCCTCAGGGTCTGCAGATAAAATGGCTCCTCCTAAAATGGTGGATCCGATGCCAACATTTCTCCCTTTTTGTTTTTATACATACTAGGGGTGGGGACAATGGTCTTTCTTCTGTTGCTTGTTTCTGCTGATTAGGGGCAAAGAATCTCACTCCTCTAAAGGGATGAGGTAGGGTTTTAGGTGGGGCTGAGTCTCTGGAGTCAGAGGACTTGACCATGAGTCGTAGGTCTTGGTCTTGGGCATCAGGGCTTGGAGGCTTGAAGGAGAAGTAGTTGATTGACTGGCTGATTGGTGAGTTTCTTTCTCTGATCTTGTCTGTAGGCAATTGAACAGGCATGGTCCTGTTAGGAGAAACATAGAGGATAATAGGGGTTCTGTGAGGGGGAGGAGCCAAGGCCATACTTGACTGAATGCTCCCCAGGGCACTGTTGTCCTAGATGCTGTCTCCCCTTATCTAGCTGCTCTTGGAGCTGTTTGATCCTGTCCTTTACTACCCCTGACTGGTTGACATAAAAACACCACTCTGGCTGCAGGTATAGGCAGAGGTCTCTTCTCTCTGCTGTTAATAGGTCCAGTCCATGGCGGTTTTGTTTGACAAAAGTGGCTAAGGAGTCCAGTTGATTCTGGAGAGGTATATAGACTTGGCTACCTGTTGGGTGTCCCCTATTAGCTGATAGGGGAACTGAGGAACATGGGTAATGAACGTGGTTATCCACTGTTCTTGAGGCTGGGCCTGCTGTATCCCCAGAGCAGATACTAGGGGAAAAAATTCAATAGCCCATTTGTGGCAAGGGCTCATATGAGTCATAAGAGGGATAGGGACTTCCCCATTCCCTGAGACAATGACTGTAGATGGCAATAAGAGAACTAAAGCACATAGACCCTTCCATCTGGGGGGCAGGCAACGATATATAGCTGTCCTGCACAGGAAGGAGGCCTTGGGGACTGGTGAGCAGTGTTTGAGACACTGTGTATGAGATGATCTGTCCACACTGACATTTCTGCAAGTCCCCAGAGGACATATTCCCCTATGAGTTAAAACCTATGGACAAGTTGGAAGAGGGGTACTTCTGAAAGCTCAGGTGAAATGTCAGCGGAGTCTGGGGAGGTCTCATGGAGAACCAATGAGCTGTTCAGGCCTAGAGGACCTGCTATTCAATGAGAAAAACCAGCCTTTAGGCCCATCCAACACCCCTGGGCCGGGAAGTCTTAGTAAGGTTTAGCAGATGGTGAGTGGCGTTAACTATCTGAATTAAGAAGCTGTCCTTACATCAGGGTTTCCATCTGATTGATAGGTTTAGGGCTCGGTCACCTTATAGGGAAGAAGACATTAGGAAGTACTTGGGGCAGCTCAGAAAAATGGTGTTCCTAGTGAGCCTGATCCTGCACCCCACCCCCATCTGACATTCGCAAGTCAGTCTGGACAGTCTAGCAGTATGTCTTGAGAGTGGCTTGATCTGGCTAGGGACATTGAGAGAGTGTAGCTTTAAAATTTGACGGTCCTGTTCAATACCTAGCCTGATCTCATTTGCAGAGGGTTGGCTGATCATAGCATTCCTCTGGGACATGGCTATAGGCAGCAAATGAACCCTGGGAAGAGCAAGCCCCAGGACACTCTGGGAAATTAGCTAGATTTGGTTTAGGAGACACTGGGTCTGGCTAGAGGGTAAGTACAAAGGTTCCTGCCATGGGGGCAGAGGGGGAAGAGCCATCAGGGTTTTTCTATCCTTTGCAGTAGCCTGGCCTCCTCTGTCTGACAGGAGCCTCCATCAGGAATCCGCCAGAAACTTTGGAAGGTTGAAAGGTCAAATTTTGGAAATGCCAAACATAGAGGGGGTTGCCATAGAGCGAGATGGGGTGAAAAGTTTGAGATGGGAGTTGTGAACCCAGTTTGGAATGCCCTCGAGTTAGGCCACAGAGGGGTAGGTAAGGTAACCCTGAATGGTCCCTTCGATTTTGAGGTTAGTAAAGAGGAGGAGGTGTGGGGGGGAGAGAAGAGGACTCAGTCTCCCGGAGTCAGAGAAGAGCATGAGGCCTTCGGATTGGGCAGCAGTTGGTCAGCATGGGCTCATGGGAAAGAGTGTAAGAGAGGGGTCTTTACATTCCTTGTTCCTACAATTACAGGCTTTATGGCTATGTCTCAATTTACAACATGTGGATGTTCCTAATAATTTAAAGATAAGTGCAGATAGAAGGATTGAAACTAAGTTAAAATGCTCTAGAATCCACTGTAATGAACATTGCAAATTAGCGCTCTGCTCTATGGATTGTGGAAAGGCTTAATGCCATGCTAAACAAAAATGTCTATGTTACTATGGCCAAACACAATGCTTCTCAATAAAATGAAAAAAATATTAAGAATCTTCTGATGAGTGTGATAGAGTAATAATAATAACCTGGATCTTCTAAAGTTAGGTTATTGAAATCATGTATTCTACTAATTCTTTTTGTGTTTCAGTAGTAGGGCATGATGACCTTGGTCCAAGAATCCAGTGGCTGAAAGATACAATTCCTCAGTTGCCCTTTTAATATATACATTAAGACATGGTGGAAGCCAATCTGAATAATCACAGCTTCCAGTCCTGAAGCAGCAGGCTCTAAGCAATCACTACATTTTGTAGTGACTTGGGGTGTTGTCACAGCTTGGATAGCAAAACCTGTCTTCAGATGTAGTCACCTAATAGGTTGAGGCACACTCACCTGCTCTATTGAAATGCTACTCTTTTGCCCTTTTGTGATAGAATGTTCCATGGAGCCTACCCTGTGTATTCACTGTATGCATTTAAAGAAGTCCAGCAGTTCCCTCTCTTTCCAAGGATCCTTAAAGTCACAGAGCCATCTCTGGAATATTGAAAATGGTTCTTCTGTATGGACGGATGCTTTCTTTGTTGTTTTGTTGAGTTCTTGGAAGAGTCAGATTTTGTGAACCCAGCATTAGGTCCCCAGCTAGGGCAGTTGGCAAAAACAGGGGTTGCAGCTTCTCTGTCTTCCTGAGGATGACTGGATTCTGAACACAGCTCTGATGATGTGGCCACGGAAGACCAAGATGAAGACCAAGGGAGAGAGCAAGATGCCCATGGCCAGGGTGAAGGCGATGCCCTCCACAGCAGTGCTGATGTAGGCCAAGCGGATCCAGGTGGGCATCTCACACCGGACACGAAGTGGTTCACCTTGTTGTGCAACGTCATTGGGGATATGACCAAAGAGTTGGCCACCACAGAGCCAAGGTAAGACCAGGCAGAGTTGTGGATGCTTAATAGCCATAGAGTGCAGGAACTTGCAGATGGCCACAAACCTGTCAGAGGCCATGATGGCCACCAGCAGTCACTCCACTCCATGAAGGCCCAGGAACAGGAAGAGCTGGACTTTGCAACCTCCATGGCTGATTGTCATGGCCACTCAGGTTGTGGAGCAGCTGGGGATGGAGCTGGTGGTGAAGCTGAAGTCCAGGAAGGACGGGGAGATGGGGAAGAAGTATACAGGTGTGTGGAGGTGGGATTCAGCTGCGACACCAGGATGATGGTGTGTGGCCCAGTAGTCAGCAGGTGGGCTACCAGGATGACCACAAAGAGGACCCTCTCCAGGTAGAGGGTGGTCAGAAAAACCCAGAAGGAGGAAGTGGCCCTGGGGGTTGCCATTGTTCTCACCCATCTCTACTGCACTTGAGGAGAGGTGTCAACACCAGTAATGACAATGGCTGATGCTGGAGTATGGACTCCTAGCCAGGCCTAAAGAAGCACAATATGGGTTTATTTACTCACAATAAATAAACAGTGGTGTGGAGGCTCTGCTATGGTTATTATGATTATCTCCAACCTCCAGAAGAAGAAACAGGCACCCATGTGCTAAGTAAACGTCATCTGTAGAGAGGCAGAGGTGGTCTGCACACAGGAAATGTGGCTGACATCTTCATCTTTATTCACACCTGGTACTCTGTCATTCCAGAGAGGCAAGACCCACACCTGCCAAATTCCAACCTTTGCTTCTCTCACAAGCCACAAGTTTCTGAGCTCCTGTCAAAATCAGAGGCACAAAAGAAGGCTCCAAGCAACCGCCTGATAAAATTTATGAAACACCATATACAGCTGATCTTTCAACATCGTGGGTTTCAAACACAAGGGCACACTCATACAGAAATCTTTTTTAGTAAATTAAACATGTTTAGAGACTTGCAACCATTTGATAAAATCAAAGACAGAACATGTGACTAAATATATAAATTTTAAACACAAATCTAGGATGTCATGAATGCATAACATCTGTGCAGTTATTATGACATTTTATCACTTACTAATATAAAATATACAAAATACTTATAAAAAAGTTAAAATATATCGACATTTCCCCCAACAGAGACCATGCATTGTGCCAGTTGTAAAGAAGAGAAATGGAAACCAAAGCAAAACTGCAGCAGGCATCATCGCTGCAGGAGAGGAACTCAGGGAGCCTGGCCCTGTGCCCTGACCTCAGCCACCCCTGTGGTGGGAGACATGTGTCCTCCTCAATTACGCAATGGGGACAGGATTCTGAGTCTCTGGTACATGTGTACAGGTTACCTGCTCAGGCTTCGCACTCCCAAAAGGAAACACAGGCTCCTGGGAGCACCAACAGTCCTGACACCTGTGACTCTCCCCTCATAGTGGAGAGGAAATGACCTAGCAAACACCCCCCACAAAATGCACCCTGCACATTGAACTTCACCTGGATGAGGCAGAGAAGTGCTCAGAGGAGCATCCTGGGTCCTCAACCCTAGGGAGTCCCTCACTCTCCTCACCCAGCATCCAGATTGTTCTGATGTCAGATAAAATATGTAAAAATCTACCATAAAATCAAGTTAAAAATAATATAAAAATGAGACATCTTCTATGATAACACATTCACCATTATCTTATGCAATTTCCAACCTGGGAAGTAAACAATAGTCATGTAGTTGTACGCCATTAGGTCATGGCTCAGACTCTGAGCCTGTGTGGGACAACTTCAAATAACACCCACTTAAAGCCTGTGACGTGCCCACCCCAGAGCTTGGATAGGGGGGAAGAAGCAATTTTTGCTTCTGTAGACCATGGGACAGTGGGACCCGGTGGGCACTGCTGGGCCCGGACACTGACTGCCTCACGTTCGTCCCACAGCTTTACCCAAGAGAAGCGATTGCATTTGTGCTGACTGCTCAGGAGACATCCCCCTGGGATGCTCTGACCATCACATGCTGGGCAGCTGGCCTCCAAGTCCACCCTGAGCTGTGAATTCTGTTTTTTCTAAAAATCCCTCTCCTAGTGATTTAGGGGTTTAGGGAGCTGGTTGCAGGGAGGGTGCTGGTACAGAGTACAGATCCAGCACTTAGGGTCATGGTGCCTGCTGCCCCCGACATCCATGGTACTCATTTCCTTCAGAGGCTAGTGCTTGGTCCAGTTACTCAGCAGATCTGCTGAGAGCCTACTGTGCCACAGCCCCTGAGCCAGGAGTTAGACAGGTGATGGATGCAGTAGGTCCCAGCTTGTCCCTAAACAGCACTCACTCGTGCTGATGGGCCCAGGCCTCAAGGGTTCCTAGTTGTTTGGGGTCTTTTGCTAAAGCCATGGAAGCCCCAGCTCTTCTCATTCACCATTGTCCACTCTCCACCCTGGGCTCCTCCTCTCAGCTCTCTGCTCAACCTGAGCCCACTGTGGGAGCTCCAGAAGGGGACCTGGCCTCATGCCACACCCACTGGCCTCTCCCCTGGTCCAGACAGAGTCTGAGTCCTCACTCCTCCCTACACACTTGCCAGAGGGCCTGAGCTTCCGGAGCCCTCTTGTCTCTGCTGCTGCCCCGATGACCCGGGCAGGCTCCCTCCAGGGCTGGTCCTGCTGCTCAGTCTGTGCACAGTGTTCCAGAGCCTGAGGGCTATGGTAGCATGTCCTTGGAGTGACCTCCTCAGTACTGCTGCCCGGCTGTCTCTCTGTCCTTCCTCGCTGTTCTATTTCCCTTTCTGCTACTATTGCCTACATAACCTCATAGCATGCATTTGACCTTATTCTTAATCAAATGTAAAGAAGAGCTGGGCATGTGGATCAGTGGTTAAGTGCCCATAGGTTCAATACTACATGCCAGAAAATTAAAATTTAAAAAAAAATTTAAAAAGAATGTTTCTGATTGTACCTTCAGTATAATTTCTAAGACATCTTTTGTTCTCCCAAGATCATCAAAATTTCCTTTTTTTCATGTTGCCCTGAGAATTTTAGTAATTTCAGTATTTGCATCTATGTGTGCTTCATGAGTGTATTGTGTTTTTTTTTTTCACTTTTTAAAATGTGTTCTTTTTTGATATACGTGACATTAGAATATATTTTGAAATATTATACATACATGGAGTATAACTTATTAGGAGCCAGGCTTTTGGTTGTACATGATGTGAAGTTACCCTAGTCTCTAGTCATATATTAACATAGAAATATTTTGTCCCATTCAGTCTACTCCCTTTTCTATGCCCTCTGCCTCCCATCCCATAATTTCCCTTTGTCTAATCCAATGGACTTTTATTTTTTCCTCCCCCCCGTGTGTGTGTGTTTGTGAGTGTGTGTGTGTGTGTCTGTGACATTTTCTTTATCCATTCATCTGCTGAAGGTCACAAGAACTACCATGAATTCAGCTGCTATAAACATTGATTTGACTGAGCTACTGTACTTTGCTGATTTTAATTCCTTTTAGTTACAAATTGAGGGGTGGAATAATTGGGTTAAATTACGTTTCTCTTCCAAATTTTCGGAGGAATCTTCACACTCTTTTCCAGAGTGGTTGCACCAATCTGCAGTCCCACCAGCAATGTATGAGTGAATCTTTTCCCCACATTCTCACCAATATTTACTGTTACTTGTATTCCTGGTAAATGCCCTCCTGACTGGAGTGAGATGGAATGGCAAGGTAGTTTTAATTTGCATATCTCTAATTGTTAGATATGTTGAACTTTTTTTTTCTATATTTATTGACCATGAATGACTGTATATTTAATGTGTGACTGGTGCTGGGACTCCAGCTTCATCATTTTGCAGGACAAATTTTTGCATTTTATAGAAGCATTTTAGAAAGTAATTCTCTCTTCATTGATGTTTTTAATCCATTTGCTATAATGAACTGTTCACAATTGTGCACTTCATTCTATCTTCAAATGTTTTCATTGGTTTATAAGACTCTTTTCTCATGAAAGAGCTTGGTGGGAGACACCTCATACCAAAACCTCATAAATTTTGGAGAGCAATCTGCCCAAATCATTAAAAATTGTTGGCAATTCCATAAAAAGATGCTAAGAACAAAACATAGAGTCTTAAAGACAGTGGGTTGATCCTATGACCTCCTGGGAAAATTGCTGATAGAGTTGTTTGTTTTTCTTCTGGCATCTGAGGTCTAACTTAAGTGGCTATTAGAAGAGTTCAGTCTGCATGTTGTTTCAGTGGTGCCATTACTGATATTATGGGCACAGTGCTGACATTTGCTTTCTTTTTTTTTTTAATTTTTTAATATTCATTTTTTAATTATCGGCGGACACAACATCTTTGTTTGTATGTGGTGCTGAGGATCGAGCCCGGGCTGCACGCATGCCAGGCGAGCGCGCTACCGCTTGAGCCATATCCCCAGCCCATGACATTTGCTTTCAAGCAAACTAAGTTCAGAGAGATGCGAAAGTTCTCCAAGGAGATGGGTGTGAAAAAACAGTGCACCAGGGTTCTGATTGCCTCCACCATTTGCAGCCTGGAATGAGGTCAGGGCCTGCACTCAGCACCTCTGATTAATTCAGTATCCTTCAGGGCCTTTTCAGGGAAAGGAACTGACAAGAACAGCAGAGATTGTACCTTAGTGCATTCAATCTTCGATACCAAGATACCTTAAGGTAGAAAGCGTATTTAAAATGTAAATCAATATCTACATATTCAGAGTCTGGTGAGGGCTGCATTCTTGTTTAACATGGTGCCTTCTTCTGTGTCTTCACTTGGTGGAGGGTGAACAAACTCACTAGGAACCATTTTTCAAAGGTCCTGACTCAATTGAAGAGTCCCTACATTCATGACATGATAGTCACTTTCCACAAGTTTTACCTCTTAAAACCATCAACACAAGGTGATGATTATGATACCTGAGTTTTGGAGGAAACAGACATTCCCCCCATAGCACATTCCCATCCATATTCATATCTGAATTCTGTATTTTACCTCCTACCCCCTTGTACTCTCCTTCCCAGGGCTGCCTTGGTGCACAGACCTCTTCACATTCACAGAGTTCCAGTCCCAGGAGGGCTCTGTGAGAGCTTCAAGGCTATGCTGTGCTGTGTTGGGCTAGTCATCATTTTATACCTGAGCATGCATGAAGGCTGAGGATCTTAGCAGGGGACAGCATTATTACAGAGTTCAGTTTAGCAGCAGG
Organism: Marmota flaviventris; assembly: GCF_047511675.1. Classification (NCBI taxonomy): domain Eukaryota; kingdom Metazoa; phylum Chordata; class Mammalia; order Rodentia; family Sciuridae; genus Marmota; species Marmota flaviventris. The sequence goes on from NC_092519.1 coordinate 17,055,614, forward strand.
GCTCACAATTTGCTCTATGTACAGCTTTGTTCAGAGAGATATTATTTTGTCATTCTCACATGGTGCAAACACACTTCTTGGACAAACTCATGGTTCCTAGTTGCCAAGGGAGCCACAGGATGGACTGAGTTCAGATACAGTAGTTATGGCAGCAGCAGCAGATGTAACAGAGAAGTCAAACATTTGCCCAGGAGAGATATGAATCTCTGGTGGCAGTGGCAGTGGAAGTAGCCAATGTGAGAAGCTAGTTTTCTCTCTTGTTTCAGAACACTTCCCTGTGGAATCTGCAACAGGCTTACCATCTCATATGAAAGACAGGATGTTCTTGGGAACTTAGGTATTATGCTTCACTAGGTACTTATAACTTAATAGAAGTGCTCACATGATCATTGCAAGAACACCTAACAGGGATGTATTGCAGATCTGACATTTTGAATTCTAAGGATGGGAGCACTCTTCCTATGAGATGAATATTCACAGGTTGAGATACAGAAATAAAATTTAAAGTTTATTGAACGATTTTAGAGATAAAAAGTAAGTAAGATTTGGCTTCAAAATGCTATTGTAAAGAGACAGATGAACCATTAAGAGTAGAAATCATTAAGACTAAAGAAAAAATTAAGTGTACTTTGTAATTCAAGATAAGATGTAAAACATAGCTAGGCTGAAGCATGCACACATTCTCTTTTTTGTATAATATTTACAAGTTAGAAATACTGTGAGAATCTTTTGAAAGCTGTTGATACATTTTGTATTTAAATTTAAATAAGAGTATAACTTAGGGTGGGAAATTTGCCTTATAGGTGCATGTCTGTGGTTTGGACACTCAATACTGCCAAAAAATGTGTGTGTGTGTGTGTGTGTGTGCTTCTTTATTTATTTATTCTTTTTTTAATGTTTAAACTCTGAATGATACAAAATTCATTTCCAGCAAGAGTTACATAGTATTTGAACATAAATTACTTCTTGAGAATTGTAAATTTTGCAGATTCATATAATTTTTATGAGAAAATTATACCAAATGATTTTCAGTTAGAAATATTTTGGAAAAAAATTAGTAAAATAAGCTGAAATTTTTTGTCAAGTTTAAATATTATTAACATCATCTTGTAATATGTGCTAAGTATGAGTGAAACTCTACATCATCTTGTAATATGTGCTAAGTATGAGTGTAACTCTTGGTGCATCATTGCTTTCTATAACCCATTTCAGTAACTGTATGAGATGTGGCAAGTAAAAAGTAAACCCTCATTTGGCAGACATTGTGGGATTCACTAGGAATAGAGGTCATGTGAGAAGTCAATGGATTCTGTGTGGTGGGTGAGGAGGATGACAGAAAGGGCTTCATATTCCTAACTCCACTCATTAGACTGAACCGTGGCTTGTACGTCTTATGGCTCACCTGTCCTCACCCTTGATCTCTGCTTGAACTTCCCAGTCCTCACTGATGTTTAGTTCCTTAGGAATGAGCCCCTATAAAGTAGCATTAATTTGACATGTGATATTTAGAACAAAGACTTCAATATTCCAAATGAGTTCTCTGCTGAATCCTATAATAATTTTCTTAAATTGAAAGAAAAATAACTCATAATGATTAAATTTATAAAATGAGAGGAAGAATATACAAAATCTACTGCATTTGATTAGAGTTATTACTCAGAAAAAAATGATTCTTTGTTTTGAATTTGCACAAATAATAAATAGAAAAATATAAGAAGAAAAATTGAATAAAATTTTATTCTAATGCCCATCCAGGTAGAAAATTTCCAATCTTGTTTCAATTAGACCAAGAAAAAAATCTCCTTATTGATAGTAAATTAGCAGAAAATGAACACACCTAATATCCATAAATAAACTTACAAATTATTATATGCAATTGTTTTCCCAGAACATAGACATAAAAAATTTATGTAAATGCATCCAATAAAGGTCCATATTACAAAATTCTTTAAAAATGTTCACAGTGGGATCTATTTTTTTCCATATTTATTCATTAAGATTTATTACCAGAATTTCACTTTTACTATTCACTGTAAGGAAATATGGTTTTTCCTTCTCAAGAGGTGCTTTCTCAGCACTTCCAGGTGCAGCACATCTTAAGTCAGGAAACATATTTTTTTTGTTGTTGTTCTAAAATTTATACTGAATTTTTACTGCCAAGACCTCACATATTTAGTCAGGAAATTCATACTCTGGCTTTTCACTGTTCACCTCCATCTAGTCTCCTTTTGGTCTTCATCCAATCTCCAGAGTGTTGTAGAATGTCGTTCCCATGTCTGATATTTATCCCCATGTTCACTTCAGATTCCCAGCTGTGCCCAAGCTCTTCACAAACAGCATTTGTGTTATGTCTCTGTGCTTCTGTGATGCTTATGCACCAAAACCACAGATTTATGGGCCCTTCAAAAATCATGTGACAGAAAACCTTTCATTTGCCTAAGTGGAAGAAGGAACTGTCATCCTGACAATATTCAGATCAGAGGAGTATAGGGGATTTTGTTCTTCATGAAGTGGATCATTGGACAATTTTGAGAGGTACTCCCCAAGTTTCTGTGATTTTTTTGGCTTATGTATTATGTTAGAGCTGAAGTTCAACAGACTTGAGTAAAGCTCACATAATGAAACCTAAAGATGCAAACAATTAATCCTGTGTGCACATGCATGCACAAACACACACTCACACTCACACACACACACACACACACACACACACACAAAGGATACTCTCACTACCACCCAGCCACAAACAAGTGTATTTGCTAGGTTGGAAGTGACTGAAAGAATGGTCACTTTACAGGAAATTTCACAACTTTGGGGAAGACTCAGCTGTCATTAAATCAAAACACCATGTCTGTTTAATTTTTTTTCCCTTTATTTTATTTATTCATATTTATATGCTGCTGAGGATTGCACACAGGGTCTCACACATGCTAGGTGAATGCTCTTCTGCTGAGCCACAATCCCAGCCCCATGTCTTTTTAATTTTAAGAGATAAAGAGAAAAGGCTATTGGAAAATTAATTACAATGATTGGCAAAAATATGAAATACAATTTTATAGGTCAAACTGGATAAATCTAACAAAAGGAAGATGAGCCAGAAGCAACAGCATGAGATAATTGACGTTAAGAAAAAAATAGAAAACAGGGGCTGAGGCTGGGGCTCAGTGGTAGAGCACTTGCCTAGCACGTGTGAGGCCCTGGGTTTGATCCTCAGCACCACATAAAAACAAATAAATAAAAGAAAACAGAAAAGAGAGACATAATAAAAGAGAACTAATGGATGCTTACAGACATTCATAGAAATATGTATAAAAATAATAATGCAATGTTTATATATATATGTATATATATCTTTACCTAATATAAAAGAAAAAACTTTTAAATGAACTTCAGTTATTTTAAACTTGGACGGACAAATGTATTTTTTTGTTTAATTAGGTAGAATCCTGAGTATTTATTGAGCAATAGATATTTAATTATGGTATGAACTTTAAAAATTGGTAAAAAAATTGAGAACAGTAAATTATTCTTTAAATATCATTTCAAACCAACATGAAAAGAACAGATTAGATTGATAACCTCATGTATCTAACTAAGTTATTAGGAAGTAAAAACATTCTATGTAAAAATCACATGATACTACAATAATTTGTCATTAATTCACATTAATTACTGAGAGTTCCCAGAGAAGGAACTGTCCCTCATGGCCTTTGCAATATTATTATTTTTTAAATCCAATACATGCTTTTGACTGAACTTGATCATTTCACAGCATTCTTGAACTGCTAAACCATGCCTGAGAATCCGAAGAAGAAAATGGTATCATGGACAGTTCCAACCACCCATCGAAACAGTTTATTAAAACCTGATCCATATGCAACTCATTGAGTTGCTTAGAAACTCTATTTGTGAAAGCTGGCTTTGAAATCACAATCCTCCTGTCTCAGCATGCTGACAAAATAAGATTTCAGCTGTGTACCACTACACCTGGTGATTGAAAAGCATTTTGAGAATTTTACACTTTTTCATAAAATTATAACAAGTGTTTAAGTCTGCTGCAGGTCTTCCAAATGTCAAGGACACTATGTCATTAAATAAATCTCTTTATATTCATCCCAGTTCATTCCACAAAAGCATCTCACTACGAAATTTTGTGGGAAAATTCATGTGTGAAATAAAATGTGTCTCAAGGCCCAAGAGGTTACTTGTAATGGGGTTTGGCATCCATATCATGTCATCAGTATAGCAAAGGATCTTTTAATTCTTATTTAATCAAAGGATCTTTTAATTCTCTTCCTACTGGCTCAGATACTCACCTAAACACATCAGAAGGTGGCCATCCACCTGCCATCTATATGCCTACACTATTGACCAGAAGTGGTAGGCACATCCTCACAGAAGATACTATGGCCCTAACAGAAGTCTGATTTCTGCACTGATGTACTCACCAGGACTAAACTCTACAGAGAATGTTCCCACCCCAGAAAATTTCCATTCACTCATATGCTTCACACTGGGCAGGAGCAAGCATGCAACCCTTGCCTTCCGCAAAAGGATTTATCACATAAAAATTCTGACTGCAACAAGTGATTACATACCACTACGCAATATTTCTATTTAATCAGAAATATCAAATTAGGCAATTGCCAAAACGTCTTATTAGGTGGAATGAAAGTTTTCAGTACTCCTGGGGAGCTTTCAAAACTATCTTTTAAAGACTTAAGTGCATATTTGGTAGCTTAAGCTGCATTTATTGAAAACAGAAGTGCCACAGCACTGTCTTTTGACCATTTGTTTCTAAATGAACAGTATGAGATGCACCCCTAAAGGCTGGTAACAGAGATAGCAGTGACAATCACCCCATCTTTAGTATGTTTGATACATTTAATACTTGGACACAAGTATGTAAGAAACTCTTATCAATGACCACACAAGATCCATGACACTAGAATACTAGAGTGTGGGTGAGGTTTAACCCAGGACAATCCAGTGAAAACCTTACCCTGAGCAGAGATCGCTTTCTCCACAGCATGGACTGTACAACGTAGATCTGGTTGAAGGCTTTAGGTAGCACCTGAAGTAGAGCCACAGGCATCCTCTGACACTTGTCAAAGGCCATTTGGTTCGACTCTAGAGATTGGTGAATTCAGGAGCCATTTTTTAAAATTCTCATGCATGTTCCAGCAATATGCTATGAAATCGTTCCAAGTCAAAGTAAAAATGGCCTTAATGTGGACCCCCAAAAAAGCACTATCCAAGTAAATTACTAAGAGATAAAAAATCATTCCATCCTCAACCCCTTTTCCCACTTTACTCATTTTTGGTTAAATATAATTTGTGGTAACCTCAGACTAAACTGAAACCTTAAATTATAAACCACAGCCATTTATAGATGACATGAATACAGTTCATATCCTGGTGGCATGTTTCAGGAAGCATAATACAACCAGCCTAACATGCAGAGTCTTCAATGAGATGGAGCACATGGCAGGTCAATGTGGATCACTTAAATCTCACTCTTACAGCAGATGAGAAGCCAGGTTCTCTGCTGGAAGCCACGCTCTTTTTACTTTGCAGGGTACCCTGGATAGGGGAAGAGTGTGTAAGGGCTCCACACGTCAGGCAGAGTTGCCCACCCTGTGGCACACACCTGGGAAACCTCAGGGCAGTGTACCATGGTTCCACAGTAAGGTAAGATGCCCTCACCATGGCGTAGACCTGGGATCAGGTTTTCAGAAAACATACAGGACCTGGGCATGCTGGCATGTGTCTGTAATCTCAATGCCGATATCATAAGAATTGGAATTTTAAACTCAGCCTCAGAAACACAGTGAGGCCCTCTATCAAAATAAAAAATAAAAAGGGCTAGGGATTGGTTTCAGAGCTTAAGCACTTCAGACTTGATGATGTTGATGATGTAATTTTTCTTACCCTCGTCATTCTCTGAACCTAAGAATTATATCCAAAACCTCTCACAATGTTTCTTTGTCACAACATATATGAAAGTCATAAAATATTTGAGGACAAAATATCTGAACTAAACATGGGCCTGGAAAAAGGTTTTTTGATTATGAGACCAGAGTTTTAAATATATTTTATTGGCTGACTCCTTTATTGGAAAAGGTGGACTACATGAGAGAACACATACTTACAGAAAATAGAAAAATGAAAACTCTAAATTTTTCCCATATATTTCTATGTATAAAATTATAATGCATACAAGATTTTACACACAAGTGTATGCACAGTATATGTCATAATGTTTGAGAGTTGACTACAGATGAAAAAAAAAAAAAACATAAAAACAGGAAAATTGAATCTAATAATAAGACAGATTTAACCCAGAAAGGATGACGCTTTCTTGTCTTCATGCTGATGCCATCCTTTGCCCACTCCAGGGTGCATTTCATTACCTATTAATAGACAGGGGAGAAATGAAGGAACACACACTTTTCCACACCTATAATCATTTTCTCAAAAAAAAAAAAAACAAAAAAAACAGTTGATTGCTGAAGGCACTGCATGACTATATCAGGGGGAGGCAGGAGGATCACAAGTTCAAATCCAGCCTCAGCAACTTAGGAAGTAAGCAATCCAATTAGAACATTTCTCAAAATTGAATATATATATAAAGAACTGTGATTTGGCTCAGTGGTTAAGTATCTCTTGGTTGAATCTCTCATAACATAACAAACAAATAAATAAAAGAAAATAAAAATTTCTTCAAGTCTGAAAAAGTCCAACTAAATCGGAATCAACTGAAGGTCCCACTACATTTCTACATACAAGGCTTTTCTACACTGAGTTTTTCCATGATGCTCAAAGGGACATGAAAAGTTGAAAGTGTTACAACCTGTTTTAAAGAGCAGAACTTTTGTCCCCGATATGAATCATTTTGTATTACAGAAACTGGGAAAGTTGAACACAGCCCCACATTGCTCATCCACAGGATTGTTTACAGTATGAATGCATTCATAAAACTAAACAAATTAGAACACTTGAGCCCTTTTAATTTCTTACATGCATAGAATGTATTCATTTTGGCCTGAGTCTTTCCAAAAGAATCTTCGCAGTCCATAGAGGAAACTGAAAAGAACACTTATCACATTTCTTATATTCACAGAGCTTCTCTACATGAGTAGTTTCATATGTGAGAAGAAAAATTAGTCAGAAATATATTTTGATGGGTTGTAGCAAATCTCCCAAATTCAGAGGGCTTGTTTTCCAGTGTGAGGGAAATGGCTTTGAAGGCAACAGAGAAAATGGACTGATTTGTCATATATTTTTTATATTTAAAGAGTTATTCAGTCAGATGTGGTGATATCTGCCTTTAATCTCAGACATTCGGGAGGCTAAGGCTGAAGGATCACAAGTTTGAGGCCAGTTTCAGCACCTTCACAAGACTCTAAGGAACACAGCAAATAACTATCTCAAAATTTAAAAAAAAAGAAATACAAATGTTGCTCAGTGTTAGAGTTCCACCAGGCTAAAGCTCCATTACTATATATATATACATACATACTTGGCAGTGGGAGCCTTTTCTTGTCTTTGAAGGTGGCAAGAAATACTGATTTATCCACATTTCACATTCAAAGGATTTTTCTCCAGTAAATTTTCTACATATTTATGAGGGAAACAGTAGTAACAGTAGACTTTGCCAATTGTTTTCATGAGCAAAATCTCTCTACAGTATGTGTTCTTCAATGGGTGTAAAGATGAGGTGATGTAGCAAAGGCCTTTTCACATTTTTGATATTCATAGGGCTTCTCTACAGTATGCAATTTTTCATGTTGGTGAAGGTTAGAGGATGTAGCAAAGGCTTTACCACATTGTTGACATTCATAGGGCTTCTCTCCACTATGTGTTCTTAAATGATTTTGAAGGTAAGAGGACCGAGTGAAGGCTTTGCCACATTGTTCACATTCATAGGGCCTCTCTCCAGTATGAGTTCTTTTATGTGTTTGAAGGTGAGAGGTCTGAGTGAAGGCTTTTCCACACTGCTCACATTCATAGGGCCTCTCTCCAGTATGTGTTCTTAAATGATTTTGAAGGTAAGAGGACCGAGTGAAGGCTTTGCCACACTGCTTACATTCATGGAGCTTCTCTCTTGTATGAGTTTTTACATGTACGTGAAATTTACTGGATCTAGCAAAGGCTTTTCCACATTGTTTGCATTCATAGGTCTTCTCTCCAGTATGTGTTCTTTTATGGTTTAGAAGACGAGAGGACTGAGTGAAGGCTTTGCCACACTGATTACATGCATAGGGCTTCTCTTCAGTGTGAGTTCTTCCGTGTCTGTAAAGATCACTGGATGTAGCGAAGGCTTTTCCACACTGCTTACATTCAAAAGGCTTCTCTCCAGTATGCGTTCTTCTATGTTTCTGAAGGTCAGAGAACTGAGTGAAGGCTTTGCCACACTGCTTACATTCATGGAGATTCTCTCTTGTATGAGTTCTTACATGTACTTGAAATTGACAGGATCTAGCAAAGGCTTTTCCACATTGTTTGCATTCATAGGGCTTCTCTCCAGTATGCGTTCTTTTATGGTTTAGAAGATGAGAGGACTGAGTGAAGGCTTTGCCACACTGATTACATTCAAAGGGCTTCTCTCCAGTGTGAATTCTGCCGTGTCTGTAAAGATCACCGGATCTAGCAAAGGCTTTTCCACACTGCTTACATTCATAGGGGTTATCTCCATTATGTGTTCTTTTATGGTTTAGAAGATAGGAGGACTGAGTGAAGGATTTGCCACACTGCTTACATGCATAGGGCCTCTTTCCAGTGTGAGTTTTTCCTTGTTTATGAAGCTGATGGGATCTAGCAAAGGCTTTTCCACATCGCCTACCTTCACAGGGTTTCTCTCCAGTATGTGTTCTCTGGTGTATTCTGAATAAACAGGGATGAGCAAATTGTTTCCCACATAGCTTGCATTTAAAACGTGTATTCCCACTCTGCCTTATCGGGTGAGTTGGAAGACTTCTGAGTGTAATGAAGCATTGATCACCTTGTTTATATTCATAGAATTTCTTTCTAGAATGAGTCTCTTCATGTCTCCTCAAAAAAGATGGGAAAGGAAAGGCTTTCCCACATACCTCACACTGAAAAGATTGGCCTCCACTGTGTGTTCTCATGTGTCTTGGAACACCCGGGAGAGAAGAAAAGGCTTCACAACATTTTTGACCTTCATGGGGTTGCCATCCATGAGTTTTTTCATGCCTTTGAATGTCACGGGGACAACTGATGACTTTCCCACACAGTGTACTTTCATGAGGTTCATCTGCAGATTGTATTAACATTTGTCTCTGAACACTTTCAAGAGAAACCAGAGATTGCCTGTACTGTTTAAATCCACATGGCTTCTCTTCACAGTCCTCGTGCTTGTAGAATTTGATTCCAGAGTGAGAACTGGTCTGCCTATAAAGGAAGGAAGGGCACATGAAGTCTTTTGCACACATGATGCAGTCATTTGGACTTACTCTATTACACTCTTTCTATGCCCAGTTAAAAATTGGCATCTCATTGAAAGTTTCCCCAAACTAGCTTCTTTGCCTTTGAATTTCAAGATATAACTTCTTTGAAGAACAATACTCACATTATCAGTGCTTAATTCATGCATGATTTTCTATTTATTTATAGGTTTTAGGCTGACATTACTACTAACATCAGGGAAAGGCTAGAATAAGCTATCATTACTACTAACATCAGGGAAAGGCTAGGTTTTCTGACTTGTACAAAGTGCCTAAATCTAAAGAAATTGAAAGAAAGGAATCTTTCTCAACATAGCTTCCTTATGGCTAATATCCAAATAGTGTTATTCACATACACAATTTCATACCACTTTTTGCATGTCAGCAACTTTGAAAAGACTGAATATCTTTTACAGTTATGTAAATATTTTTGGTAAAAAATTTAAGAAAATAAGTACATTTCAACCTGTGCATATTTCTTTGGTTGGTTTGTTTTAAAATTTATATGATATTCTCAGATTACCTCCAGGATTTCTCTTGTGACTATAATTACCTAAGATTGTTTCCAGAATTTTCGACCTGATCTTCAATGTTCTTGTCATTCCATCTGTTTCCTAAAATGACAAACCAGAAAAATCTTTTTATAAATTTTGAGGAGCTAGTAATGCCTTTACGTGCTCTTTATGCTAAATAATTCACCAACTGATTGCCCTTTCAAATTCTACATAAATGACCAAAATCTTCATGAGTTCTCTAGTTGATTAATTAAAGAATCATCAATATTACCTATAAATGCCAGGTTTCTGAAGACTTCCAGCATCACGTCTATGTAAAGGTTCTTCTGAGATAGATCCAGCAAATCCCACTCTTCCAGGGTGAAGTTCACAGCCACATCCTCAAAGGTCACTGAGATCTTAAAAATGCCACAAATGTGTAGTGTAGTCCAGGATAGACTGACAACTTGATAAATCTACACTTAACATGCATGCTATTCAGATGATTCTCTGACCTTCTGATTAATTCTACAACTTGGTTCATCAAATCTTTGTGGCACTCAGTTCTTCTCAGACATTCCAACACTTGAACTGGGCCACTCGGAAGGCAAAAAGCAAAGTGTTTTATACCCTTCCTTTGGTAAGTTCACAGTAAGTAAGGTGGGCTCCTGAGTCACTCCTCACTTCTGGGTTGGTTGCACCTCTATTACACATCCTAAAAATGTTCTGTGCAGTACAGAACTCATATTAGCACTCCTAATAGTACTTACTCTAAGAAAAGAAAGGCAACTTACTAGGAAATTGCTACAATCATGGATAACAGCATTTGAGAGCAAATTTTCCAACCACAGTGTTTCACTGTGCCTACACAGTTAACATAGACAACATGGTATTTACTCATCTCTTGAAACTTTCTGGAAGTCCATTGTTCTATCTAAAAAGAAATTCCTAGAATCAGCCCTTTTTTTACTCACAACTTCTAGGCATGGGTCACAAAGAAACTTCTCTCATAGACAATATAAAGACAAACTTTCAAACAGGTTGTCAGAATTTGTGAACTGGGGATTGAGCTCATCTATGTGGTTACAGCAAGAGAGCAACAAGAAGTTTGAAGGTGCTGTACTCCAGATAAAGACTTTAGTCAACTAGTAAACAAGTACAATAATTAATGAACACAGAAATTTGATAATTTCTTGTGGTCACTTTCAAAGCACAATGGTGTCATGGAAAGATCACAGGTGTCTTATAAATACCTCAATGGAACAGAGATGTCACCTTGTCCGAACAACAACCTTACAAAGTTTCAGGAGACTCAAAACGGTCTTCTTAATAAACAACAGGAACTACGATTCTAAATCTCACAGCAACAATGGATGTCCAACAGTTGAAAAACTCTTATGAACAGCAGTCAGTTCACTACCATGGGAACTTTCATGTACCTCATGGCCACGTTCTGAACAAAACTCTTTGAGCAAGGAGGGACCACATGTACAATGGATGTCTGTTGTGAAAGAGTTTTCTCGTGCCTGTAATGATGCTGGTGCAAACAAACCTAAGGTGAAAGCATTTCCAGATTGTGCTAAAACAGCAGGGTTGCAACTCAGAATCATCACCTATCTAACACAGTTTGGGTGTTCAACAGGTCACTCCATGTACACCTGTGAGAATGCTGTGAATTCTGTCTGCACAATGACAGAAAAGCCAAAAAGATTATCTACCAGAATGTGCCCCTGCCACTGATACACAACCGTACTCAAGGACTTAAAACAGGTGACCTCCTGAGCAGCATAGTATCAGCAGAGGTGAGGAAGAGACCCAGAGGAAGCTTTCAATGTGCTGGCCTTCTCAGCATGAAAAGATCACAGACACCAGGGGTTTGGATACAGATCACAATGATGGTCCAGGCAAACTGGTATCTAGTTGCAAAGGGCATGACATACCACTATTCTGTAGAAAAAAAAGCCCATTTATTATACATTCAAATGTGAAAGAGTAAAACACTTTTCAGATGCTTACAAAAGGTTTAAACTATTTATTTATTTATTTAGGTGGGGGCAAATTAAAAGAAAAAAAAAATAAGCAGAGATCGAACCCATGGCACTTAACCACTGAGATACATGCTCAGCACACTTTTCCTTTTAAGACAGTACTCACTAACTTGTTCAGGGCCTAGTAGGTGGCTGAGGTTAGCATCTAAATTAATGATTCTCCTCGTTGAGCCTCCCCAGCTGCTGGGATTACAGGCAGGCACCCCTGCACCAGTGAAAAGTTAGTTTCTTTAAAAAACAATAAGATAAACAATTTGATAAAAATGATATGCAGTAAATACAAAGATCAGCATGCATACCAAAATGATGCAACAGGGGGCTGGAACTATCACAGCACTGCAATGAAACAGAACAGAACAGAAAGCCTGGAAACATTTTGATTCTGTCACCAGCTAGAAGGTAATGGAACCCCAAATTACCTAACACAACTATAGCCAATTGATCTTCAAAGAAAGAAAGTCATTTACACCCAAGATTATAGTTATTCCAGGGAGAGAGAGCTGCTGCACACATACCTCCAGAGAAAAGTGGAAACACAAGCAGAACCATCAGAACAAGACATCACCATGGCCAAAACCCTGAAAGGATCCCAACAGCTCCATGAAGCAGTCACAAGGAAGAATGGAGAGCGGCAAGCAAAGTGTGACCTTCTCTAGCCCTTCAGACTGACCCTCTCTGGTACAGGACAGAGGCCTGACATCCCAATGGGAGAGCGTGGTCACTGTCTCCAGAGTGCACACAGCAGATCTGATGTAAGTATGGACAATTGATTCTAAAATCATTAAGGAACTATATTAATGTCTAAAACAAACTCTCCCTCTTCTATTTCAGAACTGATCATTTTGAAAAAGAAGCAGAAATTCCTTAAAAGAAATTAAGTAAACAAACAGCCTGCATTTGAAAAGTAGAGCAAATCATTGTTTACTCTCTCAACCATCAACTAAAATCTGATTAAAAAGAAGCTTCAGAGAGAGAGACCAGACTCCAGAATTCCGGGGTTAAATTTTATATTTATGTATCTGTTTGTTTATATTTTATACCAATGATTGAAACCAGGGGTACTTAACAAATGGGCAATTTTAAAATATTATTTCTAATTTGAGAAGAAAAATTCTAAGTAGCTCAGCACCTAAGATGTTGAGGATGGCTTTGAACTTGGGATCCTCTTGTCTACCACTCCTCAGTTGCTGGGATTCCATATATGTATCACTGTGTCAGCCATAGGCTAAACTTTGCAAATAACTGTCTGGAATTTTTAATGTGCATGGACCTGAAACAAAGCAGAAACATACAAAACTGTCCAGAACGAGGAAGACTCTGCAGTTACACCTGAGACAACACCACAAGTCTGTAGAGTCTGACACCACACAGCAAAGAAGCAGACGGGAGGGCTTCACTGGCCATTCACCAACAGCAAAACACACAGCCTTCTCAGGATCACAGCAACACTCCCCAGAATAGGCCACATTCTGAGCCATAAGCCTCACCTCAACAAGTGCGCAACACCAGTGAAATCCTAAGTATGCTCAAAGAACATGGGAGCTAAGCAGAAATGAGATCAGAAGCAGCTGGAAAGCCTCCAGGAAATGGGAGATGCAACACAGGACTCTAAACAGACTCAGGGGAAAGAGGTGATGCAAGGGAAAACTGGACCTTGTTTAGAAAAAAATGAAACGTAAAAGTCCAACATGGGAAACTGCACCGATCTTGTGTCAGTGGTATCTACAGCATCCAAAACATTATCCAAGGGATCCAAAACACATTTCAGAATAAAAGAGAAAAAAAGCAATCATTAAACCTTCCACTTCAGAAAACCAGAGAATGAAAAGCAAGGTAAGTGTAAATTAACACAGGCAAATAACATAAAAGGTATTGATGAAACCACAATCAGGAAGTCAGCAGTCTGCAAAACCAAGTTCTTCATGAAGATCAGCATCACTGATAAACTGATAGGAGGATAAGGAAACAGAGCACAGGGGTGAGGTTATGGCTCAGTAAAGAGCTTGCCTAGCACCAGTGAAGCACTGGGTTCAATCCTTACCACCACATCAAAGGAAGTAAATAAAACTAAGGCATAAGAAATACTATGACATTAAAGTAAGAAGACAACAGAGGACAGAGAAAGTACACATTAGCATTAAAAGAGCCATTGTTAGCATTCATGGGCAACTTCAAAAATATCATGAACATGTGCTCGATAAAAATTAGATAACTTAGAGGAACTGGCCCAATACTTTGAGAGAAACAATAAAACTTACACAGAAGTACAGATACACAAAAAGATGAGCCCATGCCTACTGAAGAAACTGACTCAATAACTGATTACTATCCAAAACAAAACATAGGGACTCTCAGCGTCTCCAGTTGCTGTGTGCGCATGGAGGACTGAGCTAGCTTGCAATAAACACCTCTTTGCTGCTTAAAAAAACAAAACAAAAACAAAAAAAACATAGGGCTCTGATACATCAGACAGGCTTCCAAAAGGCGCATAGGAACCACCACCAATTTTCTACATTTCTTTTCTAGCATGAAGAAGCAGAGAAAACAAAGGTTTCTTCTGAGGCACATGTTACAATATTAACAAAATGAACATGATAAAATAAGGGAGCTATGAATTACTCCCATGGTCATAAAAGCAAAACACCTCCACAAACATTACTCAACTAAATACAAAAATAAATAAAAAGAATCATGCAACAATTCCATGAGAGAATTACACCTACGCAAGGTTGATTAAAAATTTAAAAACTAATTAACATCATCCATCCCAATAGGAAGCTAAATAATAAATATCATGGTTATATCAATACTAAAGAAAAAAGTCGAGAATAATGAAGAAATATACTGAAGCTCACAAAATCACAAATTTCTTTAGAGAGAGACATGAACCATTACTCTATGTGAAATAAGTCAAAGAATTATGAACATCAACAAGATGATATCACGGTTGTAAAGCACAAGGTTAACAAATAGGAAAATTGTTATACTGATGGTAGCAGCAAGGTGGGCACAGAGGCAATGCCCGGGATCCCTGAACTAGTTGAACTATCTGCAGTGACAAGAGCCAGGAGGATCCCAGCTTTGAGGCCACCATGGGCTGTTTTACGAAACTGTCTCTAAATAAATAAATAAACAAATAAATAAATAGCACTAAAAATGTAGGTTAATGGTAGAGCACTCTTGAGTCCAACACCCAGCACCAGAAAACAAAACATTAGCACAAACATATACGAGTTATATAGCACACATACACAGAAAGAAAGAAAGACTCATATATAAAATTGAAAAAAAAAAACTGTATGACAAAAAGTGCAAGTTTTTAAGGAGAGAAGGAAAGACCCGGCAAATATGTGTAGATATTTCATGTTCATATTTGAGAAGCTTCAGTGTAATCATCAATTATTATCAATGTCAGTTATGGATTCAATAAAATCAAAATAAAATACCTTTTATGTTTCATTTACAGTCATAAAAGGCCCATAACAACAACAAAAAAAAACCCACAATAATGAAAACTAAATCCATACAATGGACATTATCTGAGGTTCAAACTACTAAAAGGCTACAATCATCAAGACAGTGGTATTTGGCACAGTAGAAATATACTCTACTGATATTTGACAAATAAGCAAAGGAGAAATCACTGCAAAATATACTCTCTAGAAAAGTGTTGCCAAAGCACCTGTACATTAGCATGAAAAGAAATGGAGCATAGTTACTTCACAAATGTCACAAAGTCAGCTCCCAGTGGAGACTCGGTTTACAAATATGACACAGGGCTGGAGATGCAGCTTTAGCAAAGCACCTGGCTGGCACTTAGGAGGCTGTGGATTCTCTACTCAAAATCTAGAACTTCATAAAAATAACGCAGAAGTACTTACAAACAAATATGGACTTGGCATGAAAGTTTCATATGCAATATGAAAAACATGATCCGTGAGTGAAACACTAGTAAACAGAACTTTATCAAATTGAAGTTTCCATTTTTCAAAAGATAAACTTAAGAGAATAAGAAGACAAGCAGAAAAACTGGAAAAATGTTTTCAGAACACACAATAACTATGGACTGGTGTTCAACATACATGAACAACAACTTAGTAAGAAAGCAAGCAACCAACTTAAAACTGGGCAGAAGATCTCAAGAGACACTCACACAGGCAGCACAGAAAGACAGTGAAAACATCATCAAGAACTCTTTCCCTGCTCATGTGAATGGAAAGGAGAACAGATACTGTGGAAGACACTCATGTGCTTACAAAATCAATAGTGTGCACTCTACAATTAACTCAGGGGCACTTTTCAAGAAGTGAATGGAAAAACTACAATGTTACTACACAAAGAATATCACACATATAATGAGCTCTCCAGCCTGGAAAGATACAGCACCCTTCAATGCAGATGGGTAAGTGAAAGAAGCCAGTCTCAAATGGCCAAATGCAGTAAGACTCCAAGTCAACATAGTTCTGAAAAAGGCAACCTTATGGAGGAACTAGCATGACAATGGGTGCCAGAGACTTAGGGCATGTGTAGAGAAGAAAGTTTGAAAAGTAAGAAGTGATAAAAAGAAGAATCACAAATTCTCAGAGCAGTGAATCTCTTCTGTATGACCTTGTCATGTAGAGTACATGACACACACAATGATATCACAAAGAGGAGGAAACCTAAGGTAATGTATGACTTGGACTGATGATAATGTGTTGCTTCATTCACACTCTTCATCAAATACACTCAACTGGATCATTAACTAACAGACATCCTACACCAATGCCAGATGTTGAAAACAGTGGAGACTATAAGCTGGATAGAAGGGGTGTATGATACTATGTGTAATGGTTCACTTGAATTGTCGCCTTGAATGGATTCAGAGATGCTGATGATAATGAAACATTTGAGTGCTTCTATTAGGGTGTGACTAGGAGTGACTGCCATGTGGGATACCAAAGTGGAGAACGTCCCTAGATGTGGGCAACATCAACCCACTAGGACACTGGCTTGGATGGAATAAGAGTTGGAAGAACAAGGCAGCAGCATCAGAGCAAGCTGGATTCTTTTCAGACGGCTTTTCCACTGCTGCTGTGATCACCTGAAGATATCAGACTTTCCTTTCTTCACTCTTCTAAAGCAGATTCTGCCAGGATATTTCCAGGGAGTGTCCAAAAGCACTGAATCACAGACTAGGGTACCACCATCAAACCCTCTTGTTCTGAAGCTTAAGTATCTTGGACTGCACCTCTCCTACTTCTATAGCTCTCAAGCCTGAAGATGGCCATTGTGGACTATCCAGCTTCTGGTCATGTAACACAATCTAAAAAACAACTTTTTAAAACTATACTTCCTCTCCATCTGTTCATCTAGAGAACCCTAATACACTATATAAGCCTACAACTACTCTAAGAAATAAACTTAATTTAATAAAAAAGTGGATAAACCACCATACCATAGAATATTCACAAATTATACATAAGAAATAATATTACATAATGGATATATTTTCCATAATAATGCAAGAACAAAGGAAAGTGGATGACATACACACACACACACACACACACACACACAGTATAAAGTAAAGAAAGAAAATGGATTTTCAATACTGTTCTCATCTAGAGAAATGGATAATTTATTTTAAAAGTCATTATAATGGGATTCATCCCAGGGATGTAAGGTTGCTTCAAAACACAGAAATCAAGAAACATAATTCATCCTATTAACAGAATTAAACACAGGAATCATATGATCTCTCAATATATGCAGAAAACGCATTTGACAAAATACAGCACAACTTCACGTTCAAAACACTACAGAAAATAGGGATAGTAGGAACACACCTCAACATTGTAAAACTATATCTGCTAAATCCAAGGCCAGGATCATTCTAAATGGGAAAAAAATGAAAGCATTCCTGATGTAAATGGAGCAAGATAAGGATGTACTTTTTCACCACTTCTATTCAACATCATCCTTGAAACTCTAGTCAGAGCACTTAGAAAAAAAGAAATGAAAGGAATACAAATAGGTAAACAAGAACTCAAACTATTAATATTTGCTAGAGACAGGATTATATATCTAGAAGGTCCAAAAAATTCCACCAGAAAATGTCTAGATTTCATAAATGAATTCAGCAAAGTAGCAGGATATAAAATCAACAACCATAAATCGAATGCATTCCTATATATCAGCAATGAATCTTCTTAAAGAGAAATTAGAAAAACTACTCCACTCACAATAGCCTCAAAAATAAAACTAAATACCTGGGAATCAAGCTAACAAAAGAGGTGAAAAACCTCTGATTTAAAATATAGAATACTAAACAAAGAAATTGAAGAACACCTCAGAAGATGGAGAGATCTCCCAAGATCCTGGATAGGCAGAATTAATATTGTCAGAATGGCCATACTACCAAAAGTATACAGATTAATGCAATTAACACAATTCCCATTAAAATCCCAATGAAATTCTTCATAGAAATAGAAAGAGCAAACATGAAATTTATTTGGAAAAATAAGAGACTCAGAATAGCTAAAGAAATCCTTAACAAGAAAAGTGAAGCAGAAGGCATGACAATACCAAACCTTAAACTACACTACAGAGCTATAGGAAAAAAAAAAAAAAAAACGCTGCAAAATATTGGCATCAAAATAGATTTGTAGACCAAGGTACAGAATTGAGGACACAGAGGCAAACCCACTTAAATATAGTTATCTCATACTAATCTAAGGTGCCAAAAACATTCAGTGGGAAAAAAGAGAGCCTATTCAACAAAGGGTGCTGGCTAAACTAGAAATACATATGTAGCAAAATGAAATTAAACCTCTATCTCTGAACCTGCACAAAAATCAACTCAAAGTGGATCAAAGACTTAGGCCCTAAATCAGAGATTTTGTGCCTAACAGAAGGAAAAATAGGCCCAAATCTTCACACCCAACTCACAGCTCACCCCGCGGGACCTGCGACCCAAATCTTCACACATTAGCCTAGGATCTGAGTTCCTTAACAAGAATCCTAAAGCACAAGAAGTAAAATCAAGAATCAATCAATGGAATGGATTCAAATTAAAAAGCTCCTTCTCAGCAAAGGAAACAATAATGTAAGAAGAAAGCCTACATGATTAGAGAAAATCTTTACCACATGCACCTCTGATAAAGAATTAATCTCTAGGATACATAAGGTACTCAAAGAACTTAACACCAAAAAACCAATAACCCAATCAGTAAAGGGCAAAAGAAATGAACAGATATTTCACAGAAGAAGAAATACAACTGACCAACAAATATATGAAATAAAGTTCAACATCCCAGGCAATTAGAGAAATGCAAATCAAAACTACTCTAAGATTTCATCTCAGTACTGTCAGAATGACAATCATCAAGAATGCAGGCAACAATAAATATTGGCGAGGATGTGGGGGAAAAGGTACACTCTTACATTGCTGGTGGGACTGCAAATTGGTGCAACCACTATGGAAAGCAGTATAGAGATTCCTCAGACAACTGGGAATGGAACCACCATTTGACCCAGCTATCCCTCTCCTCAGTCTATACCCAAAGGACTTAAAATCACCATATAGATAGCGATGCAGTCATGTCAACGTTTATAGCAGCTCAATTCACAATAGCTAGACTATGGAACAACCTAGGTTTCCCTCAATAGATGAATGGATAAAGAAAAAGAGGTATATATATATTTAATGGAATATTACTGAACTTTAAAAAACACTGAAATTATGCATTTTGCCAGTAAATGGTTGAAGTTGGACAGTATCATGTTAAGTGAAATTAGTCAATTCTATAAAACCAAAGGCCAAATCTTTTCTCTAATATGTGGATTCTAGTTTACAATAAAGTCACGGGGCGGGGGCACTAGGGAAAAATAGTGTTACCTTAGATTAGGTAGAGGGAAGTGATGGGAGGGGAGAAGAGGGGATGTGGGGATGGGAAAGATAGTAGAATGAAATAAACATTATTATTGTATGTATATGTGTGACTACATGAACAATATGATTCTGCAAGATGTACACTCAGAAAAATGAGAAGTTATTTCCGATGTATGTATAATACACCAAAGTATATAAATGCATCCTACTATCATGTATAATTAAATAAAATTTTTTAAAAATTGAAAAATATAAACTATTTTCTTCAGATATGGTGGTCAGTGCTTTTAATGCTAACAGCTTGAGAAGCTGAGGCTGGAGGATCACAACGTTCAGGATAGGCTGGGTAACATAGCCAGATGCTGTCTTATATTAAAATTTAAAAGGGCTGGAGATGAAGAACAGTAGAATAAATCAGACATTATTACCCTATGTGCATATATGACTACATGACCGGTATGAATGTACATTATGTACAATCAGAAAATGAGAACTTTCACTCTATTTATGTATGATGTGTCAAAATGCATTTAACTGTCATGTATAAGTAACGAAAACCAAGTAAAATAAATAAATAATTTTCTGCAAAAACCAACAAAACAAACAAAAAGGGCTGGGGATGCAGCCCAAGATTCAGAATCCCTAGTACAACTAACCAACTGCTTTATTTTCTTCAAAGCAGTTATTTTACCCAGACACGGGATGTGCCAAGTGATGATTCTTTACCCTCAAGTATGATATTCAGAGACAGAAAACAAATGCTTTCAAAAGTGTTATTCTTGCCAGGGATACTGGAACAGGCCTATAGTCCCAGGGTCTCAGGAGGCTGAAGCAGGAGGATCACAAGTTGGAGGACAGCGTACAAAACACCTGGAATAAGATCTCAAAATTTTAAAAGAGGAAAAATATGCGTGGCTGGGATTTCACTGATAAAGCTTCTCTAGTTTTGATCCCCAATAGAAAAACAAAATATTCTTTCCAATATTTCTCTAGAGGAAAAGTGAAAATTAATAGACTGTGTTCATTTGAAACACAGGAGGAAGAGCAGATATTTATGACGGGAAGTGGAAAAGATGGTGGCATTTTAGAACGCAGGAGGCAACTGCAGTTTGAAAGACCTACAGCAGCTTTCAGGGGAACTAAACTGGGGGAAGGAAAGTGGATTTGCGATCCTGCTTCCTACACGTTTGGAAGAGTGGGGGCGGGCCACCAGCAGGGAGGGGAGGGGAAGCTGGGGACCTGAGCCGCCCATTCAAAAATGGAAGCCAAGGGACAGGGCCCAGGGCCACCTGCCAGTGGGAACTGGGCCTCAGGCTCCGCAGCTGACCTCAGGGACCAGCCCACCCCTAGGGCCCAGAGAGCAGAAGCCCAGGGCCATCCGCCATGGAGGACTAGGCTGCACCCTCTGCACCAACCTCGCGCACCCAACACCCAGCTCACCCCGCGGGACCAGTGGACAGAGGCTTAGGGTCAGTCGCCAGGGAGGTGACTTCAAGGTTCTTGCATCCAGCCCAACCCCCAGGACCAGGGGACAGAGACCCAGGGCAACCTCCAGAGGAGACTCGGCCAGGCTCTGCAGCTCCCCCGTTTGTGGGGCCCCAAGGCAGGTGCTGACCATGTAGCTCCAGCCCTGGACACAAACTCACCATTTTTGTCTTCCTGGGGGACCCCGGGTTCTCTCGAGGAACCTCGGGGAACCAGAGATGGAGGGGGCACAGGCTGCTCAGAGTCACCCAGGCCTTTCTGGCAGAGCACGTGGGGCCCGGAAAGGGAGGAGCCGAGTTGGTCAGGAAGAAAAGCTCGCGAGATTTCCAGAGCCCGCCCTTTCCCATTGTTGTCGGACCTGATTGGACACTTCCACCCCAGCGTGTCTGATGGGCCGCCCTTAGGCACGCCTCTGCATTGTGACTGACAGCTGAGTTTATCCAATCACTACCTAAAACTGGCTAGAGTGGCAGATCCTTGGCCCCAGCCCTTTTCAGGTGCGACTTTTTAGCCAGACTGAGAATGAAACCAGGTGGGAAACCTTTGCTTGGAACCTGGTACAGTTGGGAACCTCTGGGATTGAGCTCTGGCTGAGGGAGACTGCTTTCCCACCATGGGTGATGCCCTGGGTTTTAACCTCACCACAGAAACAAACAACAATTAAAACAAACCAATAAAAAAGGTGACTTGGGGGGTGGCGGAGGCAGGAGGAGCCCAAGGTTCAGGTCAACATCTAAAAACAGGGAGATCCTAGCTGAAATTAAAATAAAGAGTGTTGGGGATCTAGCTCAGAGGTCAAGGCCCACAGGGATTATCCCACAGAACCTCAAAGAAAAAGATACCTCTATGCATATATAGTGTCAGCTGGTGCGACCTCAGGCAACTGAGCAAGACAGTCTCAAAATTCTTGAAACAATATTTAAAGATATCACATCTATCACACTTGTATGATATCTAAAAATGCAACGAGTTTGACAATTATTTCAGTAATTGTCCTCACCTCCTGGCCACTGATCTTATGAGGAGGTAGCCTGAGCAATTGGTGTTGGTGATTTGGCTCAGTGTTCTCTCCCCAGCAGAATGGGGGTGGAAGGAAGGCAATGTGCCCTGGAAATAAAATGGGTGCCTTGTGCTTAATGTAGGTGCTCTACATTAAGACTTTGTGAAGTCTTCCACATGTGGCACACTGTCCCGAATTCATTCTCCCTAAAAATGTCACTCATGGACAATAGAGGCAAGGAGCTAATTACGAAGAGTCACATTCCCACAAGTGTAGAAGAGTGGCCACATGCCAGTTGAGGGCTGAGAACTTCAGGTGCATTTTTTCCACTTTCTGTGCTGGGCATTGAATCCGTGGCAGGGGCACTGTAACCCTGAGCTCCATCCCCAACCCCCTTTTTTATTGTGGTACAAAGAAGGTGGGTGGGAGCATAAATGTAATGGGTTTGAGAATAAACCTCAGGATGGGGACTCCAATTTACTATTGACAAATGAAGCACAAGACAAATAAAAAGATTAGAGTGGGCATGGTTGCACACATCTGCAATCCCAGTGACTCCAGAAGCTGAGGCAGGAGTGTCAGTTCAAAGCCAACATCAGCAATAGCGAGGCAGTAAGCAACTTAGTGAAAACATGTCTCTTAAACAAATACAAAATAGGGCTCGTGATGTCACTCAGTAGCCAAGTTGCTGTGAATTTAATTCCCAGTACCAAAAATAAATAAATAAATAAATCCTAATTATATCATTGGTCTCCTTTTAACTTCCTCAAAAGACATTGAATTACAGAATGCAATAAGTATTCTAGCCAGTTACTGTTTAATCTGGAATTTGACAGCTATAGGACATATAAAAAATAATATGCAAAAATTAAATGAAGAAAAGGATTTACAGCTGTCTGTGTAGGAGGGTGGATATTAACTTTGTTTTTGAAACCAGGGATTAACCTGAGGTCTGCCTAAACCTGAGCCAAATTTTAACTCTTTTTACTTTAATTCTTTTTCTTTTCTGGTTTTTTTTTTTTGTTTTTTTGTTTTTTTGTTTTTTTTTTTTTTTGAGACAGGTTCTTGCTAAATTGTTTAGGGCCTCACTAATTTTTTTTTCTAGTGTGAACAGACCAACACTCCAAACCTCACTAATTTGTGAGGCTCGTTTTGAACTTGCAATCCTTCTAACTGAGGACCTTGTGCACCAGAAAATAAAATGCTGACTGTACTGTTTTCTGTGTGCCTTCTCCCACAAACATTTCATCTTGAAAGACCATCATTAAAACATGTGTCCTTCTCTGTACATTTGTCTCTCAGTCTTTTGTTATAGTTAAAGCTCATCCCGGAGTTTCATAAATTGACTTCCAAACCACTCATGTATAATCAAATCAAGCCTTTATTGAAGCACACCAGTGGCGGCTGACCACAACATAAAGCTGTTTCCCTGATCATCCTGGAACAATTGCAAGAGTGCTTCTTATAAACCTGAAAACTACAGAAGGGACGTTCGGGGGTCTAGCAATGCAAGCAAGCCAGGTTACAGAAGTGGGAGAGTGCAGTCAAGGGGCAGGAAGCCTAACCAATCACAGTTAGCCCAGTCACCCCAGTTACAGAAACAGAGCCCCGTTACCCTAGTTACAGAAACAATACCCCATTAGGTAGTTCCATGTTCTTAAAGGTTTCTATAGCAAAAGGAAAAGAACATCTTTCCCCAGTCATGACTCTTCTACTTGGCATGGTTGTTTTACAGGATGAAGTCATAAAACAAAATGGAGTCACATTTGCTCCTACTATCACACAGCTACAAAAAAAATAAAAATAAATAAGAATCTAATTAGAACTGCTCATCATGAGCCAAGGTGACATAGATTTAGTTACCATTACAGTGGGTACTTGAAGGTTGGATGTCACCCTGTGGTCAGTCAAAAGTTAAGTGGTGGACCTGGGCAGGACTCTCTGAAATCTTGTCTTGAACTCCAATAAAACTGGAGTGCAGAACGGGTACACTCTCCCTCTCCTCTCTGAGAGGACCCAGTCTACACCTTTAGAGTGTCCCCTTCCCCTGTTTCTAGCCCTTCAGTAAGCTCATGTCTATTACTTGGCAACATGTCTCAAATTTTTCTGACTTGCTTCCAAGAATTGAGGTTTGAAGGGGGTCTTCACACTGCCTCAATATCACAGAAGTTGCCAGGTCTGCAACAAGGTCATCTTTGGGTTAGAATAAGTGAGCATATTTGTCACATGATGACACATCTCTAGGCCAATACACCAAAAAAAAAAAAATGAAAGAAAATCATTGAAGAAATTCATTGTTAGCAAACAAAAACAAAACAAAACAAAAATAGAACAGTAGCCTGGAATGGTGGAAACCCTTACAGGGGGATCAAACATTCTAGGCCAGCCTCAGTATCTTAGCCTCACTGTCTCAGAATAAAACTTCAAAAGGAGCAAGGGATGTATTTCAGTGTTAGAGCACTGCTTGGCTCAATTCCCAGAACACAACACAACAAAACAAAACATCAACAAAAACACCATGAAGAGGGATGTTGGGGTTTAAGTGTGCAGAGTTTAGCTCCCTCAGGCCTGACTTTTTGCAAGAGCTGTGGCTGTGATTTAGGTCAGCTGAGGCAAACCTCAGCTAGGAGGAGAAAACGTTCTCTTCCCCTTATCGCAAGGCACAAGTTCTGCATGGTTTGGCCAAGAGGAAGAAGCTTCCTGCATACTTATCCTGGGAACAGTACATTCTGAAGAAACAAATGCATCCTCAGAGGACTAGATAATGTCTACAAAGAACTTTAGGAGGGTACTTATCAAACAAACAGGAACAATTTGAATCTAGCTCTGTGTATCTGCTGAGGCATGATATTTGGACAATGTGGGTAAAATGTTATTGAAGAATTGCTTGCTTTGTTAGAAGAAGTGTATAAAAGGAACTTGCAAATAAACTTCAGCATGCAGTTGCGATTGCTGCCTTGGCTCTGCATCCCCTGTGTCCCGGTTATTTCGTGACCCTTACCCAGGGACCCGAACGCTCTAGACGTTCACAGAGGGATAAAGAAATTTTTAAAAAATAAGGAAATGCAAAGTGAGAAAGGGCAGACATAAATCCAACTACATCAACAGTGACATTATATGGCAATTGACTGGACAATCCTATCCTAAGGTAGAGATCAGCAGACAATGAAAACAAGGTTCAATTCTGTGCTATGTCCAGGTGACACTTCTGGGATGCAAATGTATAAAGACTTTGAAAATAAGAGCATGTGAGTCCTACACCATGAAAGCAGACACCATGAGTGAGCTCTACTATACTACCTCCCCAATATCAGGAAAAATATTTCAAAACCAAAATTTATTGAGAGATAACAGCCATGAGACAGGGACACATGAGCTTAAGGTGTTACTGAATGCTCCGTTCTCTTTCCCATGCCAATCAATAGTGAGGCCACACTGTGAGATTACAGGTAAAAAATTGTTTGCTAGCAAAGGAGAAGCACAGTGCAGCAACTCCTATTGAAGAGGCTGTGATTCTGCACATCAGAAGAAACAGTTGACCCTTTGGGGTGGGGGGATTCATAGATTGAACTCAGGCCACTCGACCACTGAGCCACATCCTCAGCTCCATTTTGTATTTTGTTTAGAGCCAGCATCTCACCGAGTTGCTTAGCACCTCGCCTTTGCTGAGGCTGGCTTTGCACTCTTAATCCCCCTGCCTCAGCCTCCCAAGTGGATGGGATTACAGATATCACCACCACACCTGGAACAAAGCAAAATATTTTGTTAATAAGATAGAAAATCCTTATTTTGATGTAAATGAGAGTTTAGAGTTCAGCTATTTGGTTTGAGTTTGCTATTGTAGGAGCCCAAAACACATTCCAGTAGACAAAAAGATGATAGTGTCTACATAATCTTAGATGATTTGGCCTCATGTCCTCCCCGGCATATGAAAGCATCCTATCACATCCTCTCACATTCTTACAAATATGAAAGATTCCAGGGTGAACAGAAAACACAAGCTGACTTTGGCACCTAAAAGAGGGCCTCATGTCTAACAGAAGAGTGGGGTACCATGAGGACAATGGGTGGCGAAGCAATGACAGAATGACAGACATGCCACATCTTCCTCCCATGTGAAGGCTGAGTTCTGGAGGCTGCTCCTGCCAAGGGGAGGGACACACACAGGTCTTGGGCTGGGGATCAAGTCTCAGGCCATGTGGGTTGCAGATGTGATCTGGGGCTCTGCACAGACCTCTGCAAAACCCATTTCCAGGACAGTGACAATCCCAGGCCTCCCTAAGTCCCTCATCCCCATGTTTCATCAGTTCTTGGGGCCCAGAACAAGAAATATGGTGAGAATTGGACCCAACTCTGTCCCAGATCTCAGTTCTGGCTGCTTGGGTGCATACAGCCTTGGGCTCTGGGCAATTCAAAGAATCGAGTAGAAAGGTGAGACCCAGACGGGTGTCAGGGAGTCCTTCTGGATGACCAGCTTTCCCATGTCAGGACAGCCACAGAGGGCTTGGGGGTTGAGGTGGGGCTGTCCTCTGGCAGCAAGGGCAGCACAACAGCCTAGACACAGGGGTTTCCCTGGAGGGGGATTTGGAGTGGGAGGAGAGGACTGAGACTCTGCTGTCCACCTCAGTGCCAGCCCTTTCATACTAGATGCCTGGCCAGAAAAACAACCCAACAAATCCTGTAAGAGCCCTTTTTTTTCAGTTTTAAAGTGAAAATTAGAGGGACTGGGTGTGGGATGCTGCCTTGGTCTGAGGGAAGCACAGACTAAACATGGATTTGAGGAGTCAGGCAGCTGACTGGCTCCATCCCTGGCCCCTATGATGGGTGTGTCTTGCCAGAAACTAGTTTGTCTGTCTGTTTGTTTGTTTGTTTTTTTCTTTTCTGTGTAAATGGGGCAATGCTGTGGTCATCCATGTGTTTCTGCTGAGAGAATGAGGCACAATGGGTGTGGAACGGCAGAGTTTACCGGGGTCAAGTGAGAATGATCCTTAGGAGAAAGAAATTCTGTCCACCTAGAACCTGTGCGCTTGCATCAGCGTCCTAGTCATCTGGGTTTATAGATCATTGTGAAACCACTCGAGGAGGATCAGAGGAGGAGGTGGCAGCACAGATGTCACTGTGCTGCTCTGGCTGAGGAAACCAGAACTCTGCTAATGGCAATGCCCTTCCCAGGGTGTCTTCTGTCAGAATGACCCAGATGGCTTCAGTCCCAGGCCTCTTGGTTTCCCAAGCTAAGTGATTTGTCGCCTCTTCCACTTGTTGGCAGGTGATTTTGGGGACCCTTTTCCACATACAGGGTCACATGTGGTCACTGTTGAAGGATGACAGCTGTAGAGCAATGAGTCATGGGGATGAGGAAACTGGCCCATGGTTCTGAGGACGGCCCTGTGAACACCCAACCTCCCTTGCAGCCTCCTGGCCTGCAGGTCAAAGCCCTGTCAGTGGAAGAAGCTCCTCACACAAGGTCAGGTGCACCCTCTTCCTCAGCAGCAGGTGAAGCTGGGGCCTAAGGAGCTCCAATGAGTCCCTCCAGCTCTGATGAGATGGGAAAACTGGGATCCTCTTCCTGGGATCCCAGGAAGGTTATGAAAAGAGCACATGTCCCCATCCCGCCATCCCTGACAGCCCTTTCCGAGATCCTCTCATTCTGGTGAGACAGGGAAACATTTAATTTTCATAACTAGTTGATGCTGTAGTTGGACATGATACCGAAATGTGTCCTCTAGAGCTTTGGAGTTGTTCTGTAACCTCACTTGCAGTGGAAGCATAAATGAGAGTCAGACTCCATCATTCCTCCTGCATCAAGAAATCCTGCAAGAGGAGTGGGAAGTGTGTGGGAAGGGCGCCCCCTGCCTGGCTCCTGCGGGATCACACGGCTGCCCTGCTCTCAGCATTCATGTTAGCCTCAGACTGTGTCACCTGAGCTCAGAGTAGAGACAGGATTCCCCAGGTGTGGGATATTTTCACAGAGCATGTCAGTAACCTCGGGAAAACAGGCACTGTCGGACTCAGTGAGACCCATTCTATCAATAAAATACATAATGGCCTGGGGATGTGGCTTAGTAGTCAGAGTCCCTGAGTTCATTCCCCAGTAGCCCTCCACTCCATCCGGGGGGTGGGGAAAGACTTCAGGAACCGAGTCCTGATACAGGAAAGGGGCGCCCTTTCTCTAGGATCATCCAGATGATGGGGAGTGAAGGTTAACAATTGGCACATTGAACATCATCCTCAGGAAACACCATAAAAGGCAGCAGATCTCTTTGAGGGTTTCACAGTTCTGAATTCATTGTTTAATTGGTCAACTGTCATTTTATAATGGACTCACTAGAGTTCCTTATATAGTCTGGATACTATAAACTAATTAAATGTGTAATGTGAAATGGTTTCTCCTGCTCAGCATCCTGTTTTTTTTTTTTTAAATTTTCACATATGTGACCTTCTCAGCAGCCACATCAATGTTTATAGCAGCTCAATTCGCAATAGCTAGACTATGGAACCAACTTAGGTGTCCCTCAATAGATGAGCAGATAAAGAAAACAGGGTATATATAACCAATGGAATATCAGTCAGTTTTAAAGTAGACTAAAATTATGGCATTTGCTAGTAAATGGTCTGAGTTGGAAAATATCATTCTAAGCAAAATAAGCCAACCCCACAAAACCAAAGGCCGAATGTTTTCTCTAATATGCGGGTGATAATTGGAATGGGGGGGTGACCGACTAGGGAAGAATAGCAATTACCTTAGATTAGGTTGAGAGAAGTGATGAGAGGGAAAAGGAGAGGGATGTGAGGATAGGAAAGATACTAGTAGAATGAAACAGACATTATTACTGTATGTATATATTGGACTACATGACTAATATGATTCTGCAACATGTCAACTCAGAAAAATTAGAAATTCTATCCCATCTACGTATGATATATCAAAGTGCATAAATACATTCTATGTCATGTATAACTAATTAAAACAAATAAAAAATATTAAAAAATATTTTCACATCAAATTGTATGTATAACTAAAATAAATATAATTATGTATTAATTATATTTTGTTGTACACATACATTTTGGAATACTTAAACCTAGAGACTATTCTCTTATTCTTTATGATGTTTGAAGAGAATTTTTTTTTTAAAATATGATAAGGTACTCTTTATTAAATTTTCTGTTCTTGCTGGTGAGGTGGTGCATGCCCATAATTCCCGTGGCTTAGGTAGCTGGGGCAGGAGGATTGTGAGTTCAAAGCCAGCCTCAGGAATTTAGTGAGGCCCTGAGCAACTCAGTGAGACCCTGTCTCTAAATTGGTAAACCCAGCTTAATTCCCCCTTTAGATTGGGAGCCATCTCACCACAAAGGCATGAAAAGTTAATTTTGGCTTTACTATAAATTACCACAACTTCTAAACTTGCTTGGAATGCCTGTTTGTGCCTTGAACTTACCCATGCCTGGCTTCCCCTGACCAGATAGCAGCCCTCTCTGAAACTTTAGTGGACCTCATAAATTCTGGCCTTCTCTGGCCAGACAATGACCCTCTCTGAAGCTCTAATGGTGCCTCATAAATTCTGATGTTGGGATCTAAATTTACTCCCTAAGTGCTGGACCATTAACCTACTACATGCCTTTGTGTTATGCTTGTCAAATCCTGTTATCTGTAAGATCTCAAGACATGCCCCCCCCCCCTTGAAACATTCTGTGCTAGAAAGCTGCACTCCTAGAAAGCTGCGGGGCTGTCTTCTGTTCCTACGGGTTTTGGGAGAGGCAGCCCTGGCTGGTGGGAATTACCAGCTTGCTTTAATTTGATTTCAACTGGAGTCAGTGGTCTTTCTTTATGTTGTGGTTTATCAAATGTAAGAATACTGTAGAATTTTGTGTAAAGCAGTAACTTTCCAAAGAGATTAGAGCCTCTTTGATTTGGGTTTAAAAAAAAGCATCTATTTTTATAAAAATGAAACTTTGGAGAACATTTTTACTGGTCCTGGAGCAAATATTTTGACTTGAATACTTTGAGAAATCTTTTCATATGATACCTTGTGAGCTTTTAAAATTTACCAGGAAATTTGCGGTGGTTGGAATATTAGTAAAAGATTTATGATGTAGAATATACTTTTGAGATCTTTGTATAAAAGGAATAGAATCAACGATGGAGACACTGCTGATTTTATTTTTGTAATTCTCAGTGTAGCATGTGATCATCCTGGTTATTATGGGATAGGTGGCTCACATTGATTTGTGATTTTGAAACAAAGAAAAAAATACAGAAGAATAAGAGCAGGGAAGAAATTTAAATTACCAAGAGATAGGAAAAAAAATCTGTTCTTTCTAAAGAAATCCCTTCGGATAGAGCTCATGTTGTTGAGTGATATACTTGCAGTATTGTTTGAAGAATTGTTTTGTCTTAAGAAAAAGAGATGTTGCTCATGATTTGTATTGCAGCGTAGAAATTCTGTGTTTGAAATTGGGGTCTACAGACTTTGTGATTGTGACAGTTTCTTTGCAAAGACACAGAATGCCTGGCTGCTAGGTAATACCTGCTAAATGGGAAAGTCCTGTGCAAGAGCATGCACTGCCTGGCTGCCATAGCATTGTCCTTTACAACTTTCCCTGCTTCCCAGACCTGGGGTGCCCAGCCTCCTCCCTCTGAGCTATGGAGCCAACTATGCAGGCACAATCTGGTTTCCATGGTTATGCCCTTGGTAGGTAGGAGCCCTGTGTTACTTCTAACCTGGACCTTATCTCATGGCCAGGGTGATGGCCTCTCGGATAGCAGCAGCTACCTCCTTGGAACACTTTACTCCCAGTCCAATGTGACCATTGTAGTCCCCAATAGCTACAAATGCCTTGAACCTGGTCCTCTGGCCAGCACGAGTGTGTTTCTGTACAGGCATGATCTTCAAAACCTCATCCTTAAGTGATGCCCCCCCCCAAAAAAAAACTAATAATCTCAGAAAAAAGTCAATGATCTCAGAAAAAGTCAAAGCTCTCCATTGTTCCTGTGCAGAGAGGCTACTAGGGGGACAAGATTAGCAAGCTTCACACTGTCCCTTGCAAGGTGACAGGATGTTGTGGTTCTGTGCTGGTATGGCTCAACCTTGCCCCCAGAGGTACTGGCATTGTCTCAGCTCATGTACGCAAGAAGCTACTGATGCAGGCTGCTATGGGTGACTGCTACACTTCTGCCAGGGGGCTGCACTGCCACCTCGGGCAATTTTGCCAAGGCCACCTTTGATGTCATCTCCAAGACATACGGCTATTTGACCACTGATCTCTGGAAAGGATCTGTGTTCACCAAGTCTCCTTTCAGGAATTCACTGACCATCTTGTGAAAATCCACACCAGAGTCTGTCCAGAGGGCTCAGGCTCCAGTTGTGGTTACAGTATACA
Source organism: Marmota flaviventris (assembly GCF_047511675.1). Classification (NCBI taxonomy): domain Eukaryota; kingdom Metazoa; phylum Chordata; class Mammalia; order Rodentia; family Sciuridae; genus Marmota; species Marmota flaviventris. The sequence continues at coordinate 17,087,362 of NC_092519.1, forward strand.
GTTTTTATACAAAAATAATAATAAAGTGAATGAAACCTGTAAAAAAATAAAGAAATGCTAATCAGGATATAATCATAGAAAGGAGAGGTGTGTCTTCTTTGCATTAATAAACTCCTGGGCGGGGAGGAGCAAACGCTTCACTTTGGCACCTCTTCTTTACCACTTTGCTTCACTCCTATCTACTCCTCCTGGCTGTCTGCTGCAGTATTTGCGTCTGTGTCTGTCTTTGTGTGTTTTCTCACAGGTATTTCTCCACAAGTGTTCCTTTACAGCTGGAGCCCAACGTGAGGCACTAGAACCCACATGTCCTCCCAGTCCACAGAGAGTTTGGGACAAGGAGATCAACCCAGACAGAGACCTTTTCTATTTAGACAGGTAGAGGAAGGTGTGGCTCACACTGGCCCGGAAACTCAAGGGGACTTCTTTGTCTGACATGCAGCTGCACCACAGAGAGGAACTTTCTTTCCTACTGTGCAAGGCTGGGCATACTGTAAGTGATGGTAATCTTACTGCCTTGCTAACAGGGATAAGCTCTTGCAGTCCCTTCTATCCAGAAAATGGATCACTAAATTTGAAAGATGGGGAGAAGATGGGTGGAATGATAGAGGAATCACGTGCCCCCATACCCTTGTTGCAAAGTGAGTTTGTTTGTAGGGATGAAATTGATAAAGTCTCAGCTTCTCAAACTGCATGCTCTTCTCTTTCTGTACCTGGCCACCCCGTCCCTTTAAGGGACCTGCCGCTGCTTGTTCTGTACACTCCCGACCTGCGACCTGCGACCTGCTGCTCCCCTAGGTGATTTACAACCTTTTTCTTCATGCATTGCCTCTAGCTAATGTCCTGCCCCCAGCTAAATTCAAGTTAACTTTGTTTGGGACAAGCTGTGAAGGAAGGGGGATTTCATGATTTAGCTCTCTGTTCCACTGGGTTAAATTTTGCCGGTCAGCCAGAGCATAAGCAATGACCTTCTGTTCTATTTGAATAGTTGTAATGTACTGTTTTAGAAAATTCCAAAATCACTAAAATGGTAACTCATCAAGCTACCTTGCTTGCCACTGCCTTAAAACTCAGGACAAAAGGAAGAGGAACTAATTTCTCCAGCCCCCTCAGGATCCCATGATACACACATTTCCAATTTAAACAGAGACCTCTCAACCTCATTTCACAAGTCCTTTCATGCTACTAGAGAAAGCGCTGAAACAGTCTTGATTACTACTAAAGACATCCAATGAGGGGTCACAGGGACAGGAGCCATAACTCAATTGATAAAGTGTTTGCCTCCTATGCACAAGCACCCAGGTTTAATCCCCAGCAACAACTTTTAAATGAAAGGGAAGATAAAATGTTAGACTCTTCTGTTACTGGTGATGTTTGTCAATTACTAAGAGTAGACCTAAATAAACTTTTTGTACTACTAAGCAGTCGATTACAGGATTATCAGACAAGTACTAATGTCATGGTAATGAATAATTTTATGGTATGGCTTTATGCATGGCCTCAAGAGGCCACACCAGTTTGTAAAAAAAAGAAAACAAAAATAAACAAGCATCCCAAACATCCCTGTGGCTACCATGCTCTGCCCCTTCCAATCCACAACAAATCATTGGTTATGTTCAACCATGTGTGGAAAATGTTACAAGATTTGCAAGGTTGAAAACAAAAAGAAAAACAACTCTCCAGAAAGAATATAAACTGCAACACCATGTTTAAGAAAATAATCTTATAAAAGAAAGAATGATACTACAGTTGTCCTTACTTTTAACTTCTGGTGGATTTCTAACTTTACTAGCCTTATATTAAAATGTGAATTACAGACACTATATGATGTACTAGGGTTGTAAAACACCAGTTTAGACAAAAGAAGTGTATCTTTTAAATCCAAGCCTCCCCTTTTGTAATGTTGCAAAACAAAAAGAAAAGAAGTAAAAAGATTTCAAAAGTTCAAGTTTTCTTTTTTCAAAAGTTTTTTTTAAGAATTTTACAGGTTTCCAACTGATCCTTGTGAGTTAAACATATATTCTGACCTGACAAAAATGTTGATATTACTCCATGTAAGTTTTTAAATGTTCTATGTAAGTTGATGTGTTTTTCTGATTAGTCTCTTTTTATCTAACTATAAAGGTTTTTATATTATGTCTTTCTGCAATGGCCAGTTTCTATAGAGTTAACTCTTAAACACATTCAAATCTTTCTTTTAATAAATTTTACGAAGATAAACATGGTTATGTTGGGAATAAGTCTGATAATATCAAGGACAAATATGCTAGCTATATGAAACCAATGATTTCAATGTCCAACATGTTTTTTGGATTTTATACCTGACATTTCCAATTACACAGGCCTGTCTTATGGCTACATATTATATACTTGGTATTGAATTGACATTTAGACAAATGAACACTCATCTATTAAAATTCAAAGAATTAAATGGATCCAGATAACTTAATGCAAATCAAGTAATTAAATAAATATGTAAATGTCTTTAAGGTTAGGGCTCATGGGTTTTTCTAGGTGGCCAAACAATAAAATATTAATTTCAAAAAATATGTAAAACATAATATTCATTACTTCAATTTTTCAACAGAAAAAGGATGATAAATATTATTAATGTTTTTCTTATATTTTTGTTACAATTAAAATGAGTAAATTAAATTTAACATTAATAGGATTAGTCTTCATAAGTATGTTTTCTTAAATAAATAAATTAAAAATTAAAGCTGATGCCGAGCTGATCTCCTCTTTTGTTTCCAGTTGTTAAAGAAACAGGTTGCTGCCTCCTTTCTTTATTCGACTTCTTCAAAGCAGGCTTTACACAGAATTAATGAAAAGTTAACGACAGTGATGGTTGATCAACTTCCTATATCTAATGTGCCATTATCGTTGATAGTTTTTGTTGGGAAACCTTATGCTTTTTATCAGTAGTTGCAATTCATAATAAGAAAGTGTGTATAATAAAATGGTTATATTTTCCTCATTTTAAAGGCTGTAATATTTTGTATTTTGATGAGATGTTTTCTCAACTAATTGCTAATGGTCATACTAAAATTTTATCCTTAAGAGGTATGGACATTCATGTTTTATGCCATACTTACAAAAAAAAAAAAAAAAAACCACCCTATATCTTTAATACTTACAGTTCAACCTATTATCAAGCTGTATTAACTAAAATTTTAGTGCCCACTGTTTTCACATGCCTCATGATGGACAACTGTCTTTGGTATATGTGGTTCCTGCATTATAGCCTTTTCCCTTAATTTCTACTGTTTCTCTTATAGATGAAATTGTGGTGTATTCACATGGAGGTAAACAAAGAGGAATAATGTCTGTTTTTATTAATGATAAATAAAGTGACTATTATACTCTAACTCAGATTTTTCCATAGCAAGCTGAGTTAGCTACCATTATCCTAATGCTGAAATTGTTTTCTACTATTTTAAATGTATTACAAATTCTCAATATACAGCTAAGCTTGTGCCTCATATTTCCATGGCTGTGTTATGCCCCCGTTTGGATTCTAATTTATTCTCTCTCTCTCTCTCTCTCTCTCTCTCTCTCTCTCTCCTTTACACTCTTTTACACAATCACACATCCCACATTTTTTTTCACCGATATATCTAGCCACACCAAGATTCCTGGACCTCTGACAGAGGGTAACATTCATGCAGATGCAGCTGTGAAGTTCCTTTGCCTTTGTTCCAGATGCTATGGAATCTCACAGATTTTTATCATCAAAATGCCTGATCACTAATGAAAATGTTTGTATTTTATTTACAGACTGGGTCTCACTGAATCCCGCAGTATTATTTTATCCCCCCTGTTTTCCCAGGGTTATCGTCCTGCTCTGTGCAAACACCCCGCACCTCTGAAGCCTGGGGAATCTGAGGTCCCATCTCTGCTCCCTGCTTAGGTGACATAGTCTGAGCTAAAATGAATGCTGAGAGCAGGGCAGCTGTGTGATCCCGCAAAAGCCTGGCAGGGGGTGCCCTTCCCACACACTTCCCACTCCTCTTGCAGGATTTCTTAATGCAGGAGGAATGATGGAGTCTGACTCTCATTTATGCTTCCACTGCAAGTGAGGTTACAGAATTTCTTCAATGATTTTCTGGTTTTTTTTTTTTATGTATTGGCCTAGAGATGTGTCATCATGTGTGACAAATATGCTCACTTGTTCTAACCCAAAGATGAGCTTGTTGCAGACCTGGCAACTTTTGTGATATTGAAGCAGTGTGAAGACCCCCTTCAAACCTCAATTCTTGGAATCTAGTCAGAAAAACTTGAGACGTGTTGCCAAATAATAGGCATGAGCTTATTGAAGGGCTAGAAACAGGGGAAAGGGACACTCTAAAGGTGTAGACTGGGTCCTCTCAGAGAGGAGAGGGAGAGTGTACCCCTTCTGCACTCCAGTTTCATTGGAGTTCCAGACAAGATTTCAGAGAGTCCTGCCCAGGTCCACCACTTAACTTTTGACTGACCACAGGGTGACATCCAACCTTCAAGTACCCACTGTAATGGTAACTAAATCTATGTCACCTTGGCTCATGATGAGCAGTTCTAATTAGATTCTTATTTATTTTTATTTTATTTTGTAGCTGTGTGATAGTAGGAGCAAATGTGACTCCATTTTGTTTTATGACTTCATCCTGTAAAACAACCATGCCAAGTAGAAGAGTCATGACTGGGGAAAGATGTTCTTTTCCTTTTGCTATAGAAACCTTTAAGAACATGGAACTATCTAATGGGGTATTGTTTCTGTAACTAGGGTAACGGGGCTCTGTTTCTGTAACTGGGGTGACTGGGCTAACTGTGATTGGTTAGGCTTCCTGCCCCTTGACTGCACTCTCCTGCTTCTGTAACCTGGCTTGCTTGCATTGCTAGACCCCCGAACGTCCCTTCTGTAGTTTTCAGGTTTATAAGAAGCACCCTTGCAATTGTTCCAGGCTGATCAGGGAAACAGCTTTATGTTGTGGTCAGCCGCCACTGGTGAGCTTCAATAAAGGCTTGATTTGATTATACATGAGTGGTTTGGAAGTCAATTTATGAAACTCCGGGATGAGCTTTAACTATAACAAAAGACTGAGAGACAAATGTACAGAGAAGGACACATGTTTTAATGATGGTCTTTCAAGATGAAATGTTTGTGGGAGAAGGCACACAGAAAACAGTACAGTCAGCATTTTATTTTCTGGTGCACAAGGTCCTCAGTTAGAAGGATTGCAAGTTCAAAACGAGCCTCACAAATTAGTGAGGTTTGGAGTGTTGGTCTGTTCACACTAGGAAAAAAAAAATTAGTGAGGCCCTAAACAATTTAGCAAGAACCTGTCTCAAAAAAAAAAAAAAAAAAAAAAAAAAAAAAAAAAAAAAAAAAACAGAAAAGAAAAAGAATTAAAGTAAAAAGAGCTAAAAATTTGGCTCAGTGTTTAGGCAGACCTCAGGTTAATCCCTGGTTTCAAAAACAAAGTTAATATCTCCACCCTCCTACACAGACAGCTGTAAATCCTTTTCTTCATTTAATTTTTGCATATTATTTTTTATATGTCCTATAGCTGTTAAATTCCAGATTAAACAGTAACTGGCTAGAATACTTATTGCATTCTGTAATTCAATGTCTTTTGAGGAAGTTAAAAGGAGACCAATGATATAATTAGGATTTATTTATTTATTTTTGGTACTGGGAATTAAATTCACGGCAATCACATCACGAGCCCTATTTTGTATTTGTTTAAGAGACATGTTTTCACTAAGTTGCTTACTGCCTCGCTCTTGCTGATGTTGGCTTTGAACTGACACTCCTCCTGCCTCAGCTTCTGGAGTCACTGGGATTGCAGATGTGTGCAACCATGCCCACTCTAATCTTTTTATTTGTCTTGTGCTTCATTTGTCAATAGTAAATTGGAGTCCCCATCCTGAGTTTTATTCTCAAACCCATTACATTTATGCTCCCACCCACCTTCTTTGTACCACAATAAAAAAAGAGGGCTGGGGATGGAGCTCAGGGTTACAGTGCCCCTGCCACGGATTCAATGCACAGCACAGAAGGGGGAAAAAATGCACCTGAAGTTCTCAGCCCTCAACTGGCATGTGGCCACTCTTCTACACTTGTGGGAATGTGACTCTTCGTAATTAGCCCCCTGCCTCTATTATCCATGAATGACATTGTTTGGTAGAATGAATTCGGGACAGTGTGCCACATGTGGAAGACTTCACAAAGTCTTAATGTAGAGCACCTACATTAAGCACAAGGCACTCATTTTATTTCCAGGGCACATTGCCTTCCTTCCACCCCCATTCTGCTGGGGAGAGAACACTGAGCCAAATCACCAACACCAATTGCTCAGGCTACCTCCTCATAAGATCAGTGGCCAGGAGGTGAGGACAATTACTGAAATAATTGTCAAACTCGTTGCATTTTTAGATATCATACAAGTGTGATAGATGTGATATCTTTAAATATTGTTTCAAGAATTTTGAGACTGTCTTGCTCAGTTGCCTGAGGTCGCACCAGGGGACACTATATATGCATAGAGGTATCTTTTTCTTTGAGGTTCTGTGGGATAATCCCTGTGGGCCTTGACCTCTGAGCTAGATCCCCAACCCTCTTTATTTTAATTTCAGCTAGGATCTCCCTGTTTTTAGATGTTGACCTGAACCTTGGGCTCCTCCTGCCTCCGCCACCCACCAAGTCACCTTTTTTATTGGTTTGTTTTAATCGTTGTTTGTTTCTGTGGTGAGGTTAAAACCCAGGGCATCACCCATGGTGGGAAAGCAGTCTCCCTCAGCCAGAGCTCAATCCCACAGGTTCCCAACTGTACCAGGTTCCAAGCAAAGGTTTCCCACCTGGTGTCGTTCTCAGTCTAGCTAAAAAGTCTCACCTGAAAAGGGCTGGGGCCAAGGATCTGCCACTCCATCCAGTTTTAGGTAGTGATTGGATAAACTCAGCTGTCAGTCACAATGCAGAGGCGTGCCTAAGGGCGGCCCATCAGACACGCTGGGGTGGAAGTGTCCAATCAGGTCCGACAACAATGGGAAAGGGCGGGCTCTGGAAATCTCGCGAGCTTTTCTTCCTGACCAACTCGGCTCCTCCCTTTCCGGGCCCCACGTGCTCTGCCAGAAAGGCCTGGGTGACTCTGAGCAGCCTGTGCCCCCTCCATCTCTGGTTCCCGGAGGTTCCTCGAGAGAACCCGGGGTCCCCCAGGAAGACAAAAATGGTGAGTTTGTGTCCAGGGCTGGAGCCACGGGGTCAGCACCTGCCTTGGGGCCCCGCAAACGGGGGAGCTGCAGAGCCTGGCCGAGTCTCCTCTGGAGGTTGCCCTGGGTCTCTGTCCCCTGGTCCTGGGGGTTGGGCTGGATGCAAGAACCTTGAAGTCACCTCCCTGGCGACTGACCCTAAGCCTCTGTCCACTGGTCCCGCGGGGTGAGCTGGGTGTTGGGTGCGCGAGGTTGGTGCAGAGGGTGCAGCCTAGTCCTCCATGGCGGATGGCCCTGGGCTTCTGCTCTCTGGGCCCTAGGGGTGGGCTGGTCCCTGAGGTCAGCTGCGGAGCCTGAGGCCCAGTTCCCACTGGCAGGTGGCCCTGGGCCCTGTCCCTTGGCTTCCATTTTTGAATGGGCGGCTCAGGTCCCCAGCTTCCCCTCCCCTCCCTGCTGGTGGCCCGCACCCACTCTTCCAAGCGTGTAGGAAGCAGGATCCCAAATCCACTTTCCTTCCCCCAGTTTAGTTCCCCTGAAAGCTGCTGTAGGTCTTTCAAACTGCAGTTGCCTCCTGCGTTCTAAAATGCCACCATCTTTTCCACTTCCCGTCATAAATATCTGCTCTTCCTCCTGTGTTTCAAATGAAATTTTCACTTTTCCTCTAGAGAAATATTGGAAAGAATATTTTGTTTTTCTATTGGGGATCAAAACTAGAGAAGCTTTATCAGTGAAATCCCAGCCACGCATATTTTTCCTCTTTTAAAATTTTGAGATCTTATTCCAGGTGTTTTGTACGCTGTCCTCCAACTTGTGATCCTCCTGCTCAGCCTCCTGAGACCCTGGGACTATAGGCCTGTTCCAGTATCCCTGGCAAGAATAACACTTTTGAAAGCATTTGTTTTCTGTCTCTGAATATCATACTTGAGGGTAAAGAACCATCACTTGGCACATCCCGTGTCTGGGTAAAATAACTGCTTTGAAGAAAATAAAGCAGTTGGTTAGTTGTACTAGGGATTCTGAATCTTGGGCTGCATCCCCAGCCCTTTTTGTTTGTTTTGTTGGTTTTTGCAGAAAATTATTTATTTATTTTACTTGGTTTTCGTTACTTATACATGACAGTAAAATGCATTTTGACACATCATACATAAATAGAGTGAAAGTTCTCATTTTCTGATTGTACATAATGTACATTCATACCGGTCATGTAGTCATATATGCACATAGGGTAATAATGTCTGATTTATTCTACTGTTCTTCATCTCCAGCCCTTTTAAATTTTAATATAAGACAGCATCTGGCTGTGTTACCCAGCCTATCCTAAAAGTTGTGATCCTCCAGCCTCAGCTTCTCAAGCTGTTAGCATTAAAAGCACTGACCACCATATCTGAAGAAAATAGTTTATATTTTTCAAATTTTTTTAATTTTATTTAATTATACATGATAGTAGGATGCATTTATATACTTTGGTGTATTATACATAGATGGAAAATAACTTCTCATTTTTCTGAGTGTACAACTTGCAGAATCATATTGTTCATGTAGTCACACATATACATACAATAATAATGTTTATTTCATTCTACTATCTTTCCCATCCCCACATCCCCTCTTCTCCCCTCCCATCACTTCCCTCTACCTAATCTAAGGTAACACTATTTTTCCGTAGTGCCCCCGCCCCGTGACTTTATTGTAAACTAGAATCCACATATTAGATAAAACATTTGTCCTTTGGTTTTATAGAATTGACTAATTTCACTTAACATGATACTGTCCAACTTCAACCATTTACTGGCAAAATGCATAATTTCAGTGTTTTTTAAAGTTCAGTAATATTCCATTAAATATATATATACCTCTTTTTCTTTATCCATTCATCTATTGAGGGAAACCTAGGTTGTTCCATAGTCTAGCTATTGTGAATTGAGCTGCTATAAACGTTGACATGACTGCATCGCTATCTATATGGTGATTTTAAGTCCTTTGGGTATAGACTGAGGAGAGGGATAGCTGGGTCAAATGGTGGTTCCATTCCCAGTTGTCTGAGGAATCTCCATACTGCTTTCCATAGTGGTTGCACCAATTTGCAGTCCCACCAGCAACGTATGAGTGCACCTTTTTCCCACATCCTCGCCAATATTTATTGTTGCCTGCATTCTTGATGATTGTCATTCTGACAGTACTGAGATGAAATCTTAGAGTAGTTTGATTTGCATTTCTCTAATTGCCTGGGATGTTGAACTTTATTTCATATATTTGTTGATCAGTTGTATTTCTTCTTCTGTGAAATATCTGTTCATTTCCTTTGCCCTTTACTGATTGGGTTATTGGTTTTTTGGTGTTAAGTTCTTTGAGTTCCTTATATATCCTAGAGATTAATTCTTTATCAGAGGTGCATGTGGTAAAGATTTTCTCTAATCATGTAGGCTTTCTTCTTACATTATTGTTTCCTTTGCTGAGAAGAAGCTTTTTAATTTGAATCCATTCCATTGATTGATTCTTGATTTTACTTCTTGTGCTTTAGGATTCTTGTTAAGGAACTCAGATCCTAGGCTAATGTGTGAAGATTTGGGTCGCAGGTCCCGCGGGGTGAGCTGTGAGTTGGGTGTGAAGATTTGGGCCTATTTTTCCTTCTGTTAGGCACAAAATCTCTGATTTAGGGCCTAAGTCTTTGATCCACTTTGAGTTGATTTTTGTGCAGGTTGAGAGATAGAGGTTTAATTTCATTTTGCTACATATGTATTTCCAGTTTTGCCAGCACCATTTGTTGAATAGGCTCTTTTTTTCCCACTGAATGTTTTTGGCACCTTAGATTAGTATGAGATAACTATATTTAAGTGGGTTTGTCTCTGTGTCCTCAATTCTGTACCTTGGTCTACAAATCTATTTTGATGCCGATATTTTGCAGCGTTTTTTTTTTTTTTTTTTTTTCCTAAAGCTCTGTAGTGTAGTTTAAGGTTTGGTATTGTCATGCCTCCTGCTTCACTTTTCTTGTTAAGGAGTTCTTTAGCTATTCTGAGTCTCTTATTTTTCCAAATAAATTTCATGTTTGCTCTTTCTATTTCTATGAAGAATTTCATTGGGATTTTAATAGGAATTGTATTAATTGCATTAATCTGTATACTTTTGGTAGTATGGCCATTCTGACAATATTAATTCTGCCTATCCAGGATCTTGGGAGATCTCTCCATCTTCTGAGGTGTTCTTCAATTTCTTTCTTTAGTATTCTATATTTTAAATCAGAGGTTTTTCACCTCTTTTGTTAGCTTGATTCCCTGGTATTTAGTTTTATTTTTGAGGCTATTGTGAGTGGAGTAGTTTTTCTAATTTGTCTTTAAGAAGATTAATTGCTGATATATAGGAATGCATTCGATTTATGGTTGTTGATTTTATATCCTGCTACTTTGCTGAATTCATTTATGAAATCTAGACATTTTCTGGTGGAATTTTTTGGACCTTCTAGATATATAATCCTGTCACTAGCAAATATGAATAGTTTGAGTTCTTGTTTACCTGTTTGTATTCCTTTCATTTCTTTTTTTCTAAGTGCTCTGACTAGAGTTTCAAGGATGATGTTGAATAGAAGTGGTGAAAAAGTACATCCTTATCTTGCTCCATTTACATCAGGAATGCTTTCATTTTTTTCCCATTTAGAATGATCCTGGCCTTGGATTTAGCAGATACAGTTTTACAATGTTGAGGTGTGTTCCTACTGTCCCTATTTTCTGTACTGTTTTGAACATGAAGTTGTGCTGTATTTTGTCAAATGCGTTTTCTGCATATATTGAGAGATCATATGATTCTTGTGTTTAATTCTGTTAATAGGATGAATTATGTTTCTTGATTTCTGTGTTTTGAAGCAACCTTACATCCCTGGGATGAATCCCATTATAATGACATTTAAAATAAATTATCCATTTCTCTAGATGAGAACAGTATTGAAAATCCATTTTCTTTCTTTTCTTTATACTGTGTGTGTATGTGTGTGTGTGTGTGTATGTCATCCACTTTCCTTTGTTCTTGCATTATTATGGAAAATATATCCATTATGTAATATTACTTCTTATGTATAATTTGTGAATATGCTATGGTATGGTGGTTTATCCACTTCTTTATTAAATTAGGTTTATTTCTTAGAGTAGTTGTAGGCTTATATAGTGTATTAGGGTTCTCTAGATGAACAGATGGAGAGGAAGTATAGTTTTAAAAAGTTGTTTTTTAGATTGTGTTAGATGACCAGAAGCTGGATAGTCCACAGTGGCCCTCTTCAGGCTTGAGAGCTATAGAAGTAGGAGAGGTGCAGTCCAAGATACTTAAGCTTCAGAACAAGAGGGTTTGATGGTGGTGCCCTAGTCTGTGATTCAGTGCTTTTGGACACTCCCTGGAAATATCCTGGCAGAATCTGCTTTAGAAGAGTGAAGAAGGGAAAGTCTGATATCTTCAGGTGATCACAGCAGCAGTGCAAAAGCCGTCTGAAAAGAATCCAGCTTGCTCTGATGCTGCTGCCTTGTTCTTCCAACTCTTATTCCATCCAAGCCAGTGTCCTAGTGGGTTGATGTTGCCCACATCTAGGGACGTTCTCCACTTTGGTATCCCACATGGCAATCTCTCCTAGTCACACCCTAATAGAAGCACTCAAATGTTTCATTATCATCAGCATCTCTGAATCCAATCAAGGTGACAATTCAAGTGAACCATTACACATAGTATCATACACCCCTTCTATCCAGCTTATAGTCTCCACTGTTTTCAACATCTGGCATTGGTGTAGGATGTCTGTTAGTTAATGATCCAGTTGAGTGTATTTGATGAAGAGTGTGAATGAAGCAACACATTATCATCAGTCCAAATCATACATTACCTTAGGTTTCCTCCTCTTTGTGATATCATTGTGTGTGTCATGTACTCTACATGACAAGGTCATACAGAAGAGATTCACGGCCCTGAGAATTTGTGATTCTTCTTTTTATCACTTCTTACTTTTCAAACTTTCTTCTGTACACATGCCCTAAGTCTCTGGCACCCATTGTCATGCTAGTTCCTCCATAAGGTTGCCTTTTTCAGAACTATGTTGACTTGGAGTCTTACTGCATTTGGCCATTTGAGACTGGCTTCTTTCACTTACCATCTGCATTGAAGGGTGCTGTATCTCTCCAGGTGGAGAGCTCGTTTTATGTGTGATATTCTTCGTGTAGTAATATTGTAGTTTTTCCATTCACTTCTTGAAAGGTGCCCCTGAGTTAATTGTAGAGTGCACACTGTTGATTTTGTAAGAACATGAGTGTCTTCCACAGTATCTGTTCTCCTTTCCATTCACATGAGCAGGGAAAGAGTTCTTGATGATTTATGTTTTCACTGTCTTTCTGTGCTGCCTGTGTGAGTGTCTCTTGAGATCTTCTGCCCAGTTTTAAGTTGGTTGCTTGCTTTCTTACTAAGTTGTTGTTCATGTATGTTGAACACCAGTCCATAGTTATTGTGTGTTCTGAAAACATTTTTCCAGTTTTTCTGCTTGTCTTCTTATTCTCTTAAGTTTATCTTTTGAAAAATGGAAACTTCAATTTGATAAAGTTCTGTTTACTAGTGTTTCACTCACGGATCATGTTTTTCATATTGCATATGAAGCTTTCATGCCAAGTCCATATTTGTGTGTAAGTACTTCTTCGTTATTTTTATGAAGTTCTAAATTTTGAATTTAGTTGGAGGATGGGTAGGCAATATTTTGGTGGTAGGTAGAGAATCCACAGCCTCCTAAGTGCCAGCCAGGTGCTTTGCTAAAGCTGCACCTCCAGCCCTGTGTCATATTTGTAAACCGAGTCTCCACTCGGAGCTGAGTTTGTGACATTTGTGAAGTAACTATGCTCCATTTCTTTTCATGCTAATGTACAGGTGCTTTGGCAACACTTTTCTAGAGAGTATATTTTGCAGTGATTTCTCCTTTGCTTATTTGTCAAATATCAGTAGAGTATATTTCTACTGTGCCAAATACCACTGTCTTGATGATTGTAGCCTTTTAGTAGTTTGAACCTCAGATAATGTCCATTGTATGGATTTAGTTTTCATTATTGTGGGTTTTTTTTTTTTTTTTTGTTATGGGCCTTTTATGACTGTAAATGAAACATAAAAGGTATTTTATTTTGATTTTATTGAATCCATAACTGACATTGATAATAATTGATGATTACACTGAAGCTTCTCCAATATGAACATGAAATATCTACACATGTTTGCCGGGTCTTTCCTTCTCTCCTTAAAAACTTGCACTTTTTGTCATACAGATTTTTTTTCAGTTTTATATATGAGTGTTGCTTTCTTTCTTCCTTTCTGTGTATGTGTGCTAAATAAGTGGTGTATGTTTGTGTTAATGTTTTGTTTTGTTTTCTGGTCCTGGGTGTTGGACTCAAGAGTGCTCTACCATTAACCTACATTTTTAGTACTATTTATTTATTTATTTATTTAGAGACAGTTTTGTAAAACAGCCCATGCTGGCCTCAAAGCTGGGATCCTCCTGGCTCTTGTCACTGCAGATAGTTCAACTAGTTCAGGGATCCCGGGCATTGCCTCTGTGCCCACCTTGCTGCTAACAATTTTCCTATTTGTTAACCTTGTGCTTTACAACCGTGATATCATCTTGTTGATGTTCATAATTCTTTGACTTATTTCACATAGAGATAAAGTTCATGTCTCTCTCTAAAGAAATTTGTAATTTTGTGAGCTTCAGTATATTTCTTCATTATTCTCGACTTTTTTCTTTAGTATTGATATAACCATGATATTTATTATTTAGCTTCCTATTGGGATGGATGATGTTAATTAGTTTTTAAATTTTTAATCAACCTTGCGTAGGTGTAATTCTCTCATGGAATTGTTGTATGATTCTTTTTATTTATTTTTGTATTTAGTTGAGTAATGTTTGTGGAGGTGTTTTGCTTTTATGACCATGAGAGTAATTCATAGCTCCCTTATTTTATCATGTTCATTTTGTTAATATTGTAACATGTGCCTCAGAAGAAACCGTTGTTTTCTCTGCTTCTTCATGCTAGAAAAGAAATGTAGATAATTGGTGGTGGTTCCTATGCGCCTTTTGGAAGCCTGTCTGATGTATCAGAGCCCTATGTTTTTTTGTTTTTGTTTTGTTTTTTTAAGCAGCAAAGAGGTGTTTATTGCAAGCTAGCTCGGTCCTCCATGTGCACACAGCAACTGGAGACGCTGAGAGTCCCTATGTTTTGTTTTGGATAGTAATCAGTTATTGAGTCAATTTCTTCAATAGGCATGGGCCCATCTGTATTGTGTATCTGTACTTCTGTGTAAGTTATAAGAGATTGTTTCTCTCAAAGTATTGGGCCAGTTCCTCTAAGTTATCTAATTTTTATCGAGCACATGTTCATGATATTTTTGAAGTTGCCCATGAATGCTAACAATGGCTCTTTTAATGCTAATGCATAGTTTCTCTGTCCTCTGTTGTCTTCTTACTTTAATGTCATAGTATTTCTTATGCCTTAGTTTTATTTACTTCCTTTGATGTGGTGGTAAGGATTGAACCCAGTGCTTCACTGGTGCTAGGCAAGCTCTTTACTGAGCCATAACCTCACCCCTGTGCTCTGTTTCCTTATCCTCCTTTCAGTTTATCAGTGATGCTGATCTTCATGAAGAACTTGGTTTTGCAGACTGCTGACTTCCTGATTGTGGTTTCATCAATACCTTTTATGTTATTTGCCTGTGTTAATTTACACTTACCTTGCTTTTCATTCTCTGGTTTTCTGAAGTGGAAGGTTTAATGATTGCTTTTTTTCTCTTTTATTCTGAAATGTGTTTTGGATCCCTTGGATAATGTTTTGGATGCTGTAGATACCACTGACACAAGATCGGTGCAGTTTCCCATGTTGGACTTTTACGTTTCATTTTTTTCTAAACAAGGTCCAGTTTTCCCTTGCATCACCTCTTTCCCCTGAGTCTGTTTAGAGTCCTGTGTTGCATCTCCCATTTCCTGGAGGCTTTCCAGCTGCTTCTGATCTCATTTCTGCTTAGCTCCCATGTTCTTTGAGCATACTTAGGATTTCACTGGTGTTGCACACTTGTTGAGGTGAGGCTTGTGGCTCAGAATGTGGCCTATTCTGGGGAGTGTTGCTGTGATCCTGAGAAGGCTGTGTGTTTTGCTGTTGGTGAATGGCCAGTGAAGCCCTCCCGTCTGCTTCTTTGCTGTGTGGTGTCAGACTCTACAGACTTGTGGTGTTGTCTCAGGTGTAACTGCAGAGTCTTCCTCGTTCTGGACAGTTTTGTATGTTTCTGCTTTGTTTCAGGTCCATGCACATTAAAAATTCCAGACAGTTATTTGCAAAGTTTAGCCTATGGCTGACACAGTGATACATATATGTAATCCCAGCAACTGAGGAGTGTTAGACAAGAGGATCCCAAGTTCAAAGCCATCCTCAACATCTTAGGTGCTGAGCTACTTAGAATTTTTCTTCTCAAATTAGAAATAATATTTTAAAATTGCCCATTTGTTAAGTACCCCTGGTTTCAATCATTGGTATAAAATATAAACAAACAAATACATAAATATAAAATTTAACCCCGGAATTCTGGAGTCTGGTCTCTCTCTGAAGCTTCTTTTCAATCAGATTTTAGTTGATGGTTGAGAGAGTAAACAATGATTTGCTCTGATTTTCTAATGCAGGCTGTTTGTTTACTTAATTTCTTTTAAGGAATTTCTGCTTCTTTTTCAAAATGATCACTTCTGAAATAGAAGAGGGAGAGTTTGTTTTAGACATTAACATAGTTCCTTAATGATTTTAGTATCGATTGTCCATACTTACATCAGATCTGCTGTGTGCACTCTGGAGACAGTGACCACGCTCTCACATTGGGATGTCAGGCCTCTGTCCTGTACCAGAGAGGGTCAGTCTGAAGGGCTAGAGAAGGTCACACTTTGCTTGCCGCTCTCCATTCTTCCTTGTGACTGCCTCATGGAGCTGTTGGGATCCTTTCAGGGTTTTGGCCATGGTGATGTCTTGTTCTGATGGTTCTGCTTGTGTTTCCACTTTTCTCTGGAGGTATGTGTGGAGCAGCTCCTCTCCCTGGAATAACTACAATCTTGGGTGTAAATGACTTTCTTTCTTTGAAGATCATTGGCTATACTTGTGTTAGGTTATTTTGGGGTTCTATTACCTTCTAGCTGATGACAGAATCAAAATGTTTCCGGCTTTCTGTTCTGTTCTGTTTCATTGCAGTGCTGTGATAGTTCCAGCCCCCTGTTGCATCATTTGGGTATGCATGCTGATCTTTGTATTTACTGCCTATCATTTTTATAAAATTGTTTATCTTATTGTTTTTTAAAGAATCTAACTTTTCACTGGTGCAGGGTGCCTGCCTGTAATCCCAGCAGCTCGGGAGGCTCAACGAGGAGAATCATTAATTTAGATGCTAACCTCAGCCACCTACTAGGCCCTGAACAAGTTAGTGAGTACTGTCTTAAAAGGAAAAGTGTGCTGAGCATGTATCTCAGTGGTTAAGTGCCATGGGTTCGATCTCTGCTTATTTTTTTTTTCTTTTAATTTGCCCCCACCTAAATAAATAAATAAATAAATAAATAAATAGTTTAAACCTTTTGTAAGCATCTGAAAAGTGTTTTACTCTTTCACATTTGAATGTATAATAAATGGGCTTTTTTTTCTACAGAATAGTGGTATGTCATGCCCTTTGCAACTAGATTCCAGTTTGCCTGGACCATCATTGTGATCTGTATCCAAACCCCTGGTGTCTGTGATCTTTTCATGCTGAGAAGGCCAGCACATTGAAAGCTTCCTCTGGGTCTCTTGCTCACCTCTGCTGATACTATGCTGCTCAGGAGGTCACCTGTTTTAAGTCCTTGAGTACGGTTGTGTATCAGTGGCAGGGGCACATTCTGGTAGATAATCTTTTTGGCTTTTCTGTCATTGTGCAGACAGAATTCACAGCATTCTCACAAATGTACATGGAGTGACCTGTCGAACACCCAAACTGTGTTAGATAGGTGATGATTCTGAGTTGCAACCCTGCTGTTTTAGCACAATCTGGAAATGCTTTCACCTTAGGTTTGTTTGCACCAGCATCATTACAGGCACGAGAAAACTCTTTCACAACAGACATCCATTGTACATGTGGTCCCTCCTTGCTCAAAGAGTTTTGTTCAGAACGTGGCCATGAGGTACATGAAAGTTCCCATGGTAGTGAACTGACTGCTGTTCATAAGAGTTTTTCAACTGTTGGACATTCATTGTTGCTGTGAGATTTAGAATCGTAGTTCCTGTTGTTTATTAAGAAGACCGTTTTGAGTCTCCTGAAACTTTGTAAGGTTGTTGTTCGGACAAGGTGACATCTTTGTTCCATTGAGGTATTTATAAGACACCTGTGATCTTTCCATGACACCATTCTGCTTTGAAAGTGACCACAAGAAATTATCAAATTTCTGTGTTCATTAATTATTGTACTTGTTTACTAGTTGACTAAAGTCTTTATCTGGAGTACAGCACCTTCAAACTTCTTGTTGCTCTCTTGCTGTAACCACATAGATGAGCTCAATCCCCAGTTCACAAATTCTGACAACCTGTTTGAAAGTTTGTCTTTATATTGTCTATGAGAGAAGTTTCTTTGTGACCCATGCCTAGAAGTTGTGAGTAAAAAAAGGGCTGATTCTAGGAATTTCTTTTTAGATAGAACAATGGACTTCCAGAAAGTTTCAAGAGATGAGTAAATACCATGTTGTCTATGTTAACTGTGTAGGCACAGTGTAACACTGTGGTTGGAAAATTTGCTCTCAAATGCTGTTATCCATGATTGTAGCAATTTCCTAGTAAGTTGCCTTTCTTTTCTAAGAGTAAGTACTATTAGGAGTGCTAATATGAGTTCTGTACTGCACAGAACATTTTTAGGATGTGTAATAGAGGTGCAACCAACCCAGAAGTGAGGAGTGACTCAGGAGCCCACCGTACTTACTGCGAACTTACCAAAGGAAGGGTATAAAACACTTTGCTTTTTGCCTTCCAAGTGGCCCAGTTCAAGTGTTGGAATGTCTGAGAAGAATTGAGTGCCACAAAGATTTGATGAACCAAGTTGTAGAATTAATCAGAAGGTCAGAGAATCATCTGAATAGCATGCATGTTAAGTGTAGATTCATCAAGTTGTCAGTCTATCCTGGACTACACTACACATTTGTGGCATTTTTAAGATCTCAGTGACCTTTGAGGATGTGGCTGTGAACTTCACCCTGGAAGAGTGGGATTTGCTGGATCTATCTCAGAAGAACCTTTACATAGACGTGATGCTGGAAGTCTTCAGAAACCTGGCATTTATAGGTAATATTGATGATTCTTTAATTAATCAACTAGAGAACTCATGAAGATTTTGGTCATTTATGCAGACTTTGAAAAGGCAATCAGTTGGTGAATTATTTAGCATAAAGAGCACGTAAAGGCATTACTAGCTCCTCAAAATTTATAAAAAGATTTTTCTGGTTTGTCATTTTAGGAAACAGATGGAATGACAAGAACATTGAAGATGAGGCCGAAAATTCTGGAAGCAATCTTAGGTAATTATAGTCACAAGAGAAATCCTGGAGGGAATCTGAGAATATCATATAAATTTTAAAACAAACCAACCAAAGAAATATGCACAGGTTGAAATGTACTTATTTTCTTAAATTTTTTACCAAAAATATTTACATAACTGTAAAAGATATTCAGTCTTTTCAAAGTTGCTGACATGCAAAAAGTGGTATGAAATTGTGTATGTGAATAACACTATCTGGATATTAGCCATAAGGAAGCTATGTTGAGAAAGATTCCTTTCTTTCAATTTCTTTAGATTTAGGCACTTTGTACAAGTCAGAAAACCTAGCCTTTCCCTGATGTTAGTAGTAATGATAGCTTATTCTAGCCTTTCCCTGATGTTAGTAGTAATGTCAGCCTAAAACCTATAAATAAATAGAAAATCATGCATGAATTAAGCACTGATAATGTGAGTATTGTTCTTCAAAGAAGTTATATCTTGAAATTCAAAGGCAAAGAAGCTAGTTTGGGGAAACTTTCAATGAGATGCCAATTTTTAACTGGGCATAGAAATAGTGTAATAGAGTAAGTCCAAGTGACTGCATCATGTGTGCAAAAGACTTCATGTGCCCTTCCTTCCTTTATAGGCAGACCAGTTCTCACTCTGGAATCAAATTCTACAAGCACGAGGACTGTGAAGAGAAGCCATGTGGATTTAAACAGTACAGGCAATCTCTGGTTTCTCTTGAAAGTGTTCAGAGACAAATGTTAATACAATCTGCAGATGAACCTCATGAAAGTACACTGTGTGGGAAAGTCACCAGTTGTCCCCGTGACATTCAAAGGCATGAAAAAACTCATGGATGGCAACCCCATGAAGGTCAAAAATGTTGTGAAGCCTTTTCTTCTCTCCCGGGTGTTCCAAGACACATGAGAACACACAGTGGAGGCCAATCTTTTCAGTGTGAGGTATGTGGGAAGGCCTTTCCTTTCCCATCTTTTTTGAGGAGACATGAAGAGACTCATTCTAGAAAGAAATTCTATGAATATAAACAAGGTGATCAATGCTTCATTACACTCAGAAGTCTTCCAACTCACACGATAAGGCAGAGTGGGAATACACGTTTTAAATGCAAGCTATGTGGGAAACAATTTGCTCATCCCTGTTTATTCAGAATACACCAGAGAACACATACTGGAGAGAAACCCTATGAAGGTAAACGATGTGGAAAAGCCTTTGCTAGATCCCATCAGCTTCATAAACAAGGAAAACCTCACACTGGAAAGAGGCCCTATGCATGTAAGCAGTGTGGCAAATCCTTCACTCAGTCCTCCTATCTTCTAAACCATAGAAGAACACATAATGGAGATAACCCCTATGAATGTAAGCAGTGTGGAAAAGCCTTTGCTAGATCCGGTGATCTTTACAGACACTGCAGAATTCACACTGGAGAGAAGCCCTTTGAATGTAATCAGTGTGGCAAAGCCTTCACTCAGTCCTCTCATCTTCTAAACCATAAAAGAACGCATACTGGAGAGAAGCCCTATGAATGCAAACAATGTGGAAAAGCCTTTGCTAGATCCTGTCAATTTCAAGTACATGTAAGAACTCATACAAGAGAGAATCTCCATGAATGTAAGCAGTGTGGCAAAGCCTTCACTCAGTTCTCTGACCTTCAGAAACATAGAAGAACGCATACTGGAGAGAAGCCTTTTGAATGTAAGCAGTGTGGAAAAGCCTTCGCTACATCCAGTGATCTTTACAGACACGGAAGAACTCACACTGAAGAGAAGCCCTATGCATGTAATCAGTGTGGCAAAGCCTTCACTCAGTCCTCTCGTCTTCTAAACCACAAAAGAACGCATACTGGAGAGAAGACCTATGAATGCAAACAATGTGGAAAAGCCTTTGCTAGATCCTGTAAATTTCACGTACATGTAAAAACTCATACAAGAGAGAAGCTCCATGAATGTAAGCAGTGTGGCAAAGCCTTCACTCGGTCCTCTTACCTTCAAAATCATTTAAGAACACATACTGGAGAGAGGCCCTATGAATGTGAGCAGTGTGGAAAAGCCTTCACTCAGTCCTCTCACCTTCAAACACATAAAAGAACTCATACTGGAGAGAGGCCCTATGAATGTGAACAATGTGGCAAAGCCTTCACTCGGTCCTCTTACCTTCAAAATCATTTAAGAACACATAGTGGAGAGAAGCCCTATGAATGTCAACAATGTGGTAAAGCCTTTGCTACATCCTCTAACCTTCACCAACATGAAAAATTGCATACTGTAGAGAAGCCCTATGAATATCAAAAATGTGAAAAGGCCTTTGCTACATCACCTCATCTTTACACCCATTGAAGAACACATACTGTAGAGAGATTTTGCTCATGAAAACAATTGGCAAAGTCTACTGTTACTACTGTTTCCCTCATAAATATGTAGAAAATTTACTGGAGAAAAATCCTTTGAATGTGAAATGTGGATAAATCAGTATTTCTTGCCACCTTCAAAGACAAGAAAAGGCTCCCACTGCCAAGTATGTATGTATATATATATAGTAATGGAGCTTTAGCCTGGTGGAACTCTAACACTGAGCAACATTTGTATTTCTTTTTTTTTAAATTTTGAGGTAGTTATTTGTTGTGTTCCTTAGAGTCTTGTGAAGGTGCTGAAAGTGGCCTCAAACTTGTGATCCTTCAGCC
Source organism: Marmota flaviventris (assembly GCF_047511675.1). NCBI lineage: Eukaryota > Metazoa > Chordata > Mammalia > Rodentia > Sciuridae > Marmota > Marmota flaviventris. The sequence continues at coordinate 17,108,771 of NC_092519.1, forward strand.
TTAGCCTCCCGAATGTCTGAGATTAAAGGCAGATATCACCACATCTGACTGAATAACCCTTTAAATATAAAAAATATATGACAAATCAGTCCATTTTCTCTGTTGCCTTCAAAGCCATTTCCCTCACACTGGAAAACAAGCCCTCTGAATTTGGGAGATTTGCTACAACCCATCAAAATATATTTCTGACTAATTTTTCTTCTCACATATGAAACTACTCATGTAGAGAAGCTCTGTGAATATAAGAAATGTGGGAAGTGTTCTTATCTTTTCAGTTTCCTCTGTGGACCGGGAAGATTCTTTTGGAAAGACTCAGGCCAAAATGAATACATTCTATGCATGTAAGAAATAAAAAGGGCTCAAGTGTTCTAATTTGTTTAGTTTTATGAATGCATTCATACTGTAAACAATCCTGTGGATAAGCAATGTGGGGCTGTGTTCAACTTTCCCAGTTTCTGTAATACAAAATGATTCATATCAAGGACAAAAGTTCTGCTCTTTAAAACAGGTTGTAACACTTTCAACTTTTCATGTCCCTTTGAGCATCATGGAAAAACTCAGTGTAGAAAAGCCTTGTATGTAGAAATGTAGTGGGACCTTCAGTTGATTCCGATTTAGTTGGACTTTTTCAGACTTGAAGAAATTTTTATTTTCTTTTATTTATTTGTTTGTTATGTTATGAGAGATTCAACCAAGAGATACTTAACCACTGAGCCAAATCACAGTTCTTTATATATATATATATTTTCAATTTTGAGAAATGTTCTAATTGGATTGCTTACTTCCTTAGTTGCTGAGGCTGGATTTGAACTTGTGATCCTCCTGCCTCCCCCTGATATAGTCATGCAGTGCCTTCAGCAATCAACTGTTTTTTTTTTTTTTTTTTAGAAAATGATTATAGGTGTGGAAAAGTGTGTGTTCCTTCATTTCTCCCCTGTCTATTAATAGGTAATGAAATGCACCCTGGAGTGGGCAAAGGATGGCATCAGCATGAAGACAAGAAAGCGTCATCCTTTCTGGGTTAAATCTGTCTTATTATTAGATTCAATTTTCCTGTTTTTATGTTTTTTTTTTTTTTTCATCTGTAGTCAACTCTCAAACATTATGACATATACTGTGCATACACTTGTGTGTAAAATCTTGTATGCATTATAATTTTATACATAGAAATATATGGGAAAAATTTAGAGTTTTCATTTTTCTATTTTCTGTAAGTATGTGTTCTCTCATGTAGTCCACCTTTTCCAATAAAGGAGTCAGCCAATAAAATATATTTAAAACTCTGGTCTCATAATCAAAAAACCTTTTTCCAGGCCCATGTTTAGTTCAGATATTTTGTCCACAAATATTTTATGAGTTTTATATATGTTGTGACAAAGAAACATTGTGAGAGGTTTTGGATATAATTCTTAGGTTCAGAGAATGACGAGGGTAAGAAAAATTACATCATCAACATCATCAAGTCTGAAGTGCCTAAGCTCTGAAACCAATCCCTAGCCCTTTTTATTTTTTATTTTGATAGAGGGCCTCACTGTGTTTCTGAGGCTGAGTTTAAAATTTCAATTCTTATGCTATCGGCATTGAGATTACAGACACATGCCAGCATGCCCAGGTCCTGTATGTTTTCTGAAAACCTGATCCCAGGTCTACGCCATGGTGAGGGCATCTTACCTTACTGTGGAACCATGGTACGCTGCCCTGAGGTTTCCCAGGTGTGTGCCACAGGGTGGGCAACTCTGCCTGACGTGTGGAGCCCTTACACACTCTTCCCCTATCCCGGGTACCCTACAAAGTAAAAAGAGCGTGGCTTCCAGCAGAGAACCTGGCTTCTCATCTGCTGTAAGAGTGAGATTTAAGTGATCCACATTGACCTGCCATGTGCTCCATCTCATTGAAGACTCTGCATGTTAGGCTGGTTGTATTATGCTTCCTGAAACATGCCACCAGGATATGAACTGTATTCATGTCATCTATAAATGGCTGTGGTTTATAATTTAAGGTTTCAGTTTAGTCTGAGGTTACCACAAATTATATTTAACCAAAAATGAGTAAAGTGGGAAAAGGGGTTGAGGATGGAATGATTTTTTATCTCTTAGTAATTTTTATTTGGTTAGTGCTTTTTTGGTGGTCCACATTAAGGCCATTTTTGCTTTCACTTGGAACGATTTTATAGTATATTGCTGGAACATGCATGAGAATTTTAAAAAATGGCTCCTGAATTCACCAATCTCTAGAGTCGAACCAAATGGCCTTTGACAAGTGTCAGAGGATGCCTGTGGCTCTACTTCAGGTGCTACCTAAAGCCTTCAACCAGATCTACATTGTACAGTCCATGCTGTGGAGAAAGCGATTTCTGCTCAGGGTAAGGTTTTCACTGGATTGTCCTGGGTTAAACCTCACCCACACTCTAGTTTTCTAGTGTCATGGATCTTGTGTGGTCATTGATAAGAGTTTCTTACATACTTGTGTCCAAGTATTAAATGTATCAAACATACTAAAGATGGGGTGATTGTCACTGCTATCTCTGTTACCAGCCTTTAGGGGTGCATCTCATACTGTTCATTTAGAAACAAATGGTCAAAAGACAGTGCTGTGGCACTTCTGTTTTCAATAAATGCAGCTTAAGCTACCAAATATGCACTTAAGTCTTTAAAAGATAGTTTTGAAAGCTCCCCAGGAGTACTGAAAACTTTCATTCCACCTAATAAGACATTTTGGCAATTGCCTAATTTGATATTTCTGATTAAATAGAAATATTGCGTAGTGGTATATAATCACTTGTTGCAGTCAGAATTTTTATGTGATAAATCCTTTTGCGGAAGGCAAGGGTTGCATGCTTGCTCCTGCCCAGTGTGAAGCATATGAGTGAATGGAAATTTTCTGGGGTGGGAACATTCTCTGTAGAGTTTAGTCCTGGTGAGTACATCAGTGCAGAAATCAGACTTCTGTTAGGGCCATAGTATCTTCTGTGAGGATGTGCCTACCACTTCTGGTCAATAGTGTAGGCATATAGCTGGCAGGTGGATGGCCACCTTCTGATGTGTTTAGGTGAGTATCTGAGCCAGTAGGAAGAGAATTAAAAGATCCTTTGATTAAATAAGAATTAAAAGATCCTTTGCTATACTGATGACATGATATGGATGCCAAACCCCATTACAAGTAACCTCTTGGGCCTTGAGACACATTTTATTTCACACATGAATTTTCCCACAAAATTTCGTAGTGAGATGCTTTTGTGGAATGAACTGGGATGAATATAAAGAGATTTATTTAATGACATAGTGTCCTTGACATTTGGAAGACCTGCAGCAGACTTAAATTTAAACACTTGTTATAATTTTATGAAAAAGTGTAAAATTCTCAAAATGCTTTTCAATCACCAGGTGTAGTGGTACACAGCTGAAATCTTATTTTGTCAGCATGCTGAGACAGGAGGATTGTGATTTCAAAGCCAGCTTTCACAAATAGAGTTTCTAAGCAACTCAATGAGTTGCATATGGGTTAGGTTTTAATAAACTGTTTCGATGGGTGGTTGGAACTGTCCATGATACCATTTTCTTCTTCGGATTCTCAGGCATGGTTTAGCAGTTCAAGAATGCTGTGAAATGATCAAGTTCAGTCAAAAGCATGTATTGGATTTAAAAAATAATAATATTGCAAAGGCCATGAGGGACAGTTCCTTCTCTGGGAACTCTCAGTAATTAATGTGAATTAATGACAAATTATTGTAGTATCATGTGATTTTTACATAGAATGTTTTTACTTCCTAATAACTTAGTTAGATACATGAGGTTATCAATCTAATCTGTTCTTTTCATGTTGGTTTGAAATGATATTTAAAGAATAATTTACTGTTCTCAATTTTTTTACCAATTTTTAAAGTTCATACCATAATTAAATATCTATTGCTCAATAAATACTCAGGATTCTACCTAATTAAACAAAAAAATACATTTGTCCGTCCAAGTTTAAAATAACTGAAGTTCATTTAAAAGTTTTTTCTTTTATATTAGGTAAAGATATATATACATATATATATAAACATTGCATTATTATTTTTATACATATTTCTATGAATGTCTGTAAGCATCCATTAGTTCTCTTTTATTATGTCTCTCTTTTCTGTTTTCTTTTATTTATTTGTTTTTATGTGGTGCTGAGGATCAAACCCAGGGCCTCACACGTGCTAGGCAAGTGCTCTACCACTGAGCCCCAGCCTCAGCCCCTGTTTTCTATTTTTTTCTTAACGTCAATTATCTCATGCTGTTGCTTCTGGCTCATCTTCCTTTTGTTAGATTTATCCAGTTTGACCTATAAAATTGTATTTCATATTTTTGCCAATCATTGTAATTAATTTTCCAATAGCCTTTTCTCTTTATCTCTTAAAATTAAAAAGACATGGGGCTGGGATTGTGGCTCAGCAGAAGAGCATTCACCTAGCATGTGTGAGACCCTGTGTGCAATCCTCAGCAGCATATAAATATGAATAAATAAAATAAAGGGAAAAAAAAATTAAACAGACATGGTGTTTTGATTTAATGACAGCTGAGTCTTCCCCAAAGTTGTGAAATTTCCTGTAAAGTGACCATTCTTTCAGTCACTTCCAACCTAGCAAATACACTTGTTTGTGGCTGGGTGGTAGTGAGAGTATCCTTTGTGTGTGTGTGTGTGTGTGAGTGTGAGTGTGTGTTTGTGCATGCATGTGCACACAGGATTAATTGTTTGCATCTTTAGGTTTCATTATGTGAGCTTTACTCAAGTCTGTTAAACTTCAGCTCTAACATAATACATAAGCCAAAAAAATCACAGAAACTTGGGGAGTACCTCTCAAAATTGTCCAATGATCTACTTCATGAAGAACAAAATCCCCTATACTCCTCTGATCTGAATATTGTCAGGATGACAGTTCCTTCTTCCACTTAGGCAAATGAAAGGTTTTCTGTCACATGATTTTTGAAGGGCCCATAAATCTGTGGTTTTGGTGCATAAGCATCACAGAAGCACAGAGACATAACACAAATGCTGTTTGTGAAGAGCTTGGGCACAGCTGGGAATCTGAAGTGAACATGGGGATAAATATCAGACATGGGAACGACATTCTACAACACTCTGGAGATTGGATGAAGACCAAAAGGAGACTAGATGGAGGTGAACAGTGAAAAGCCAGAGTATGAATTTCCTGACTAAATATGTGAGGTCTTGGCAGTAAAAATTCAGTATAAATTTTAGAACAACAAAAAAAATATGTTTCCTGACTTAAGATGTGCTGCACCTGGAAGTGCTGAGAAAGCACCTCTTGAGAAGGAAAAACCATATTTCCTTACAGTGAATAATAAAAGTGAAATTCTGGTAATAAATCTTAATGAATAAATATGGAAAAAAAATAGATCCCACTGTGAACATTTTTAAAGAATTTTGTAATATGGACCTTTATTGGATGCATTTACATAATTTTTTTATGTCTATGTTCTGGGAAAACAATTGCATATAATAATTTGTAAGTTTATTTATGGATATTAGGTGTGTTCATTTTCTGCTAATTTACTATCAATAAGGAGATTTTTTTCTTGGTCTAATTGAAACAAGATTGGAAATTTTCTACCTGGATGGGCATTAGAATAAAATTTTATTCAATTTTTCTTCTTATATTTTTCTATTTATTATTTGTGCAAATTCAAAACAAAGAATCATTTTTTTCTGAGTAATAACTCTAATCAAATGCAGTAGATTTTGTATATTCTTCCTCTCATTTTATAAATTTAATCATTATGAGTTATTTTTCTTTCAATTTAAGAAAATTATTATAGGATTCAGCAGAGAACTCATTTGGGATATTGAAGTCTTTGTTCTAAATATCACATGTCAAATTAATGCTACTTTATAGGGGCTCATTCCTAAGGAAGTAAACATCAGTGAGGACTGGGAAGTTCAAGCAGAGATCAAGGGTGAGGACAGGTGAGCCATAAGACGTACAAGCCATGGTTCAGTCTAATGAGTGGAGTTAGGAATATGAAGCCCTTTCTGTCATCCTCCTCACCCACCACACAGAATCCATTGACTTCTCACATGACCTCTATTCCTAGTGAATCCCACAATGTCTGCCAAATGAGGGTTTACTTTTTACTTGCCACATCTCATACAGTTACTGAAATGGGTTATAGAAAGCAATGATGCACCAAGAGTTACACTCATACTTAGCACATATTACAAGATGATGTAGAGTTTCACTCATACTTAGCACATATTACAAGATGATGTTAATAATATTTAAACTTGACAAAAAATTTCAGCTTATTTTACTAATTTTTTTCCAAAATATTTCTAACTGAAAATCATTTGGTATAATTTTCTCATAAAAATTATATGAATCTGCAAAATTTACAATTCTCAAGAAGTAATTTATGTTCAAATACTATGTAACTCTTGCTGGAAATGAATTTTGTATCATTCAGAGTTTAAACATTAAAAAAAGAATAAATAAATAAAGAAGCACACACACACACACACACACACACATTTTTTGGCAGTATTGAGTGTCCAAACCACAGACATGCACCTATAAGGCAAATTTCCCACCCTAAGTTATACTCTTATTTAAATTTAAATACAAAATGTATCAACAGCTTTCAAAAGATTCTCACAGTATTTCTAACTTGTAAATATTATACAAAAAAGAGAATGTGTGCATGCTTCAGCCTAGCTATGTTTTACATCTTATCTTGAATTACAAAGTACACTTAATTTTTTCTTTAGTCTTAATGATTTCTACTCTTAATGGTTCATCTGTCTCTTTACAATAGCATTTTGAAGCCAAATCTTACTTACTTTTTATCTCTAAAATCGTTCAATAAACTTTAAATTTTATTTCTGTATCTCAACCTGTGAATATTCATCTCATAGGAAGAGTGCTCCCATCCTTAGAATTCAAAATGTCGGATCTGCAATACGTCCCTGTTAGGTGTTCTTGCAATGATCATGTGAGCACTTCTATTTAGTTATAAGTACCTAGTGAAGCATAATACCTAAGTTCCCAAGAACATCCTGTCTTTCATATGAGATGGTAAGCCTGTTGCAGATTCCACAGGGAAGTGTTCTGAAACAGGAGAGAAAACTAGCTTCTCACATTGGCTACTTCCACTGCCACTGCCACCAGAGATTCATATCTCTCCTGGGCAAATGTTTGACTTCTCTGTAACATCTGCTGCTGCTGCCATAACTACTGTATCTGAACTCAGTCCATCCTTTGGTCCCTTGGCAACTAGGAACCATGAATTTGTCCAAGAAGTGTTTTAGCACCATGTGAGAAGGACAAAATAATATCTCCGTGTACAAACCTGTACATAGAGCAAATGTGTGAGCCCTGCTGCTAAACTGAACTCTGTAATAATGCTGTCCCCTGCTAAGATCCTCAGCCTTCATGCATGCTCAGATATAAAATGATGACTAGCCCAACACAGCACAGCATAGCCTTGAAGCTCTCACAGAGCCCTCCTGGGACTGGAACTCTGTGAATGTGAAGAGGTCTGTGCACCAAGGCAGCCCTGGGAAGGAGAGTACAAGGGGGTAGGAGGTAAAATACAGAATTCAGATATGAATATGGATGGGAATGTGCTATGGGGAGAATGTCTGTTTCCTCCAAAACTCAGGTATCATAATCATAACCTTGTATTGATGGTTTTAAGAGGTAAGACTTGTGGAAAGTGACTATCATGTCATGAATGTAGGGACTCTTCAATTGAATCAGGACCTTTGACAAATGGTTCCTAGTGAGTTTGTTCACCCTCCTCCAAGTGAAGACACAGAAGAAGGCACCATGTTAAACAAGAATGCAGCCCTCACCAGACTCTGAATATGTAGATATTGGTTTACATTTTAAATACGCTTTCTACCTTAAGGTATCTTGGTATCGAAGATTGAATGCACTAAGGTACAATCTCTGCTGTTCTTGTCAGTTGCTTTCCCTGAAAAGGCCCTGAAGGATACTGAATTAATCAGAGGTGCTGAGTGCAGGCCCTGACCTCATTCCAGGCTGCAAATGGTGGAGGCAATCAGAACCCTAGTGCACTGTTTTTTCACACCCATCTCCTTGGAGAACTTTTGCATCTCTCTGAACTTAGTTTGCTTGAAAGCAAATGTCAGCACTTGCCCATTATATCAGTAATGGCACCACTGAAACAACATGCAGACTGAACTCTTCTAATACCCACTTAAGTTAGACCTCAGATGCCAGAAGAAAAACAAACAACTCTATCAGCAATTTTCCCAGGAGGTCATAGGATCAGCCCGCTGTCTTTAAGACTGTATGTTTTGTTCTTAGCATCTTTTTTGGAACTTCCAACAATTTTCAATGATTTGGGCAGATTTCTCTCCAAAATTTATGAGGTTTTGGTATGAGGTGTCTCCCACCAAGCTCTTTCATGAGAAAAGAGTCTTATAAACCAATGAAAACATTTGAAGATAGAATGAAGTGCACAATTGTGAACAGTTCATTATAGCAAATGGATTAAAAACATCAATGAAGAGAGAATTACTTTCTAAAATGCTTCTATAAAATGCAAAAATTTGTCCTGCAAAATGATGAAGCTGGAGTCCCAGCACCAGTCACACATTAAATATACAGTCATTCATGGTCAATAAATATAGAAAAAAAAAGTTCAACATATCTAACAATTAGAGATATGCAAATTAAAACTACCTTGCCATTCCATCTCACTCCAGTCAGGAGGGCATTTACCAGGAATACAAGTAACAGTAAATATTGGTGAGAATGTGGGGAAAAGATTCACTCATACATTGCTGGTGGGACTGCAGATTGGTGCAACCACTCTGGAAAAGAGTGTGAAGATTCCTCCGAAAATTTGGAAGAGAAACGTAATTTAACCCAATTATTCCACCCCTCAATTTGTAACTAAAAGGAATTAAAATCAGCAAACTACAGTAGCTCAGTCAAATCAATGTTTATAGCAGCTGAATTCATGGTAGTTCTTGTGACCTTCAGCAGATGAATGGATAAAGAAAATGTCACAGACACACACACACACACACACACACTCACAAACACACACACACGGGGGGGAGGAAAAAATAAAAGTCCATTGGATTAGACAAAGGGAAATTATGGGATGGGAGGCAGAGGGCATAGAAAAGGGAGTAGACTGAATGGGACAAAATATTTCTATGTTAATATATGACTAGAGACTAGGGTAACTTCACATCATGTACAACCAAAAGCCTGGCTCCTAATAAGTTATACTCCATGTATGTATAATATTTCAAAATATATTCTAATGTCACGTATATCAAAAAAGAACACATTTTAAAAAGTGAAAAAAAAAACAATACACTCATGAAGCACACATAGATGCAAATACTGAAATTACTAAAATTCTCAGGGCAACATGAAAAAAAGGAAATATTGATGATCTTGGGAGAGAAAAAGATGTCTTAGAAAGAATACCGAAGGTACAATCAGAAACATTCTTTTTACATTTTTTTTTTAATTTTAATTTTCTGGCATGTAGTATTGAACCTATGGGCACTTAACCACTGATCCACATGCCCAGCTCTTCTTTACATTTGATTAAGAATAAGGTCAAGGGGCTGGGGATGTGGCTCAAGCGGTAGCGCGCTCGCCTGGCATGCGTGCGGCCCAGGTTCGATCCTCAGCACCACTTACAAACAAAGATGTTGTGTTCACCGAAAAAATAAAACTAAAAAATAAATATTAAAAAAATTCTCTTAAAAAATAGAATAAGGTCAAATGTATGCTATGAGGTTATGAAGGCAATAGTAGCAGAAAGGGAAATAGAACAGAGAGGAAGGACAGAGGGACAGCCGGGCAGCAGTACTGAGGAGGTCACTCCAAGGACATGCTACCATAGCCCTCAGGCTCTGGAACACTGTGCACAGACTGAGCAGCAGGACCAGCCCTGGAGGGAGCCTGCCCGGGTCATCGGGGCAGCAGCAGAGACAAGAGGGCTCCGGAAGCTCAGGCCCTCTGGCAAGTGTGTAGGGAGGAGTGAGGACTCAGACTCTGTCTGGACCAGGGGAGAGGCCAGTGGGTGTGGCATGAGGCCAGGTCCCCTTCTGGAGCTCCCACAGTGGGCTCAGGAGGAGCAGAGGGCTGAGAGGAGGAGCCCAGGGTGGAGAGTGGACAATGGTGAATGAGAAGAGCTGGGGCTTCCATGGCTTTAGCAAAAGACCCCAAACAACTAGGAACCCTTGAGGCCTGGGCCCATCAGCACGAGTGAGTGCTGTTTAGGGACAAGCTGGGACCTACTGCATCACCTGTCTAACCCCTGGCTCAGGGGCTGTGGCACAGTAGGCTCTCAGCAGATCTGCTCAGTAACTGGACCAAGCACTAGCCTCTGAAGGAAATGAGTACCATGGATGTCGGGGGCAGCAGGCACCATGGCCCTAAGTGCTGGATCTGCCCTCTGTACCAGCACCCTCCCTGCAACCAGCTCCTAAACCCCTAAATCACTAGGAGAGGGATTTTTAGAAAAAACAGAATTCACAGCTCAGGGTGGACTTGGAGGCCAGCTGCCCAGCATGTGATGGTCAGAGCACCCCAGGGGGCTGTCTCCTGCGCAGTCAGCACAAATGCAATCGCTTCTCTTGGGTAAAGCTGTGGGACGAACGTGAGGCAGTCAGTGTCCGGGCCCAGCAGTGCTCACCGGGTCCCACTGTCCCATGGTCTACAGAAGCAAAAATTGCTCTTGACCCCTGTCCAAGCTCTGGGGTGGGCACGTCACAGGCTTTAACTGGGTGTTATTTGAAGTTGTCCCACACAGGCTCAGAGTCTGAGCCATGACCTAATGGAGTACAACTACATGACTATTGTTTACTTCCCAGGTTGGAAATTGCATAAGATAATGGTGAATGTGTTATCATAGAAGATGTCTCATTTTTATATTATTTTTAACTTGATTTTATGGTAGATTTTTAAATATTTTATCTGACATCAGAACAATCTGGATGCTGGGTGAGGAGGGTGAGGGGCTCCCTAGGGTTGAGGACCCAGGATGTTCCTCTGAGCACTTCTCTGGCTCCTCCAGGTGAAGTTCAATGTGCAGGGTGCATTTTGTGGGGGGTGTTTGCTAGGTCATTTCCTCTCCACTATGAGGGGAGAGTCACAGGTGTCAGGACTGTTGGTGCTCCCAGGAGCCTGTGTTTCATTTTGGGAGTCAGTAGCCTGAGCAGGTAACCTGTACACATGTACCAGAGACTCAGAATCCTGTCCCCATTGTGTAATTGAGGAGGACACATGTCTCCCACCACAGGGGTGGCTGAGGTCAGGGCACAGGGCCAGGCTCCCTGAGTTCCTCTCCTGCAGCGATGATGCCTGCTGCAGTTTTGCTTTGGTTTCCATTTCTCTTCTTTACAACTGGCACAATGCATGGTCTCTGTTGGGGGAAATGTCGATACATTTTAACTTTTTTATAAGTATTTTGTATATTTTATATTAGTAAGTGATAAAATGTCATAATAACTGCACAGATGTTATGCATTCATGACATCCTAGATTTGTGTTTAAAATTTATATATTTAGTCACATGTTCTGTCTTTGATTTTATCAAATGGTTGCAAGTCTCTAAACATGTTTAATTTACTAAAAAAGATTTCTGTATGAGTGTGCCCTTGTGTTTGAAACCCACGATGTTGAAAGATCAGCTGTATATGGTGTTTCATAAATTTTATCAGGCGGTTGCTTGGAGCCTTCTTTTGTGCCTCTGATTTTGACAGGAGCTCAGGAACTTGTGGCTTGTGAGAGAAGCAAAGGTTGGAATTTGGCAGGTGTGGGTCTTGCCTCTCTGGAATGACAGAGTACCAGGTGTGAATAAAGATGAAGATGTCAGCCACATTTCCTGTGTGCAGACCACCTCTGCCTCTCTACAGATGACGTTTACTTAGCACATGGGTGCCTGTTTCTTCTTCTGGAGGTTGGAGATAATCATAATAACCATAGCAGAGCCTCCACACCACTGTTTATTTATTGTGAGTAAATAAACCCATATTGTGCTTCTTTAGGCCTGGCTAGGAGTCCATACTCCAGCATCAGCCATTGTCATTACTGGTGTTGACACCTCTCCTCAAGTGCAGTAGAGATGGGTGAGAACAATGGCAACCCCCAGGGCCACTTCCTCCTTCTGGGTTTTTTTGACCACCCTCTACCTGGAGAGGGTCCTCGTTGTGGTCATCCTGGTAGCCCACCTGCTGACTACTGGGCCACACACCATCATCCTGGTGTCGCAGCTGAATCCCCACCTCCACACACCTGTATACTTCTTCCCCATCTCCCCGTCCTTCCTGGACCTCAGCTTCACCACCAGCTCCATCCCCAGCTGCTCCACAACCTGAGTGGCCATGACAATCAGCCATGGAGGTTGCAAAGTCCAGCTCTTCCTGTTCCTGGGCCTTCATGGAGTGGAGTGACTGCTGGTGGCCATCATGGCCTCTGACAGGTTTGTGGCCATCTGCAAGTTCCTGCACTCTATGGCTATTATGCATCCACAACTCTGCCTGGTCTTACCTTGGCTCTGTGGTGGCCAACTCTTTGGTCATATCCCCAATGACTTTGCACAACAAGGTGAACCACTTCCTGTCCCGTGTGAGATGCCCACCTGGATCCGCTTGGCCTACATCAGCACTGCTGTGGAGGGCATCGCCTTCACCCTGGCCATGGGCATCTTGCTCTCTCCCTTGGTCTTCATCTTGGTCTTCCGTGGCCACATCATCAGAGCTGTGTTCAGACACTCATCCTCAGGAAGACAGAGAAGCTGCAACCCCTGTTTTTGCCAACTGCCCTAGCTGGTGACCTAATGCTGGGTTCACAAAATCTGACTCTTCCAAGAACTCAACAAAACAACAAAGAAAGCATCCGTCCATACAGAAGAACCATTTTCAATATTCCAGAGATGGCTCTGTGACTTTAAGGATCCTTGGAAAGAGAGGGAACTGCTGGACATCTTTAAATGCATACAGTGAATACACAGGGTAGGCTCCATGGAACATTCTATCACAAAAGGGCAAAAGAGTAGCATTTCAATAGAGCAGGTGAGTGTGCCTCAACCTATTAGGTGACTACATCTGAAGACAGGTTTTGCTATCCAAGCTGTGACAACACCCCAAGTCACTACAAAATGTAGTGATTGGTTAGAGCCTGCTGCTTCAGGACTGGAAGCTGTGATTATTCAGATTGGCTTCCACCATTTCTTAATGTATATATTAAAAGGGCAACTGAGGAATTGTATCTTTCAGCCACTGGATTCTTGGACCAAGGTCATCATGCCCTACTATGGAAACACAAAAAGAATTAGTAGAATACATGATTTCAATAACATAACTTTAGAAGATCCAGGTTATTATTATTACTCTATCACACTCATCAGAAGATTCTTAATATTTTTTTTTTCCATTTTATTGAGAAGCATTGTGTTTGGCCATAGTAACATAGACATTTTTGTTTAGCATGGCATTAAGCCTTTCCACAATCCATAGAGCAGAGCGCTAATTTGCAATATTCATTACAGTGGATTCTAGAGCATTTTAACTTAGTTTCAATCCTTCTATCTGCACTTATGTTTAAATTATTAGGAACATCCACATGTTGTAAATTGAGACATAGCCATAAAGCCTGTAATTGTAGGAACAAGGAATAATATAATGTAGTCACTCAAGGATCACGAGACCAGGAGCTGGAATAGGTCTGGTTAATTGGCATGCACCTGTTTCAAACCTGTTTGTTAACTTCAGCATTTTATAGTTCTGAAATATCATCTGGCAATAACTAGTGTATGATAAGATAAATTGTATTCATACAGGCTACAGGATATTCATCATCCTTTCTCTTAATTCTCTCAGTTAAGGAGTCTATTAGGTCTGTCAGTGATGTAAATATTCTGAAGGTTGAAGACAAACATCAAAACATCCTTTTGAGTGCCATCTCACTGAGGGTTAGTGTATTACCAATAAACCTCCAGGTGTTATGGCATCCTTGTATAATCATCTTTGTCAATTCTGGGAGACCACTCTAAAATAGGCCCATTATTTCTAGACACTCTATGTTGCACTGGCAAGATATTTGCACAATCGGTCCACTTAGGAAAGGTACCAATTTCTATTGTAGAATGATTAGGGCAACAATACCTTCTTGGATCTGTTATGTAAATAACTGGCCTGTATAGGAAAAATCTGTTTTAATTATCTGTCTGACAATTGTGCAGATATATAGTCTTAGTTCCTGAAGACCAGCATAATTTGCTGGTTTACTTTTCTTATATGCTGTCCTTTTCTGTAAAGATACTTGCAGAGAGTCTGTTTACCATAGGATCAACATAGAAGTATAACTGACCATTATAAGCCATACAATTAATCTAGTTACATGGGTGGACTTTTCCAGTCCACACTGCAAAGCATATTAAAGGAGGACCAGAGAAATGGGTCCATAGGACTTTGGACATAATTTTTACATACCTGACAAGCCTGTGAAGCTTCAGGGCTCTAAATTTTGCAGCTGAAAATTTTCCTTTTTGTGTCAGGCTTTCAATTATTATCATGATGACAGGTTTTACCTCTCCTTCAAAATCTGAATACTTTACTAAATCATATTCAGTAGAAGTAAGACTCTCAGCATCACAGTTAAGAAAATTTTTGAAATATTTGTAAGATCTAGTGCATCCTATGTGGTTCTTTTTCCCCCTTTTTTTATTTAATAAAATTGAGTAAAGGCCTACCATCAGCCATAGTATCATCAGCTAAGTTATAAACAATAGTACAAGTATTTAAATACTAAGAAAAGATTTGTCATCATTAATTTTGACAAAAGTTATTTAAAGGGACTATGGCAAAAAAGAAATTCATTTTGTTTCTGATATTAGATTTAATTTTGACTTTAATTGAATTACCAAAAATAAATATAGTAAGTTGTATATAAAATTTGTACCTTGAATTTAGTTCTAGATAAACTTAAATAGTTATTGTAATTTGGAATGAAGTAAGACAAGTTTTATAACTTAGGAGTGTGGATCTTTCCTAGGGGCATGAGGAAAATATAAACATCTATCTAAAATACAAAGTCCATATGTTAAATAAGCCTAGAGTAGATATTTTGGTTTTTACCATTAATAAAAAAAATGAAATAGAGAAATTAATAGTCTTTTTTCTATGAACACATTAAGTCCTATATCCCCCTCTTCTTGAGGACTCAAAATTTCTAAAGACCCTCTCTGTCTCTTGCCACATCTGCCAAAGGCCCAATCCCAACATAAAACTTCACCACTTGCCTTCCCAGTCCATGAAGCTTGAGGCCATTTGCCTGCGTCTGACTGGCAGATGGACGTCACCCACATGCCCACAGTAAGGAGATTTAAATATCTTCTGGTCTTTCTGTGAGGAGCTGCCCATCTGGGAATGAGTTAACTGGAGCTGCCTGCTCCTGAAGGGTTCCTTTAAGGACATGTGCCTCTTTAGTCAGGTCAGTGCCTTGAGGAACATAGCTCTGATTCTCATTATAGCTCTTCCTTGTAATGTTCTCTTGATAATGGGATGTTATTCTGTCCTTGGGAAACTTGGCGGTACATTGTAAGGAGTTCATAAGTAAACTATTCTTTGCTTTGTTTCTGTTTATGGTATCTTAAAATACCATAGGGTGCACAAATGTTCTTTAGTGTGAAAACTGTATAAATATGCAGCACGGCTGAATAAAGTTGCAGTTGCTTCACCTTGAGTGTGGCTTCTGTCCTTCCACTCCCCAAGCCTCTTTTTCAGGACTACGTGGTGTCTAGCATGCCACATCTTTCTAGAAACCTTCAGCAGCTGGACAGAGGCTAATAAGAGGGCCCGAGCAGTAGCTGACACCTTAATAGAAAAAAAAATCATTCCCCACTTGGGGTCACCTTGCTCACTGCAGACAGGTAATGGCCTGGAACTTACATTTCAAATCTCCCAAATTATTTCAAAGGCCCTAAACATTCCCGGGCACTTTTACATTCCCCATCTTCAGATGTCTGGAAAGGTGGAACAAACTGAACCCTAAAATCAACCTTGACGAAGCTGTCGATAGAATTACATTTAGACAGGCTGAAACTCCTCCCTTGGGCCCCACTAGGGTTGCAGCCCTGCTCTTGTCAGACGGAGGAGGCCATTTCCCCCTCAAGCTAA
The DNA here is from genome assembly GCF_047511675.1 of Marmota flaviventris. Classification (NCBI taxonomy): domain Eukaryota; kingdom Metazoa; phylum Chordata; class Mammalia; order Rodentia; family Sciuridae; genus Marmota; species Marmota flaviventris. The sequence goes on from NC_092519.1 coordinate 17,124,932, forward strand.
TGTCAGGTGTCCCCATGCTCCCTCCTACTCTAGCTCACCTACCCCCACCTCCTCCCTTATCTAAAGACCCCTCTCTTACACTCCTTCCCATGAGCCCATGCTGACCAACTGCTGCCCAATCCGAAGGCCTCATGCTCTTCTCTGACTCCGGGAGACTGAGTCCTCTTCTCTCCCCCCCACACCTCCTCCTCTTTACTAACCTCAAAATGGAAGGGACCATTCAGGGTTACCTTACCTACCCCTCTGTGGCCTAACTCGAGGGCATTCCAAACTGGGTTCACAACTCCCATCTCAAACTCTTCACCCCATCTCGCTCTATGGCAACCCCCTCTATCTTTGGCATTTCCAAAATTTGGCTTTTCAACCTTCCAAAGTTTCTGGCGGATTCCTGATGGAGGCTCCTGTCAGACAGAGGAGGCCAGGCTACTGCAAAGGATAGAAAAACCCTGATGGCTCTTCCCCCTCTGCCCCCATGGCAGGAACCTTTGTACTTACCCTCTAGCCAGACCCAGTGTCTCCGAAACCAAATCTAGCTTATTTCCCAGAGTGTCCTGGGGCTTGCTCTTCCCAGGGTTCTTTTGCTGCCTATAGCCATGTCCCAGAGGAATGCTATGATCAGCCAACCCTCTGCAAATGAGATCAGGCTAGGTATTGAACAGGACCGTCAAATTTTAAAGCTACACTCTCTCAATGTCCCTAGCCAGATCAAGCCACTCTCAAGACATACTGCTAGACTGTCCAGACTGACTTGCGAATGTCAGATGGGGGTGGGGTGCAGGATCAGGCTCACTAGGAACACCATTTTACTGAGCTGCCCCAAGTACTTCCTAATGTCTTCTTCCCTATAAGGTGACCGAGCCCTAAACCTATCAATCAGATGGAAACCCTGATGTAAGGACAGCTTCTTAATTCAGATAGTTAACGCCACTCACCATCTGCTAAACCTTACTAAGACTTCCCGGCCCAGGGGTGTTGGATGGGCCTAAAGGCTGGTTTTTCTCATTGAATAGCAGGTCCTCTAGGCCTGAACAGCTCATTGTTCTCCATGAGACCTCCCCAGACTCCACTGACATTTCACCTGAGCTTTCAGAAGTACCCCTCTTCCAACTTGTCCATAGGTTTTAACTCATAGGGGAATATGTCCTCTGGGGACTTGCAGAAATGTCAGTGTGGACAGATCATCTCATACACAGTGTCTCAAACACTGCTCACCAGTCCCCAAGGCCTCCTTCCTGTGCAGGACAGCTATATATCGTTGCCTGCCCCCCAGATGGAAGGGTCTATGTGCTTTAGTTCTCTTATTGCCATCTACAGTCATTGTCTCAGGGAATGGGGAAGTCCCTATCCCTCTTATGACTCATATGAGCCCTTGCCACAAATGGGCTATTGAATTTTTTCCCCTAGTATCTGCTCTGGGGATACAGCAGGCCCAGCCTCAGGAACACCGGGAATAACCATGTTCATTACCCATGTTCCTCAGCTCCCCTATCAGCTAATAGGGGACACCCAACAGGTAGCCAAGTCTATATACCTCTCCAGAATCAACTGGACTCCTTAGCCACTTTTGTCAAACAAAACTGCCATGGACTGGACCTATTAACTGCAGAGAGAAGAGACCTCTGCCTATACCTACAGCCAGAGTGGTGTTTTTATGTCAACCAGTCAGGGGTAGTAAAGGACAGGATCAAACAGCTCCAAGAGCAGCTAGATAAGGGGAGACAGCATCTAGGACAACAGTCCCCTGGGGAGCATTCAGTCAAGTATGGCCTTGGCTCCTCCCCCTCACAGAACCCCTATTATCCTCTATGTTTCTCCTAACAGGACCATGCCTGTTCAATTGCCTACAGACAAGATCAGAGAAAGAAACTCACCAATCAGCCAGTCAATCAACTACTTCTCCTTCAAGCCTCCAAGCCCTGATGCCCAAGACCAAGACCTAGGACTCATGGTCAAGTCCTCTGACTCCAGAGACTCAGCCCCACCTAAAACCCTACCTCATCCCTTTAGAGGAGTGAGATTCTTTGCCCCTAATCAGCAGAAACAAGCAACAGAAGAAAGACCATTGTCCCCACCCTCAGTATGTATAAAAACAAAAAGGGAGAAATGTTGGCATCGGATCCACCATTTTAGGAGGAGCCATTTTATCTGCAGACCCTGAGGCAATGCTGCTTAGCCTCCCTTAAGAACCTGTGCCTGCTAAAGGGTTGTCCTCACTCCAGCAGATGACATAACCCCTAAGCATGCTGGTGACATTCCTCTTGCAGGCTATAAAGCTGCCCTGTGAGTGCCCACAGGCTGGTGCTCTCTTCGAAGGTACGACCTTATCAGTTTGCTCCAGGCTCTGCCCATAAATTGTGAAAGACCAACCTCACACATGACAGAGTTAACTCCCTTGCTGGGCAATGTGGTGTCAGACACCCATGCTGCTAGACTGCCTTGCTCTTCTAGGGTTCCAGTGCCTGGGCATGTCTTCCTACAGCCCCATGGGTGGAGCTACACTCACCTGTTTTTTTGTAATATAAGCCCTTGCCCTGTTTAAGATACAAAGTTCCATGGAAGTGCATTGTGTGTGTCCCCTTCTCTTACTGTGCCCTTGGGTGTGGCCTACCCAGGTGTCAGTCAACCTGCTGACAGTGGACATCAGGAAAAGAGACTCAGCCCCCTGAAACCTGACCCCTTGCCTCATTTGAATAGTAAAAAGGGTCAGCATATGCTCTCTCTCTTTCTCTCTCTCTCTCTCTCTCTCTCTCTCTCTCTCTCTCTCTCTGTCTCTCTCTCTTCCTGTGGACACTTAAGGTCAGAGGAACCATCACAGTGACCCCAAAGAAAAAGGTATTTGTGTCTTGTGTGTGGTAATTTTGTGCAGCCCAGTTAGCCCAGTTTACCTGGAGTGACCCCTGAGCCTTTTAGCTGTGAACAGAAACTCAGCAAAAAATCTCTCCAGTGGGATTCAGGTGCATCGCGTGGTCCTTGGACATTGTGTGAGTGTCCTTTCACTAGTAGGGACAGAGGGATGCCAAGATATAAGGCCAAGGCGGGTAGCAGTGAAGCCAGAATTAGACAGGCATCAGGGTATATAGGTAAATGGAGTCAGGTGGCATCACGGAGGCCAATTTGAGTGTGTCCAGAAAGTTGGAGGCTGTCCCCTGAGGGATGGAAATGCCTTCAGAGCCCTTCCCCCACCCTATCAAGATAACACAGGAAGGAGAGATGAGGGCGAGAGAGCAGGAGCACAAAGCAAGCCTAAGCCCTAAGAAACAGCAGGACACCCTCCTTCTTGGGACACCAGGATTCCAGCCCTGGCCCCCTTCGCCCTCCTGGTGATAGAACAACTTGCCTGTGAGGAGTTCTGCTTCCTCACATGTTCAGACATAACAGTAGGGAACCTCTCCAAGGCAAGCATGTGAAGGGGAGTTTATGTTAATAAAAATATCCTTTAGACTTCTCCCAAGAGGGAGAGGGGGCCATAGCTGGTTTCTTGGGATCCCAAGAAGGGGGTGTTCTGCCTTTTTTAATAGGTCTTAGGTTTTCTTTGTTCTGGGGCTCTCTCCCCTGATCTCTCCTTCCTGTGTACATGATGAGGCCCAGGAGATTGTCCATGAGGTGGCCAAAATGTGAAGACCAGATGGACAGGAAAGGGCGGGATGGAGCAGCCCAGGACATGTTAATTAATAACTTCCCAGCTCCCTGCAGGGAGGGGCAATTCCTGGGACAGGTTACCTTAGCAACAGGTGGGAGCAGGGGCAGGTTATCTTGGTGAGGGTGGAGGAAGGGCTCTCTCCAACTTCTCAGACTCACTCCAATTGGCCTCCTTGACCTGACCTGACTGGATTTACCTATGTAGACCAACTGCCTGTCTATTTCTGGCTTCACTGGGAGAAGTATATCTCCGCCTTTTAAAATAAACCTTTCTTAAATGCTTGTCTTGGTGTGCTTCTCTAATGTTGAACATGTGAGGGAACAGAACTTGTCACCCATAACCAGCTGGGGACATACGCTGTGCCTACTAGATGCCAAAACCTAAAACCTGTGTTTCTCTGCAGAAACCTGTGCATACAGCCAGTGCATCCCAGCTAGGGACTAATGAATGTTTGGGGCCATCTAAGCTCTTCTCACCAGGAAAATAAAATCAAGGCTAATTTGTGTCAGGTAAAGAGGTCTGACTTGAACCAGCTGAAAGAATATTACAACCTCATCTGCATTTTGAACCCCTGTCAGTTACTAAATGAGGAGAATTAAAGCAAAAGTGAGAAAAGGCCTCATGTTCCTCCACAGTTTTATTTCAGGGCTGGACTTGACTCTACTCAGGGAGGACTTCTGTAAGAATGGACAAGCATATTGGATAAAAGAGCACATTCTTGGATGAAATAAAACATGCACACACTGATAAATGTTAGTTATGGGCTGCTCATGGGCATTAAGTGGCAAAGAGTTTGATTTCACATAGTAGTAACAGAAAGACAATGCTGTGACCTCATACTTACATTTGCCTCACTCCAGTCTCTGAAGCATTCATATGGACACGCTGGCCCACAGAGAGGACGATTGTGGCCAGCAGCTGTGCAACAGTGCCCCCTGGAGGAAGTAGGGAAGATAGCGCTTCATCCCACCACCTGCAGGTGTGACTTGGAGGTAGCTGCAGTGTCCCCACTTGCCTTCTCACTTTTCTAATGCAGACCAGACCTAGAAGTTGTGATGTGTCATCAGCAACACAGTGGTGGGGACCGCTGCTCAAGAAGTGTACCCTTCTCCTTAGCTTTCTTCATTCCCCTGCAAGCCCACAAGGCTGTGTAAGTAGGGTTGATCATAGGTGTGCCAGTGAAGCTGTCCCTCGGCTCAGCTTTGATGTGAAGCCCGGATGTTACAGCTCCATTGAAGGTGACATAAATGTTTGCTTGGCCAAAGTTTAGTCAACCTAATGACTCATCCTTATGAAATACACTTAGAGCAAAGAACCATTGCTACATCCATTTGTTTGTAGAAATTCCCAGGTGAATCCCTTATCAGGGTCCTTGTCCTTCACCATCCCACAGGCAGTAACTGACCATCCTGGGCAGGCTTCAGGTCAATTTAGCAGAGCTCTCTGAGGCTGATGCTCGGTTTAGCCACCTTCCTCTACTGACCCTGCACCACTCCATCCCCACGTGCTGCGCTCCCTCTCAGGACTGAGTCCAGAGGCCCAGCACAGTGGTCCTTGTCTATGGTTTTCCTACAGCACATTAATATCTATCATTGAATATTTTTTTCTCAGTAAAAGATATGAAAATAATGTAAAAAATATCAAAGCCTTCTCCCAGAGACCATGGAGAAAATATGCCATATAAGATCTGAGCAGCTGGAAGGGGAAAGATGCAGTATCACTTACAATTGGTGCTTCATTATTTATTACCATTTTAAAAGTTTATGGAGAAGTATTTTACAGAAAATATTTTACAATGATCATTGGGTAAAGGAAGGTGTCCGTACAGGCACATTAACTAGTAAAAAAGGCCCATTTTCCCTGGAAGCAATGTGCAGTAGCAAATGCACCAACAGACACTTGGAACAGTGCACCAGAGTATAAGGACCTTACACGTCTACGTGGGGATTGAAGATTGAACACCACGGAGGAGGGCATGTAAAATCAGTGGTCATAACGCAGAAGGGGGCACTCTGCGCATGACGCAGTGTTGAAAACAGGCCCCCCTGCATCAAGAGCAGGATTCTAAATTCAGGAAACTGGCTGAAGCCTTCTACACAGGAGCACAGCCCAGAGAGCAGAGAGTGACTGCAGAGACGTGAAAGAGAGGTCTCAGGAGGTGTTGGCAAAGAAACTGTCCCCATTAAGGGCCTCTAGGTGGGCTGGGGATTAAATTGGCAGTAAGAGAGAAACAGGGAGAAAAGTTTGCATGTGCAGGGGTGTCTCAAGTAGAGACCCAGAAAAGGCCCAGGTTGCTGAAGACTGTGGAGCCTCTGGAGTACAGAATGGAACCAGCGGGTGTCAGGATGGTGGAGATGATGCCAGGAGGGAAGGTAGATGGTGGGGGAGGAGGGGGCCTTGCTGTGCAGACAGGTCCCGGGGTCAGTGTTGGGTGGGAGAGGCAGCCCGGCTGGTCAAAATAATAACCTTGCTTTAATTTGATTTTAATTGGAGCCAGTGGTCTTTTCTTGCATCCTGTCCTGGTCTAACACCCTCCCCTATGCCACACTCACTGTTGTTTGTGTTCCTAGAAGCTGCCATTGTCCCTGGAGTGAGATGACAGAGGAATTTTGATCTCTAAGAACCTTTTTAAAATCAGCTGTGTTTCTCCAAATAGAGAAGAGTGACGGAGGAAGGTGAGAGCTGAAGGGACTCAGGTCGACCAGCAGCCGGGCAGGGCTGGGAGCTGGTGGGCTGTGCCAGTGGCTGGAGGGCAGCAGGACAGAGCAGGCTGAACAGACAGATGTCAGTCATGGCTGGGGTCCATCCTGATGGGTGGCTTTTCCTGTCTGAGGTGTAGATCCTCAGGCAGTAGCTGCTCTCTGGATGTCACACTCTCAGGTCTCATTGTAGTGAATGTGTCTGTGCGGGATCTAATTGGAGGCCGCCTTCTCTCTGCTCTGGAGAGGACAGAACAGCTTATGCCCACCCACACACGGGCCACTCAGAGCTAAGGGACCCTCAGTTCCAATGTGTCAGCTCCAGACACACTCAGGTCATTGCACTGGTCAGAGGGCTGGTGGTCACTGTATTAGTCTTCCTGGGCTGCTGTAACAAAACACCTAGCCTGGGGGCCTTCAGACCACAGACCCTGACTACACATTGATGACCTCAGGCCACCACCCAAGCTAACTCCACCTCTTCCTGATGGCCAAACCCATCTCCAGCCCAGTGGATCTTGGGATAAGGAAAGAGATGGCAGCTGGCCATCCCTAGGAGCCATGCTTCCTTCCCATCACCCATGCTGTGTGGAAGAGAAAGCCAGCACATTGGGCCATCTGTGTCCCTTGTCACCAGCCCCCCTTGTCACCTCTGAGTTCTTCAGCATCCTCTGGTCTGGGTCACGTTCTTCAGACCCAGCCACACCCTTGACTCTATTGACTTTGTTGCCCGTGTCCTCATAGAAGCTCCATGTTCTTAGGTGTCAAGCTTTCAATTCTGCAGATGTATCAACAAAATTATTACTTTAATTACTATTATTACTATTGATACTAGGGATTCAACCTGGGGTGCTTAACCACTGAGCTACATCCCTAATCCTTTTTTTCCATTATTGAGGTTAATATGACAGGGTGTATTGGCCCCAACTGGCAAATTTTTATGTTTTATATGCGGGCTTTCTGGCAGAGTTGAGCAGGGTTATTATTTCTTTCTGGTTTAACTATCAGTTGAAACCCAGGAAGCTGAGAGCACTGGGTCAGCTTCTGGGGGTACATTGCTTCCTAGGCAGGATGCAGATGGGTTTGTGGCTTTTCTTGAAAATGTTGGTGCATCTGAAACCTTCACATAAAAAGAGTTCACAAAGGGGGACTTTATATTGAGAGAAAATAATGAGGTCAGTCTGTGCAATAGAATGACATGTTTCAAGGGGGCAAATGAGCTTGAGTTCACAGACATGTTATGAGACTACAGATGCCTGAAGCCTAACCTAATACAATTCTACATATTATGATATTATTAGCATGTCACCTAATGCAGTAATAATATGACATTATTCTTTTACAATAAATACTAACTCCTACATACAATTTCCCCTATACATTCATGACAATGATTTCCCTTTCTAGAAAGTCTCAAAGCCCTTGTCAGCACCTAAACACAGGGTAAGGACAGGGTTTCCTTGTCTCCCTGGTGTAGCTGCACTGGTCAAAGTTCCTTTCCTGCTTTGAATCAACACCTTTTCTTTTCGATTTTAGGGCAAACAGCTGAGCAGACTTGTGGGATCAGCAGAGTCAGGTCTGTACATAAGAATTGATAATTGTAGAATGTAGACTATCTACATTGAGCACAAGGCGCCCATTTTATTTCCGCTGCACGTTGCTGTTTGAGAGGGTTGCCTGCCTCCTCCCCACCCCACCCCTTTCTCTGCTGGGGATGGAACACTGAGCCACAGCCTGAACCCCAAATGTTTCCTTTTATAGCTCAGGCTGCCTCCTCAAAGATCAGAGGCCAGGAGGTAATGAGAATTACTAAAATATTTTTCAAATTGTTTTCATTACTGGATATCATATATATGATATCTTTAAAGAGTGTTTCAAAAATTTGGAGACCGTGTCTTTCTAATTTGCCTGAGGTATATATATATACACACACCCAGTGGTTCTTGACCTCGACCACTGAGCTACATGCCCACCCTTTTCATTTTATTTTAAGAGAGGGTCTCTCGGGGCTGGGGTTGTACCTCAGTGGTAGAATGCCTGCCTCACACACATGAGACACTGGGTTCGATCCTTAGCACCACATAAAAAGAAATAAATAAAGATTCTATTATCTACAACTTAAAAAATAAATAAATAAAAAGAGAGGGTCTCATTGTTTGCAGACGCTGACCTGACCTTGGGCTCCTCCAGCCTCACCCTCCCTGAGAAGCTGTGCTTTGTTTTTTGTGTTGAGGTTAAACCCAGGGGCTCGCCATGCTCAGAAAGCACTCTATGGCTGAAGCCTAGCTCAGCGCCAGGTGTCACCTCTGCACCAGAGGCTAAGCCAAGGCTTCCCACCTGGATTAGTTCCCAGCACAGCCGCGAAGCTCCGCCTGAAAAGGGCTGGGGCCAAGCATCTGTCACTCTACCCAATTTCAGCCAGTGATTGGATGCTGTTGCATGTCAATCACGATGCAGAGGCGGGTCTGAGGCCGTCCATCCCGGATGCTGGGGGAACTGCCCAATCAGTGCGCAGAGGGAGAGGAAGGGCGGGCTTCCGCAATCTCGCGAGCGTTTCTTCCTCAGCGACTCCGCTCCTCATCCTTCAAGCCGAGAGTTCTCTGCTCCAGGGACTCAGGTGACTCTGCTTTGCCTGTGTCCCCCCCACCCCCGTCTCGGGTGCCTGGAGGTTCCTCGAGAGGACGCCGGGTCAGCACAGAACGCAAAAATGGTGAGTTTGCGACCAGGGCAGAAGGCACGCGTCACCACCCGCCTTGGGGCCCGGTGCCCGGGTGAGCTGGGGAGCGCGGCGGAGTCGTGGCCCTGTCCCTTGGTGTCGTGGGGTGAGCTGGGTTTTGGGTTTTTGAGGTGAGCTGCTGAGCGTGGCAGAGTCCCCGCTGGAGGGTGGCCCTGGGCCCTGTCCCCTGGTTCCCTGGGTTTGCAAGGGCGGCTCAGGGCCCTGGTGTCCCCTTTGCTCCCTACTGGTGGCCCGACCCACTCTTCCCAACGTGGAGGAAGCAGGGCCACACATGCGCCCTCCTTCTCCCAGGGGAGCTCCTCCGGAGGCTGCTGTAGGTCCCCCAAATTGCAGGCGCCTCCTGCCTTCTAAACCCCACCTTCCCTCCAGCTCACAGCTCGGCCAGACGTTCGTTCTTCCCACTTGGTCCAAATGGACACCGTCCGCTAATTGTCACTTTTCATCTAGTGAAATATTGGAGAGAATAGTTCTTTTCTTTTAATTGGGGACCCAAACTCGGGGAGCTTTATCAGCCACATCCCCAGCCTCCACTTTTACTGAATTTTGAGATCTGCACCCACTTGGTGTGGAAGCTGGTCTCCAACCTGTGATCCTTCTGTTACCGCTGTTTACCAGTGACGAGTCCTTGCTTCCCCGAATGCTGAAGTATAACACCAGAGAAGCACGCTGAGGCAAGTGTAGAGTGGAAAGTGGAGGTTTATTAAAGGACAGCAGAAAAGACTTCTCCCCGCAGGAAGAAGGGGACCCAAGAGGTGGAATCCCTGTAAGGGGGAGGTCTTCCCTCTTTTATAGCTAAAGTCTTCTTTCCGCTTTCCCACACTTTGTTTCTCATTATGTTGCAGTGATAGAATGCAGGTGGGAAGGTCCAAAAGGTGGGAGATTGGTGGGCTGGAGGAGTAATCAGGGCAGGAAAGGCCTGGGGTGGCTTTTGGATTATGATTAACAGTTCCTTAGAATAGATTCCTGCCTTGGGGACATTAACATTTCAATTGCTGCTCTGGTTTCCAGGACTCCATTCTCTATAAGGGCCTCTGTTTTATTTATCTTACACAATATTAGACCCAATTTACCTAACTACCTATCTGTAAATCTGGCTTCACTTCTGCTTCAGCCTCCAAAGTTCCTGGGATTACAGGGCTGTGTGGAGGGGGCAAAACTGTGACTTATGCAGTCAAGGGGAGAAATAAAGAATGTCCACACACTTGTGCCCCTTTCAATGCTCTATTCACTCAAATTACTTAATACAGTTGAACTGTATAGGTTCTTAATCAAGAAAACAACAATCCTTAACGCTAGGCATTGCCATAGACATAATCAATTCACGGCAAACAATTCTAGGTTAATTAATTCACAGCAAACAATTCTAGATTCATTCTAAGCACTGGAAAACACACTTAATCATGATAAGCTAATGACAGACATTCCCTCTGTATGCTGAGTTTAAAGGTCTTATGTCTTAGGCTTTGAGTCCAGCAGATGCACACTCACTCAGACCTCAGACCTCTGTGCCCAGGTCTGTAACCAAGGCAGTCTTTTCCTGGTGTGGAGCAGATGACCAGTTGAGGAGGGGGTCCTAGGAAGGAGTTGCAGCTCTCACCAAGGTCCAGAGGAGGCAGTGAAGTTTGAGAGCAGTGAGGACCACGCAGACACTCAGGAAAGATGCCAAGTGATGGGATGTCAGGTCCTCAGCAGGCTCTCCAGCTCAAGTGCATCCTTGTTTGAGCTGGCTGAATTCCTGTTCATTTGCTCTATCATTTATACTAAATTTGGGGGCTTTTGACCCCCCTTTCAATCCTTATCAGCTATCACCCTATTTCTCAGTGGGGTCATTTACCCTGGCGTCAGAAACATCTAGTCTGGTGGTCTTCACCCTGATCTTCTCCCTTTCCCTCTCATCAGGCAAGGACAGCCTGTCAGAGGCTTCACTCTCTTTATCAGGGTGAGGGGAAGGAACTTGTTTGAGGCCTTACTGGAGGGATCTGTGGATGTGCCTGGTGAAACTGCAGGTCTTCTAAAATGGAGTTGCTTAGGCTCGGGCCTAAGGCCATTCTAACAAGGCCTATGCCACTGTCCCTGGCAAGAATAACACTTTTGAAAGCATTTGTTTTCTATTTCTGAATATTATACTTGAGGGGAAAGAAAGGGGAACTTAACAGTTCCCTGTGTTTGGTCAAAATAAGTACTTTAAAAGGAAAAAAAGGCATTTCTACATAGAAGCTAGGAATATTGAATCTTGGGCTATGTACCCAGCCTCCCTCCCTACTTTGACATATATTATTTATTTACTTAAATTTCTTTTTATTAGTTATATATGCCATTATAATGCATTTTGACACAACACACATAAATAGAGTGTCACTGCTCCTTTTTCTGGTTGTATTCCATGTGGATTCACACCAGTCCTATAGTCATATGTGCACATAGGATAATAGTGTGTGATTCATTCTTCTGTTCTTCATCCTCAGCTCTTTAAATTTGATTTTCAGATGGGGTCTGGCTATGTTGCCCAGCCTGGCCTGTAAGTCCTCCCCCGCCTGCTTCAGTTTCTCAAGGTGTTGACATTAAAGGCATTGGCAATCCCAGCTATGGAAAATAGTTCATTTTGATCCAAATATTAATGAGCATACTCAGGAACATGGATTCAAGTGACCCAAAATGATGTATGTGTCCCACCCTGAAAGACAAGGATTGAACTCAGCGGCACTTAATCACTGAGCCATAATCAGTCCTTTTTATATTGTATTATGAGGCTGATATCACCACGTTCTTTATGGCTTCCCTAAGTAGCTGGGGGTGGCTTTGAATGTAGCGATCTTCCTACCTTAGCCTCTCAAGCTGCTGGGATTACAGTTGTGTGCCACTGTGCCTGGCCTACATGAACTTTTATAAAAGAAAGTTGTGTATCACTACATTAACCAAATGCGTTGGTAGGATCATCAGATGGTTGGGTTACAGGGAAAAAAAAACAGAAAAAAAGAAAAAAGAAATTTCTTCTGACTGTTGTTATTACATTCTTACTTTGGTAGATGGTTGGGACTAGATGACTGGTAAGGGTAGGGATATTTTCTGAGAAATTTAATAGTTTTGAGAATTGTGGTCTGATACAGAAATTAAGATAATTGGCTATTAAAGGGCTTAAGATAGCCCAAGATAATTTTTGCTCTCCATACAGAACCCTGCTTTTCCACACTCATGGTTTCAGGTTAGCCAAGTCAAATACTCTGAAGGTTCTTTGATGTAGATGCAACTGTATAGAGAACTTGAGTTCACAACTGTAAAAATCTTGTGCTTCTCCCTTTATCTCCCTTAGGTGTAGACACCATGTCAGATTTCTTGGGCAGAGGTTCCCTTTGGACGCCTCACAGGGTCCCATGTTCTCAGCCACTGTCCTCTCCTGGAGCTGCCACAAGGTGCCCACAGCTGCCCTGGTCCCTGCAGGGTGAACAGAACTTCAGACCCTGGGTCAGTTCCTCCTAGAGGACACCTGAGGTGTGGGGTGCAGCCTCTCAGAGAAGCTGCTGGGGGCTCTGGGCTGAGGAATCTCCTGGAACAGGCCTCATCTAGACAGCTACTTCCTTGGGACCTTGTTTTTCCCAAGCTCTGTTCCCATTCCTTGGAGAGAGGTGGCCATTCAGCCTGTGGATGCTGGTGCTTAGGGGCCAGGTCACCAGTGATTCCTGCCCTTTCAGTCTCACAGTGTGAAGGAGCAAAACCTCTCCCAGAGCATAAGCAACACCCACCCCAGTGCAGAGCTGTGCAAACCTGAAAAGCCTCGTAGAGTGGAGTCATGGTCTAGGTCCCTGGGAGGGTGATCCTAGAGGCATTCAGGAAGCAAGACCAGGAGGGAGCATGTCCCAGATGTCAGGAACCTTCCCTGCCCCTTGAGCCTGACACATGTGTGCTTCCTCAGCACCAAAGCTTTCTGTGTATCACTTTGAAATGATCTGCTCACATTTTGAGGCCCAGGTCTATTTTTTCAGAGCCAAATGGGATGGACTATTATCAAATAGGCAAGAAAGAAGTGGATTTTAAAAACTCTAGTTACATTTCCATTGTGAAAACAAGTACAGCCAGGTACAGTGGTGCACACCTGTGATCCTTGCTGTTCCAGAAGCTGAGGCAGTAGGATTGTAAACTTGAGTACAGCCTTAGCGACTTAGCCAGGCCTTATGTCTGGGGATGTGACTTATCAGTAAAGTTCCTCTGGGTTTAATCTCTGATCCCAAACCAAAGAAAAAGAACAGAACAGAAAAACAAAAAAACAAACAACAACAACAGCAACAAAAAACCACATCTAATTTATCTTTTGCTACCCCTGAGTATGCATAGAAAATTAGGGAGATTTGATCTTGTCTTTTCAATGATTTCCAATTGAAATCCATGCCCTAGATTCCAGAATGCCACTTAAGATACAGAGAAACTCTGTCTACCATTATTGCTTCAGGAAATGAATCCATTTCTACAAAAATTGTGGTGGATAAATTTATGAATTTGATTTTATGTAAATTAGTTACAGTCGTTGACAAGCTGATGAATTTGACACGAATGACAGTTTGTTGTTACTGTTGTTGTCTGGACTTGGCAGGTTCATGTTAGCTGTGTTGTTTTTGGTATCAGCAATGGAACCCAGAGGTGCTTAGCCACTGAGCCACATCCCTGGCCCCTTTTAGATTCTTCCTTTTGAGTCAGGGTCTTGCTACATCACCTTGGGCCTCTGACCCCTGAACCACGGGGGTTACAGATGTGCACCATCACACCCATCTTCATTGGAAGTTTTAAGGACAATATGGCAATACCTAAAATACCCAACTGTGATCATTTAAAAATCACTGAATACTTTATCAGTGAAATAATAAATGACACCTGTTTTCTGAAAAGGAGAGAGATATATGTCTCAGTGAGGGTGCTGATCTTCTCACAAGCACTCCCACCATGTCACCTGATTCCTGTTCCCTCCTAATTACCTCCTCCTAGGGCTACCCATTTGGGAGCTGGCCTTTTAGCTTATGAAACTTGGGAGTAACATAAATGCTCTCTCTACTCTCTCTGTCCTGTACAATATTTTCACTGGTCTTAGATACAGTGTACTATGTTCATTTTAGATATAGTTTTTCTAAGTTCACCCCAAAAAACACAATAATCCATGCCCTAAATTTCACATAATTTACTGAAATGCTCTTTGTTTTTTCAAAGAGTGTAGATCATGGGAAAGTTCAGTCTCCTTTGTAAGAAAGTGTGTTGTCTTTTCATTGATTTTTGTTGCCTCTCATTGTGTATCTTTTGTATTACAATCTTTTTTTATCACTCGTTACATATATTTTCAGGGTTTTTTTTTTTTTTTGTGTGTGTGTGTGTGTGTACATGGACTGTTGAGGATTGAACCAAAGGCTATCAAGTTCTTACTACTGAGCTACTCTCCACCCCAAGAAAATTAGTATTGTAGACTGGAGTTTACTTATTTGCTGATGTATTGATTGCTGGGATTGAAGCCAGGGACTTGCTAATGCTTATGTTGTCCTCAAAAAAAAAAAAAAAAAAAAATGAATTTCAATGTGTGAGCAGCATTTTGGAGGTGGGCAGGTGTTTTACTGGGTAACATAACCTAGAGGCACTTGACCACTGAGCACATCCTCAGCCCTTCCTATTTATTATGTGCCTATTTATTTTTTATTTTTTTTTGTATAGTTGTAGAGGGGCAGAATACCTTATTTTTGTTAATTTATCTGTGGTGCTAAGGATCATACCCAGCGCCTCATACATGCTAGCAAGTGCTCTGCCACTCAGCTACAATCCCAGTACCCCCATTTATTGTTGATGAAGACCAAGTTTCACAAAATTTCTGGATGTCTTGCTAAATTGCAGAGGGAGCCTCCAACTTGCCAGTTCCATGCCTTGACCTCCCTAGTGGCTGAAATTACAGGTGCACACCACCACACCAGCAGTTGGAATACCTTTTAAAGATTTATCATCCAGGGGTTGGGATTGTGGCTCAGAGAAAAAGCGCTCACCTAGCATGCGTGAGGCCTTGAGTTTGATCCTCAGCACCACATAAATATTAAATAAAGGAATTGTGCCCACCTAGAACTAAAGAATAAATATATATTTTTAAAAAAATAGATTTATCATCTAGTTTCTTTCCAGATGGAAATTGTATTGAAAATCAGTTTCCTTGCTTTCGTCCATAGTTTTGAAATTTGTAACTATGACTTTTCTTCTTTGCTTTATTTTTTGCATTATTATTTGGGAAAGGTATTCATTATGTAATATTGTTTCTTATGTTTATATTTGTTAAAGTTTATGGCATGTAGTTCATTCACTTCCTTATTAAATCAATTTTGTGTTTCAGAGCAATTTTAGACTTATAGTTTGTTAGTCAATGTTTTCTAGAGAAACAGCATCAACACGAAGTGTGATCTAAAAGGGGACGTATTAGATTGGCCTACTTGACCTGAAGCTGGTGTCCACAGTGGCCATCTGCAGCTGGAGAGCTTGAGAAGTAGTAGCTGCAGAGTCCAAGAGGCTGAAGCCTCAGAACAAGAGGGATCACTGGTGCTGCCCTAGTCAGACCAAAGGTTCTGGAAACTCCCTGGAGAATCACAGGCAGAGTCCACTTTGGGAGAGTGAAGAAGGCAGAGTGTGATATCCTCAGGCCATTGCAGCAGCCATTGGAGCAGAAAGGGGCTTTCTCTGCTGCTGCTTCCTTCTTCTTCCAACTTTTGTTCCACCTAAGACACCGTCCTATTGGATGGTGCTGCCTATACCTAAGGAGGTTCTCTAGTTTGGTTCTCTGTTCCACATGCCAATCATTTGTAGACACACCCTCACGGACACACCCAGAGGCCTCTTAATCACAGGTATCTCTTAATCCAATGCGGTTGACAATTCTAATGAGCCATTACATATAGTATCAAACACCCTTCTCTACACTGTTCTCAGTATTTTGCATTGATGTTGGATGCTTGTTAGTTACTGAATCAGTAGCCTACATTTGATTAAGACAGTGGATGAAGCAACACTTTATCATCAGCTGAAATCCATCCTTTACCTTAGGGTTCCTCCTCTGTGTGGTGTGATTTTGTGTGTCACATACTCTACATAATAATGTCATACAGAAGAGTTTCAGTGCATCTATAATGTTGTCTCTTCTTGAATGTTCTTGAATTGGAATCTTACTGTACTTGGCCTTTCAGACTGGCTTCTCTTACTTAGTAGTCTGCCTTTAAGGGTGCTGTATCTTTGCAGGCTGCAGAGCTCACTTTCTGGGTGATGTTCTTTGGTGTGGTTAAAACGTACCTTGTCCATTCAGCATTGAAAGGTGCATCTTCCTTGCTTCTAGCTTTGGGCAGTTCTGGATATGGCTGCTGTAGTCACTGCTGAGAAGTTTTCTGTGCATAATTTTCACCTTATTTGCAGGGCTGCTCTACCATTGAGCTACATTCCCAAAACTTTTAATTTTTTGTTTAGAAACAGAGTCTTGCTAAATTGCCCAGGCTGGACTCAAACCTGGGATCATCCTGCCCCGGCCCCTGATTGGCAAGGATCACAGGCATGGCCTCCATGCCCAGCTTCCTGCTGTCAATAGTATAATAATTGTTTTGTTTGTTAACATGACAACACTGATGTCACATCATTGTTTTTCATGATTCTTCCAGTGGATTCCAGTAGCATAGAGGATCATGCTGTCTCTCTATGAAGACATTGTGTTTTTTTTTTTTTTTTTTTGAGCTTGAGTGTTTTTTCATTATTCTTGAATTTTTTAACTATTAATATAATCAATATTTATTATTTAGCTTTTTGTTGTGATGGATACTGTTAATTGGTTTTTTAATTCTGAATCAGCCTTGCATGTGTGTTGCGTTCCTGGGCCCTGCAGAGGCTGATGTGAGTGGATCTGGGCCACTGGGCTTGACTTCCCACGTTAGTATGCTTGTCCCTGGAAAATATTAACTGAGTTTTAAATTTGGCATCAGTCTTACAGAGCTGTAATAATTTCCTCTTGGCTGTGTTTAAAATTCTTTTTATTTATTTTTGGATTCAGTAAAGTATTGTTTGAGGAATTTTGCATTTATGATGATTAGAGTCTTTCATAGTTTTCTTTTCTATTTAATATTTTTCTTTATCTATTTAATTTTGATAATATGTTAAAATATGCCATATAAAGAATTAGAAGGTGGGTTGGGGTTGTGGCTCAGTGGTCGAGAACTTGCCTAGCATGTGCAAGGTCCTGGGTTCAATCCTCAGCACCACATAAATAAATAGGATAAAGCTATTGTGTTCAACTGCAAGTAAAAAAATAAATATAAAAAGAAAGAATTAGGAAGTTTTAACTCAACTTCTGTTGTCTGGAAATAACAGTAGAAAATTGGTGGCAGGTCTTCAGTGTCTCATGGAAGCCTGTTTTAGATGTCAGAGCCTTGACTTTCTTTTTTCTGGGGGGTGGGGGTGGGTAGTAATTATATCTTTTTTAAATTTTTGAAATGTGTTTTAGTCTTTCACAGTTAAATGTGTAATAAATGATATTTGTCTGCAGAATAGATGGATGAAGTACCCTTTGCCACTTAGATTTCAGTTTGACTGGACCATCATTGTGATCTCTCCAAGACACCTGCTGTCACTCATACTTTTTCCATGCAACGAAGGACAGCCCACTAAAGGCTTTCTCTCGGGCTCCTGTTAACCTCTGTTGATACTGTCCTGCTTCAAATGTCATGTGTCTTATGTCCTATGCATGGTTCTTTGTGAGTGGCAGGGTTGTGTTCTGGTAGGTGGTCCTTTGGGCTGTTCCACACTGTGCAAAAATCATAGCCTGCTTAGAGACCCACATGGAGTGGCCTGTTTCACAAGCAGTCAGCGTCGGATAGTTCAGGATTCTGGGCTGCAAACCTGCTGCTTTAACACACCCTGGAAGTGCTTGTGCCTGAGGTTTCCTTGCACCAGCTATGCTACAGGAACGAGGAATCTCTTTCATGACAGACCACCATTGTACATGTGGCCTATCTTGATCAAAGTGTCCTTGAGCAGAACGGTGGTATGTGTCTCATGACTGTAGATGATCTGAGTGAGACATCTGCTGTTCAGAAGAGTTTGAGAATCATTGGACATTCATGGTTGCCATGAGGTTTGGGAAAGGATTTTCTGCTGTCTGTTAAGAAAACTATTTTTCAAACCGATATAATTTTGTAAGGCTGTTTTTTGGGCAAGATAACATCTTGGGGTCATCGAGTTCTTTCTGAGACACATGCCATCTTTCCACACACCCCATTCTGCTTTGACATTAAAAACCAGAAATTATTATATTGTTGTGTTTATTAATCATTGTCCTTGATTACTAATTGGGTAAATTTGTTCTGGAGTAAAGCACCTGCAAACTTCTAGTTGTCCTCAGTGTAATCACACAAGTTGAGCTCAGTCCCCAGTGAACACATTGTGACAATCTGTGTGGAAGATTGTCTAACTGTTGTCTATAAGGGAAACTCTTTAGTGACTCCATACTCTGAGGGTGTGGGTTAGGGCTGATTCTAGGCACTTCTTTAAGGATGGAACAATTGACTTTCAGAAGGAAACAGGAGATCAGTAAATACCATGTTGTCTATATTAAGTGTGTAGGCCCAGTGAGCCACTGTGGTTGGCAGGATCTCTCAAATGCTGAGTTTTGTGATCCCAGCAATTTCCTACTCAGTCAGCTTTCTTTTCTAAGGGTAAGTAATAAGGAGGGTGCTAATATTAGCTCTCTACTGCACAGGATGTTGGTAAGAAGGTGATAGAGATGCAATCAACAAATAAGATAAGGGTGACCCGGGAGCCCCTCTTACTTCCTATGAACTCACCAAAGGAAGGGTGTACAACACTCTACTATTTACCTTGTGTGGGGCCCAAATCTAGTGTTGGAGTGGCTGTGAAGAATTAAATGCACTGGAGATTTCAATGACCAAATCGTGGAATTAATCGAGAGGCCAGGGAATCATGTGAACATCATGCATGTTGAGTATAGATTTCTCATGCTGTGAAATCTCTCCTGTTCTCCACTACACATTTGTGGGATATTTTAGATCTCAGTGACCTTTGAGGATGTGGCTGTGAACTTCATTCAGGAGGAGTGGGATTTGCTGGATGCTTCCCAGAAGAACCTTTACAGAGATGTGATGCTGGAAGTCCTCAGAAACCTGGCATCTATAGGTAATAATTTGTGTATTTACTTAATTAGAGAATTTGTGTTCATTTTTTTTTATTTATGCAGAACATGAAAAGACAATCAGTTGGTGAATTATTGTAGCATAAAATGCACCATGAATTTGGAAAAGCATTTCTAGCTCCTAGAAATTTATAATGTTTTTGTTTGGCATTTTAGGAATCAAATGTGATGAGAAGAACATTGAAAATCAGATCAAAAATTTTGGGAGCAATCAAAGGTAATTATACTCACAAGAGGAATCCTTGAGGGAATCTGGGGATATCATATAATTTTTAAAACCAATCCAAGAAATTTGCACAACTTTAAATGTATTTATTCTTATAAGATTTTTTTACCAGAAATATATACTTCACTGGGACTGGGGTTGTGGCTCAGTGGTAGAGAGCTTGCCTTGCATGCTTGAGGCACTGGGTTCTCTTCTCAGCACCACATTTAAATCAATAAAGTCTGTTGTCAACTGAAATAAATTTATTTATTTCTATATATATATATATATATATATATATATATTTATATATATTTATATGATATTAAGTCTATTCAAGGTGCT
Organism: Marmota flaviventris; assembly: GCF_047511675.1. Classification (NCBI taxonomy): domain Eukaryota; kingdom Metazoa; phylum Chordata; class Mammalia; order Rodentia; family Sciuridae; genus Marmota; species Marmota flaviventris. The sequence continues at coordinate 17,144,750 of NC_092519.1, forward strand.
TGACATGCAAAAATTATTATGAAATTGCATATGTGAGTATAACTATTTGGATAATGACCATAGGCAAGCTGTGTTGCAAAGCATTGTTTCCTCTCAATCTCTTTATTTTCTGGCTATTTGAACAAGTTTGAAAATCCTAGGCTTTACCTCATGTTGGAAGTGACGTTAACCTAGGACCTTAAATAAATACAACATCATGAATTAATCAAGTATTAATAATGTGCTGGTCATGAGATCCCAATTCTTAAGCAAAGAAAAAATTTAATAGAGTAAATTCATGTGACTGCATTACGTGTGCCAAAGACTTCATATGCCCTTCATTCCTCATAGGCAGATCACATCTCACTGTGGACCCGAACGCTCCAAGCATGAAGAATGTGAAGAGAAGCCATGTGAATTGAAACAATACAGGAAATCTCTGGTTTCTCTCAAAAGTGTTCACACACAAATGTTAACACAAACTGGAGATGGACCCTATGAAAGTACAGTATGTGGGAAAGTCATCAGTTGTTCCAATGACATTGAGAGGCATGAAGATTCTCATACTGGGTGGCAACCTGATGAATGTCAACAATGTGATGAAGCCTCATCTTCTCCCACAGATGTTCAAAGTCACACAAAAACACATAGGGGAGGTAAAGCTTTTCAATGTGAGGTATGTGGGAAAGCCTTTCATTCCCCCACTTTATTTAGAAAACATGAAAGAACTCATTCTGGAGAGAAACCCCATGAGTGTAAAGAAGGTGGTAAAACCTTGGTTTCACCCACAGGTCTTCACAGTCACGTGATCACGCACACTGGGAAAGTACTTTTCAAATGTAACGTATGTGGGAAAGACTTTGCTTACCGAAGTTTATTTAGAATACATCAGAGAAAACATACTAGAGAGAAACCCTATGAAAGTCAACAATGTGGAAAAGCCTACACTACTTTGTCTTGCCTTCAGATACATGAACAAATCCATACTGATGAGGAAACCAATGAATGCCAACAATGTGGAAAATTCTTCCCTACTTCTTTATCCCTTGACAGACATGGACGAATGCATACTGGAGAGAAGCCCTATCAATGTCAACAATGTGGAAAAGCCTACACTACTTCATCTTACCTTCAGATACATGAACAAATGCATGCTGGAGAGAAGCCCAATGAATGCCAACAATGTGGAAAAGTCTTCACTACTTCTTCTTCCCTTCACAGACATGAACGGACACATACTGGAGAGAAGCCCTATGAATGTGAACAGTGTGGCAAAGCCTTCACTAACTCCTCTATACTTCACACACATGAAAAATCTCATACTGGGGAGAAGCCCTATGAATGTCAACAATGTGGGAAAGCCTTCAGTACTTCTTCTTACCTTCAGATACATGAGCGGACTCATAGTGGGGAGAAGCCCTATGAATGTAAGCAGTGTGGCAAAGCCTTCACTAACTCCTCTATACTTCGCAGACATGAAAGAACACATATGAAAAAGAAACCCTATCAATGTCAACAATGTGGGAAAGCCTTCACTACTTTGTCTTACCTTCAGATACATGAACAAATGCATACTGGAGAGAATACCAATGAATGCCAACAATGTGGAAAAGTCTTCACTACTTCTTCTTCCCTTCACAGACATGAACGAACGCATACCGGAGAGAAGCCCTATCAATGTCAACAATGTGGAAAAGCCTACAGTAGTTCATCTTACCTTCAGATACATGAACAAATCCATACTGGAGAGAAGCCCAATGAATGCCAACAATGTGGAAAAGTCTTCACTACTTCTTTTTCCCTTCACCGACATGAATGGACGCATACTGGAGAGAAGCCTTATGAATGTAATCAGTGTGGCAAATCTTTTGCTCTATCGTCTACCCTTCACTCACATAAAAAAACTCATACGAAAAAGAAACCATATGAATGTCAACAATGTGGAAAAGTCTTCACTACTTCTTTTAACCTTCACAGACATGAACGAATGCATACTGGAGAGAAGCCGTATGAATGTAAGCAGTGTGGCAAAGCCTTCACTAAGTCCTCTAAACTTCACAGACATGAACGAATGCATACTGGAGAGAAGCCCTATGAATGTAAGCAGTGTGGCAAAGCCTTCACTATGTCCTCTAAACTTCACAGACATGAAAAAACTCATACTGGGGAGAAGCCCTATGAATGTCAACAATGTGGGAAAGCCTTCAGTTCTTCTTCCTACCTTCAGATACATGAGCGGTCTCATACTGGGGAGAAGCCCTATGGATGTAAGCAGTGTGGCAAAGCCTTCACTGACTCCTGTAAACTTCACAGACATGAAAGAACACATACTACAGAGAAACCCTATGAATGTCAACAATGTGGGAAAGCCTGCACTACTTCTTTTTCCCTCTACAGACATGAACGGACTCATAGTGGAGAAAAGCCCTATCAATGTGAACAATGTGGAAAAGTCTACAGAACTGCCTCTCACCTTCACATCCATGAACAAACACATTCTGGAGTGAAGCCCTATGAGTGTAAGCAGTGTGGAAAAGCCTTTGCTAGATCTTCTCAGCTTCACAAACATGAACAAACTCATACTGGAGAGAAGCCCTATGAATGTAAACAGTGTGGCAAAGCCTTTGCTGAATCTTCTCAGCTTCACAGACATGAACGAACTCATAGCGGAGAGAAGCCCTATGAATGTCAACAATGTGGAAAAGCCTTTGCTACATCCAGTCACCTTAAGAGTCATGGAAGAACACATACTGGAGAGAAGCCCTATGAATGTAAGCAGTGTGGCAAAGCCTTCGCTCAATCCCATCATCTTCACAGACATGCAAAAACGCATACTGAAGAGAAGTCTTATGAATATCAACAATGTGGAGAACCCCTTGACACATCCAGTGAACCTCACGTACATGGAAGTATTCATGCAGAAGAGAAGCCTAATGAATACCAACAATGTGGAAAAGTCTTTTTCTTGGTTTTTCTTTCACAGACATGAAGGGACTCACACTCAAGAGAAACCCTATCAATGTAAGCAGTGTGGCAAAGCCTTCACTCAGTCCTCTCATGTTTGCTCACATGAACAAACTCATACTGGAGAGAAGCCCTATGAATGTCAACAATGGGGAAAAACCTTGGCTATATCCCATCAGCTTCACTTACATGAACAAACTCATATTGCAAAGAAATTGTACTGATGAAAACAATTGGCAAAGCCTTCTCTTATTACTGTTCTTCTCATCAACATGTTGGAAGTTTACTGGAGAGAAATTCTTTAAATGTGAAATGTGGTGGATCAATATTTCTTGTCCCCTTCAAACACACTGCTCACTGTGCTGAATATTGTACTGGGGATTGTACTGCAGATTTGGTCTGGTGGCCCTCTACCACTGAGACACATCCTCATTCTTTTTTATATTTTTAATTTTGAGACAGAGACTTGCTGAGTTCCTTAGGGTTGTTCTAAAATGCTGAGGCTGGCCTCAAACTTGTGATCCTTCAGCCTAAGCCTCCCAAGTCTCTGGGATTAAAGGCATACATCACCAGATCTGGCTGAATAACTGTTTAAATATGAAAAAATATGGTAAATCATTCCATTTTCCCTGTTGTCTTCAAAGCCATTTCCCTCACTGGAAAACAAACACTCTGAATGGGGATGATTTGCTGTACTCTATCAGCTTCATGTTCTAGACCTATTTTTCTTCTCTTTTATGAAAATTCTCATGGAGAGAAGCCCTATGAATGTTAAAAATGTGGGAAATCTTTTAATTTTTGCAGTTTATTCTGAGTACTAGAAAGATTCTTTTGGAAAGATTCATGCCAAAATGAATAAATCCTATGCAAGTAAGAAATACCAAGGTTTCAGATGTTTTAGTTTTGTTCAGTTGTATTAAAAAAAATATATATACTGTAGAAAATCCTGTGGATAAGCCAGGGGCAGTACTTAATTTTGACAGTTTTATTCAAAGACATAAAAGGATTTACATCTGGGCTGGGGATGTGTCTCAAGCGGTAGCGTGCTCGCCTGGCATGCGTGTGACCTGGGTTTGATCCTCAGCACCACATACAAAGATGTTATGTCCGCTGAAAACTTAAAAATAAATAAAGAAATAAATATTTTAAAAAAATTTTAAAAAAAGGATTTACATCTGGGAAAACCCGTCTGCTATTTATCGATTTATTTATTTATTTTGGATAAAGAAATTTCAGCAGAATGCATTACAATTCTTATTACACATATATACCACAATTATTCATCTCTGTGTATAAAGAATTTTGACACCCAATTCATGTCTTTATACATGTACATTGTATAATGATGTCCTTCACATTCCACCATCCTTGCTAATCCTTTGTCCCCTCCTTTTCCCTCCCAGTCCTCCGCCCTATCTAGAATTCATCTAATCCTTCCATTTTCCCCCTATGTACCCCCTATGAGTCAGCATCCTTATCAGAGAAAACATTCAGCATTTGTTTTTTGGGGATTGGCTAACTTCACTTAGCATTATCTTCTCCAATGCCATCTATTTACCTTCAGATGCCATGGTTTTCTTTTCTTTTTTATTGCTGATTAAAATTCCATTTTGTATATATGCCACTTGTTTTTTTAATCCATTCATCCACTGAAGGGCATCTAGGTTGACTCCACAGTTTAGCTCTTGCCACAGTCTGGCTGGGCACAAATGCCGCAGTCTGGCTGGGCACACAATCACGAGCCACCACACAGCTTGTAGATTCAAACAGCAACTCTTTATTCCCGAACTCACACCAGCCGTCTACAATCACGTTCTGGGGAAATCCACGTTCTCTGCCCAAATCCACCTCCACTGGGCTTCTATCTCCAAAATATACTGTCTGAATCCCGTGAGAACTCAAGGGGAACTCAGGCAGCAGGATACACCCTATTCCCAGCAGGAATAATCTTAAACCTTAAACCTGGAACCTAAACTGGGAACGCCCTAAAAACGATTATCTTAAAACCGGGAACACCCTAATCTGCCTTGGTCCTTGAGCAAGGTCACCTACATTCAATGTCGCTGCAACATGTCAGCAACATGGGGTATGCTGGCAAGGAAATTGTCATACCTACTTGGCTAATGGCTCCCAGCAAGCTCTTGCAAATTGTGCTGCTATAAACATTGATGTGGCTGTGTCCCTGTAGTATGGTGTTTTTAAGTTCTTTGGGTATAGTCTGAGGAGAGGGATTGCTGGGTCAAATGGTGGTTGCATTCCCAGATTTCCAAGGAATCTCCACACTGCTTTCCAAATTGGCTGCACCAATTTGCAGTCCCACCAGCAAGGTAAGAGGGTACCTTCCCCCCCCCCCCCATCCTCACCAACACTTATTCTTGTTTGTCTTCATAAAAGCTGTCATTCTGACTGGAGGGAGGTGATAGGTTAGAGAAGTTTTGATTTGCATTTCTCTAATTGCTAGAGAAGATAAGCATTTTTTCTTATTCATGTTGATTGATTGTATATTCTCTTCTGAGAAGTGTCTGTTCACATCCTTGGCCCATTTGTTGATTAGGTTATTTGTTTTTTTGGTGTTAGTTTTTTGAGTTCTTTATATACAATAGAGAGTAGTGCTCTGTCTGATGTGTGAGGGGTAAAAACTTTTTCCCAGGGTGTAGGCTTTCTGTTCACCTCACAAATTGTTTCTTTTGCTGAGAAGAAACTTTTTAGGTTGATTCCATCCCATTTATTGATTGTTGGTTTTAATTCTTGGACTATAGGAAGTTGGGGCCTAGTCCCACATGATGAATATTACAGACTACTTTTTCTTCTATTAGATGTAGAGTCTCTGGTTTAATTCCTAGGTCCTTGGTCCACTTCGATTTGCACTTTGTGCATGGTGAGACCCAGGGATTTCGTTTTATGTTGTTGCTTATGGATTTCCAGTTTTCCTAGCACAATTTGTTGAAGATGCTTTTTTCTCCAGTGCATGTTTTTGGTACCTTTGTCTAATATAAGATAATTGTAATTTTCTGGGTTAGTGTCTGTGTCCTCTATTCTGTTCCATTGGTCTACCAGTCTGTTTTGGTGCCAACACCATGCTGTTTTTGCTACTATTTCTCTGTAGTATAGTTTAAGATCTGGTATAGAGATGCCACCTACATCAGTCTAAGGATTGTTTTAGCTATTCTGCATGTCTTATTTTTCCAGATGAATTTCATGATTGCTTTTTCTGTTTGTATGAGGAATGCCTTGGGGATTTTGATGGGAATTGCATTATATCTGTATAATGCTTTGGTAGTATGGTCATTTTGATCATATTAATTCTGCTTTTCCAAAAGCAAGTTAGATGATTTCATCTTCTGAGGTCTTCTTTGATTTCTCTCTTTTTGGTTCTGTAGTTTTCATCGTATAGATCTTTCACTTCTTTCATTAAGTTGATTCTCAAGTTTTTTTTTTTTTTTTTTTTTTTTTTTTTTTGAGGATATTGTGAATTGGGTAGTCTTTCTCATTTCCTTCTCAGTGGCTTTGTCACTGATATACAGAAATGCCTTTGATTTATAGGTGTTGATTTTAAATCCTGCTACTTTGCTTAATTCAGTAAGCAGTTCTAGAAGTTTTCTGGTGGAGTTTTTTGGTTCTTCTAGATATAGAATCATAACATCAGCAAATAGTGCCAATTTAAGTTCTTCTTTTCCTATACATATCCCTTTGATTCCTTTCATTTGTCTATTTGCTCTGGCCAGCATTTCAAGAACTACGTTGAATAGAAGTGGTGAAAAGGGCATCCCTGTGTTGTTCCAGTTTTTAGAGAAAATGCCGTCAATTTTTCTCTGTTTAGAATGATGTTGTCCTGAGGCTTAACATAGATAGCCTTTACAATGTTGAGATATGTTCCTGATATCCCTAGTTGTTCTAGTGTCTTGAACATAAAGGGGTGCTGTATTTTGTCAAATGCTTTTTCTGCATCTATTGAGATGATCATATGATTTTTATCTTTGTGTCTATTGATGTGATAAATTACATTTATTGATTTTTGTAAGTGGAACCAACCTTGCATCTCTAGGATGAATCCCACTTAATCATATTGCACAATCTTGGTAAGCTCTGTTTTCTATTTTTATCACTTGATATTGGTCTGTTTCAATTGTGTATGTCTTCCTGATTCAATCTGGGCAGATCATATGACTTAAGAAATTTGTTGATAACTTCAATGTCTTCTATTCTCTGTATTTCTCATATCTGTTATAATATTATCATTTTCATGATGTATATAGGTAATTTGAGTTCTCTCTCTCATGCTCTTTTTTAGCATGGCTAATAGTCTGTCAATTTTATTTATTTTTTCAAAGAACCAACTTTTTTTGTCCATATTGTCAACTGTTTCTTTTGTTTCCATTTTATTGATTTCAGCTCTAATTTTAATTATTTTTTGCCTTCTACTGCTTTTGCTGCTGGTTTGTTCCTCTTTTTTAGGGCTTTGAGTGGTAGTGTGAGGTCATTTATTTGTTAATTTTTTTTTTTCTTTGAAGGAATGAATTCTATGCAATGAATTTTCCTCTTAGTACTGCTTTCATAGTCTCTAAGATTTCCATTGGTTGTTTCTATGTTCTTATTTACCCCTAAGAAATTTTTATCTCCTCCTTGATTCCTTCTGCAATGCATTGTTCATTCAGTAGCCTAATGTTTAGTCTCCAGGTGATGGAGAAATTTTTACTTTTTGTTTTGTTTTTGATTCCCAATTGTATTTAATTATGATCTGATGAAATGTATGGTAGTGTCTCTAGTTTTTTATATTTGCTAAGAGTTGCTTTGTGGCATAGTATATGGTCTATTTTAGAGAAGGATCCATGTGCTACTGAGAAGAAAGTGTTTCTGTTTAATGCATGTTGAAATATTCTATATGTGTCAGTTAAGTCTAAATTATTGATTATGTTATTGAGTTTCCCCAGCCCCAAATAATAACGATATAAAAATGGATTTAGTCTTTCCTCTTCATTTGCATTGCTCTCATCTTCTTAATGGCTCTAATTCACAACCTGTCCCTGATCCTCTCACCCTCCTGGATGTCCGCCTCCACACACCTCTCTATTTCCTGGTGTATTGGCTGTCCCTCACTGATCTGCGTGACATCTCCTTATGTTTGCATTCATTGGAATCCCTTTTTTCTGTGGTCAAGTACTTCTTGCTCTCTGCTTTATGGCCTTGGGACAGGGAAGAAGAATGTCTTCTCCCTCTGCAGCACCGCCTCACTGTGGTGACCTTCCACTCAGCACACTTTGCTCTCACCCACAGCCATGATCCTTCTGGTCTTCAGCAGGGAACAAGGTTCTGCCTGTCTTCCACACCACCCTCACCCAATGCTCAACTCCATCTTCTACAACCTGAGGAACATGGAGACGTCGAGGCCCTGAGCAGATGGACCCAGAGGTCTGTTCTGTGTGATATAGATAAAAGGTCTGCCCCTTTCCCCAGGACTTAGCTGCAAGTCCATTAAGCATTGTGTAGGAACTGAAAATATTATCTTATACCAAGAGTGTGGAGACTAAAAACCATCTACAATCAAATAAACTGCTCAGGTCTGTACAAAATTGTCTTCTGAATGTGTGGAATTTAAATAAGATTTTAGCATCCTGCTTCCCTGTGAACCAGAGACAGCCCCACACCAGGACCCCAACATGAGACACCCCTCATCGGAGCAGAGAGGTGCCCTGACTGGGGTTCCCTATTCACCCCATGGTGGCTCCACAGTTCAACATCAGACACATATAGGTTTGAGGCTGCCACTCCCACAAAACTGGGATGTCACAGCTTCAATCAAGGGACGACAATAAGGACCTGGTAAGAAGGTCTCCAAGGTCCCTGTGGGCCTTGCTACACCTGTGTCTCCTCTTCACTATTCTTTACACAGAATATCTTTATATTTTGGGATATTATTCTTTAAATAGGTGTCTCTTAATTGTCCTTTTAAAATTATGATTAAAATTACTTCCCAGTGTAGGGAATAGTATACAAGTCTTACAGTGTTTCACGGACTATAGGTCCAGTTACAGAATGTATATAATACCAATGAATTTCTAACAATGTTTGTAAGTTTTATTGCTCAAAACTCACATATGGCTTTAATGTGGAGAACATTTTGAATATAATGTTTCCTCAAATCCCACAAACATCCAATGAACAGAAATGATATGCAAGAATCAGCAGCAATCATTGCAATTACTGATATCTTTGTATCAGTCAAATTTACTCTCCAATGAGAAGTGTCAAAATTGGAATTTAAGTCAGCATTTTAAAACACTTATTGTTTGATCAAGGTTGTATAAATTTGATTCATTATAAATTGGTCCTTGATCAAACAGCACAAATTGTAGGTATAAGCTTAATATTTTAATAAGTTCTGTCATGTCAGAATGTGGAGAAAAAGCTTACATCAGCATAATAAAATCAGGGAAATAGGCTAGAATATCCTAGAATTGATTGTTGAAATATATATAGTCAGTCCAGTTATACATAAATCTGTTTCTCAATTGTTTTGACCTTTCCATGTCATCTGTCTAGATAATTATATTAATATTTTCATCATGAAAATTTAGAATATGAAGACCTTTCCATTTATCTGAAGATGATTTCTTTCTTTTTAGGACCTCCTAGTAGAGATCCTTTTATTTCTGTCACTTAGGGCTAGATAATCATACTAGTAAACGTGTGTTTCCTCTCTGTAGAAACATCTTCGTTTTCTTCTATAAAAATCTTTCTTTTTGTTTTACTTTGGGACAATTTTTATAAATCTTAGAGTCTAAACAAATTACTTATTGTACCTTGATAAGAAGTGTGTCAATGAAAGTATAGTTAAAGCTGTTGGACATTTCTGTTGACAGAATCATATCTATTGATCATCTTATAAAAATTGGTACAGTAATTTGATAATTAGAGATTGCTTGATGGTTGTATATCTCTTGAAATAGATATTTTATAATAAAATACATTCATCTTAAATATCTGTACTATAAAATGCAGAACATGAGATAGATGCATGTATAAGAAATATAACTGAAGTGTTTTCTTTTGGAAAACGATTAGAAAAAATAGATACATATTAATTAAAAAATCAGACATATATGTCAATTATTTTATGAATTAAGGATTCTAGATTATCCAAATAACTGGAAAGATATGCATTCGTAATAAAAATATAACTTACTGTTATATGACCACAGAATTTTAACGTGAGCCTCATTAAATCATGTGGCTCTTAAAAGTATTTGGGCCCATTTATTTTACTTTGGACTAGTAGTGCACTCATTCTATTTGGGACGTCACGTGATGTGGTTAATAAAATCCCTGTGTATGCATTTGTTTGTTTATTGTAATTATGTAGTCAGGAAGGAGAAGAAGGATTTCTTGGTCATCACAGAAACATTGTGAGAAAAGATCTCAGATGCTGGCTTTGATGTCTGAGGGGTGCAAAACGCATTCCCAAGATCTCCAAAATTGTAAGAAGACTATGTTTGTGACCTCTCATCAACGGAACATTATTTAGTAATATTACTATGAAGAGCAAAAAGAAGCACTGTAAAGCAAGCTGTTGACACACACACACACAGTTATTTAGCTTCAGAGCGAGTCAGGCTTAGGGCTGCAACAGAGAAGCCTGTGGAGTCAGATTTTGCCTGAAAGAGATCTCTTGTATTTCAGGTGCACATTCTTAAAAATGCAGGCTCCTTGCAGCTCCAGTGGCCCACAACAGTAAGCAGGAAGCACAGGTTAGTGGCTGGGAGGCGGGACCACAAGCCCTGCCTGGGTGACAGAGGAAGGACCCATGGGAAGCCCTGGAAAATGGGAAAGGCCTGATGAGGCAGCCAGGCTCCGCCCCCAGTCTCCCCTGGTTACCATAGTGATGGAACAGCCCAGAACTGGCTGTGGCTGGTGCAGCTGCCTGGGTCCCCAGGTCAGGCGTCAGCTCTCTCCTCCTTAATGGGCTGTTTCCCTGTGTCTTCCCCTCACCCCTCGTGTTCTCCCATCTTTTGCATTTTCCCTTTCCAGAGCGTGGGCACTTTAAAACAGTGATTTAAAGGCAGAGGTCAGCATTACTGTCCGACCATAAGGCATCCGACCATAAGGCAGTCTGCCTTTGGCCCCCTGGCCAGGTTGCTTAAGGGTCAAAAGCACAGCTGGGTTGGGCTAGTTAAGACCTTTTAGGAAACAGGAGCTGGTCCTGTGTCCTGCAGCTGAGTTAATTAAAGCTGTTCCCACCCCAATGGGACAAGAATGCAGGGAAGAGGCTCAGTACAAATTGTTTGAGCATATTTGAAAAAATAGCAGAAAAACACAATTTGCCTCTCTACCAGCAGAAAATCCCCTGTATCAAGTCGCACCACGAAAAATGTTTCCTTTTTCCTCTTACCCTCCAAACATTGACTCCTAGAATATAGATTCCAAGAAATCTTTATGTTGCGAGCGGGCAAAATTGTGATGTATGCAGTCGAGGGGAGAAATAAAGAATGTCCACGGGCTTCTGCCCCTTCCAGTGCTTTATTCACTCAAGTTACTCCATACAGTTTCACTCTATAGGTTCTTAAGCAAGAAAACACAATCCTTAATGCTTGGCACTGCAATAGACATAATCAATCCACAGCTAACAGTTCTAGATTCATTCTAAGCACTGCAAAACACACTTAATCAGGACAGGCTAGTGACAGACATTCCCTCTGCATGCTAAGTTCAAAGGTCTTAAGTCCCAGGCTTTGAGTCCAGCAGATGCACACTCACTCAGACCGTGGTAATCAGGTCTGGAACCAAGGTAGGCTTTCCCTAGCGTGGAGCGTGGAGCGGATGACCGGTTGAGGAGTGGGTCATAGGGAGGAGTTGGGGCTCTCACCAAGGTCCAGATGAGGTGGTAGTGTTTGAGAGCGGTGAGCATCATGCAGAGAATCAGGAATGATGACAAGTGATGGGATGTCAGGTCCTCAGCAGGCTCTCCAGCTCTAGTGCATCCTTGTTTCAGCTGGCTGAATCCCTGTTCATCAGCTCTATCATTTATACTAAATTTGGGGGCTTTTGACCCCCCTTTCAATCCCTACCAGCCACCACTGTATTTCTCAGTGATGTCATTTACCCTGAGGTCAGAAACATGTGGTCTGGTGGTCTCCACCCTGATCTTCTCCCTTTCCCTCTTATCACGCAAGGGCAGCCTGCAAGAGGCTTCACTCTCTTTATCAGAGTGAGGGGAAGGAACTTGTTTGAGGCCTTACTGGAGGGATCTGTGGATGTGCCTGGTGAAACTGCGGGTTAAACTGAAGTTTTTAAAGTAGAGTTGCTTAGGCTCAGGCCTAAGGCCATCCTAATGTAAGGGTCAGGCGAAGCATCGGAGAAAGATACCACCAAGTGACCACTCATGCAATTGGCAGAAGGGGATTTATTTAACCAGCATGCTGGGGCTCCGGGCCCACTCAAGAAGGGAGAACAGCCCAGAGACCCGAGCAGGGGCTGAGCACTGCTTAAGTACACTTTTTTTGGGGGGAGGGCGGGGATTTTACATACATCACAGTCTCCTTTAACAAATCATCATACACCGCGGGAAAGTCAAGCAACAATTCTTAGACTTGATTAGTACATACATTGACGGGAACAGGTCAGGCGGGAGTGATAGTTCAGTTCTAAATGGAGTACACATTCAAACTGATTGGTTTTAGGGCCTAAAGAACTACGTGACCAGTTACACAGAGTCCCGAGTTATTGGACAACCAGGGAGTCAGTGGGAATATTTACTGGGCAGTTTTAGTATTGTCCTAACAGCTACAGGGATTTCAGGTTTTTCAGGTAGCATAGAAACCTAACAATACCTAATCCTTTACATTTTAACTCAGACCTTGCAGCTTAGAAACTTTACAACACCCGGTCTTTTACCCTTTAACTTTTACGCTTTAACTTCAATTTTTTTACCCTTACATTCCCCACTCCTTTTTCTGACTACTTTTAATCTTAAAAGTAATGCATCACGATTATTGAAGGGTTTCACATTTCATGAGTTGTTTTGCGTTCCCTGGAATCATTTTCAGCATGGCCTCCATTTTAGATTCCACTCGGTATTAGACCCCGATTTATCTATCTACACTGACTACCTAACTTTAAATCTGGCTTTATTCCCCCCTCTAATTTGGGAACTCCTTACTGCTGTAAGGAAGCGGGGGTGAACAGAATCTTTCTGGCTTCTTCAGGCTGAAAAGGGACGGTGTGGGGGCAAGCAGTTTGGAGTCCCCCTTGGAAAATACTGGGTCTATTGAGTGGTCCATGATAAAAGTCCAATTGAGAAGTATTAGGCTGGAGGGCCATTCGAGTGATGGGTGGTCTATAAGAGAAACAAGAATTCATTAGTACTGGCACCATATTGATGCAGCAATAAATGTCACAGCACAGGAATATGCCAATGAGTATAATGGCCAAGACAGAGACTAACAATGTTTTCCACCAGGAAGTACCAAGAACCAGAAGCTAAGATACTGTTTCCACGACAAAGTTGCTGAGGACATGGCTTCTATCTGAGCATGTAAATCTTTAAGGATATTTATCACCTTGCCAGAAATGTCAGGGATGTAAACACAACAACTAACATTTAGGTTTACAGATGTTCTCTCCTTTAAGATATAGTCTAATAATTTAATGTCATCTGATCTCGTAAAATCCTTCTTACTAGTATGACCTATGTCTAATAGAGAAACCTTTAATTCTGCTACTTAGGGCTGGATAAGCATACTAGCAAACACCAAGCCTACCTGTGTAGGTTAGGAATATCTGTGGGCCTTAAACTAAAAACTACTCTGGCAATTCCTTTTAATAGTTATCAGGCATTCCTGTCTGAGAATCTCTTTTGTACCCTCCAGTTTACTTATTTTTGGAAGTTACATTTAATTATTATTATCATTTAAAATGTCCAGAAACAGCTGTGCTTTGGCTTTAACTATCTTTGCTAAGTGTTTAAGATGAAGCAAGTCAAACTGACTTTTGTTCTTATCTATTGTCAACAGTCAGCCGAGTTTCCCTGGGAGTCCTCAGGGAACTTCATAGCAGCTTCTCAGTTCTGCTAGTGCCATTTACCTTAGGATGGGTCCAGGCCTTGCTTGACCATGTGGCTTCCCTCGGAAGCATCAGGGATGTCTCCCCTTTCTGATGACCCTCCTCTTTACAGCAAATGCACCGATTGGCTTTCTGTTCTCCACTGGTCTCATTAATCTCCCTGCTCAGGAGGTTCTGTGGCCTAGAGTTGCAGAGCCCTTTGGAGAAGTCCCCTATTCCCTGATTCAGACTGACTCAGAGGGCAAGAGCCGAATATTGGTTTTCTTAGACCTTTTAATTTAACTTTAATTTTAAAAACTTGATCTTAAACATCCAGCAAATAAGTTAACAGCCTTATATTAAGAGCACTGGGCTTTAATGTCTATCTCTCTATCCTGTAGGTGATAACTCCTTGTCTTATGTTGACCCAGGTTGTGTTCTTAAAGCAATACCTCTTTAAAACTTTAACAGGCAATCCTTAAACCATCTATAAGCAAACTACAAAACAAAACTAACTAGGGTAAAAACATATTTAGCTTCTATAAGAGCGGCCTTGAATTCTGGCAGGGTTATACATCATAATTTCCTATTTGAGATCCTAGTAATCTTGGCAAAAACCTACTTTTGGACACAACTTTAACTGTACTGAAATCTGGCTTACTTCTTTCATAGCCACTTTCACAGTAGTGAGATGGGTCAGAGCCTTATCTCAAGTAAGGCAGGGCTCTTTAAAAATCTCAAGTACTATAGTTCTGAAGCTGATCATTTTACAAAGTTTACATAAATTATTGTTCAAGTTTACATGAACATTAGCTAACACAACATAATATCACACCTAAAACATGAATTAAAGGCTGAAAGCTTTTAACCCTTTATAGAAAAGTAGCAAAGTACTTTTGTGTTTTAAAATTGTATCTCAGTGTGAAAAGTATCATAGAACTGCACATATCTTATTGATAACAAGTCCAGTTGTAGAACAGAAATGATAAACAAATCTCCAACATGTTTTTTTTAAGCCTAAAATTACCATACAACTTTAAAACACCAGCTTGAAAAAAGGTTCTTTTGAAGCTTCTACCTTACAGACTTGTATACCTGGAAGATATGAACACATTAACAGCACCATAATTACATTGATGTTTTTATATTAACCGAGGTTAGCTTTTAAAGAAACAACATTACAATATTGAAAAATAACAGCTGTTGTTTAACCATAGTTGTATAATCTTTAATTTCTTTAAGATTATTTGCTCAAACTTACACATATAACCAACTTACACAAACCTTTTTTATCACTTACTTAAACCCTCTTAATTACTTAATCACATAGACTCTCTTATCCAGAAACACATTTTCCCTCTATTAAATCCATATCTAGAACCTTTTAGTTTCTCTTTTTCATCTGTTAACCTCCTTCTGTTCACACTTTAAAACAATATCTGTAAATTTCTGAATTTAGGCAGATTATTTCATAGACATCAACATTTTATTAGGGTCTTTTTGAACACCTAGAAAAACTTATAAGCTTAATTTTAAAGACATCTTTACTTTTATCTGTTTACCCAATTTAAATCGAACCATTTGAATCACGTGAATCAAAGATATTTGGATCTATTTTTAAACTTTTTTATGAGCGCTCCTCATCTGTCAATTGTCATATCACTGCAGGATATATGGACATACACACATACAGACATACCGACATACAACACATAACACAAGTGTAACACCCTTGTAGCTTTTTCAGGTGAAATCTCCATTGCAATGTTTCAAAACTCCACAGTTGATCAGAAATAGGACTGATCAGAAAACATTAACCCATCTGTGGGATTAAAATCATGAGGTCCAAAAAAATACAGAATCTAAGAAAAAGCAAGAGTCCTAAAAAAGATGACTGGCCAGTAATTAATAAATACCACATAATTTACTTTTTGGTTGGGGTCTAGTTTGAGTTCAGGTAAAAAGACACTTTAACTCTTTTTTTTTTCCTTGGGCCTCAAATCTGTCTCCTTCTGAGTGTTCCAGGCTTCTTCTATTTGCATATCAGCTTAAGTCCTGGCTGAGGTCTGGAAGGAACTGGGAAAACTGGAATTCTGAGAAGAAACCTCATGCCTAAGGCATTTTAGCTATAAGTCATAATTTCCAGGTTTAAGATGCAATTCTCAAAATTTTATATCTTTATATCTCTTTACATTAGAAATACTTGCCCACACAAAACTGAAAATAGGATCTTACTTGATAATATAAAGGCCACCATCAGAGGAAATTTCCTCAGGATCATTAAGCTGCTTCCTTTGTTCTGAAGTTCCTAAAGTAGTATTAAGTTTTATCATGTATATCCAAAATTAAGCCTTAAAAATTTCCAAGACTGTTGCCAATTAATGTCATTTTAATAAGCCAGACCAACGTTTTAATTTAGCACCCCCCCTTTTTTTTTTCCTGAATCTTACACACTGAGGGGAACAGATATCATATCATAATTTATTATCTTTGCCCAAGTTAGTGCACTGGAATACCTAGTGGAATTTTCTCAGGCTACCCAGTTCAAAATTGAAACTTTCTAATTTTTTTATCCTAAGTATTTAAGTTTTCTAGCATGAACTATCTGAAATCAAACTAAACAATTGCTTAAACACAACTTGTAACTGCAAGATAGTGCAATGCTTTAGAAACCCATTCAGATACCAAATTGTTACAATAGAAAATCATCTTTTAGATACCCATTTAGCCAAGATCATCCCCAAGAAACAATTTATAATATCAACACATTACTGCATTTATTGTCCCTTTAGTTAAGCAAACAGAGGTGGGGTAATCCCTAAAGTGCAGGTAAGGAAGGAGGAAACTCCCCAAAGCAAAATGGCTTTGGCAGCTGCTGGGAGCCCCTTAGTTCCACCTTTTACTTATAGGATTAGTTCCTCTGGCTTGGTCTGACCCCAGGCACTAGGCATTTCTCACATCTCCTAACTTTTCAGTAGTCAGCTTCGCAAAAAGTTCATCTTCTGCTTGCAGTTGTTTTGAGTTTGAGAAAAGTTTAAGCGAGATATCAAAGTTTTTAGACCCCAGGCATTTCCCTCTGCAGTGGGCGTGCTCAAGCCAACTATGGGAAGAAAAGAAAACACTGCTTCCCTAACCCCCCTTAACAAAGGGGGGTAAAGTTTATCAAAGTTCTTTAAAACACAGCTAAGAGAGGTGTAAAAGGTGAGAACAGAAAAGCTGGCGGTTCTATTGACTTTTGGTCCCTCACAGGAGAAGCATTAGGTTAAAATTTAGCTAAAGTTACTTCCACACATCTAAGGCAGTTTGGAATTTGGGACTCTTCATCAGTCCAAAGTAAAACAATGCCATCACACTTAACAGAGACACAGACTAAAAGACACACAAAGATCATCATGCAGCTCCCATTCGTTCACAACCCCAAGATCTACAATCTTGTGACTCAGGGGGAATGGAGGGAAAAGGGGGAGGAGCAGAAGGATTGAGTGATAGGGTCTTGGGGGAAGGGGTCGGAGTGAAAGCAGGAACCAGGAAAGGCTTCACCCATATGGGAGGAAATTCACAGAGGTCCAGCCAGGTTAAAATATATGGCTGCTGGTCTGGATGGCCATGTGGCCCTGGCTGAAAGACAATATCTCTGACTTTGCAGATTAGAGGGAGGTGGAAGGACCCTCCTGGGGGCCATTCAACTCCGAGGGTGGGCCATTCTGAAGTGCAGAGTGTCTGCTAGGTCCGGCGTTTCACTGAAAAAGAAAGATTCTGGGCCCTTGAGCGGACATCCGCCCAATGATCAAGGGTCAGGGACAGAGGCATGGAATGGCTTTGTCCCATACTGGGAGTTACTCAAACAAAGACAGGGACAGGACAATACAAACGTGACACAAACACGGACACACAGTAAACGTTTAACACAAGTTTAGAAGCAAAGATTAAAGACAGACAGTGAATTCAACCTGAGAAAAGGAATTGTCGGCGAAAACAAACGGGTTGGCAGCTGAGTACAAACTAGGGCACTCTCGTCCCTATACCAACTGGGGACACTTTCGCCCCCCCCCCCCCCCGAATCCTCCAAGGCATCCCTTAAGAGGAGTGGCCTGTGGATTAGGACACGTCTGTCACCACTGCCAGGGAGAGTTTACACTCTCCGCTGGCGGCCATGCCGCCAACCCAACCAAATATCCAAGCCAAAAACCAAACCTGAACCAAAAAGCTCTGAGAACTTACGCTCTCCACCGAGCCAAAAACTAAAAAGCTCTAAGCTATCGCAAAGGAAAAACAAGAAGGAGAAGAAGGATGAGAAGAAGAGGAGGAAGAAGAAGAGGAAGAGGCGCCTTACTTACCCCCTAAAGGAGTCTGTTGGAGGTCTCCTTGTCCGGCGATGCGATTTTCCCGGCCAACGCACCAAATGTAAGGGTCAGGCGAAGCGTCGGAGAAAGAGACCACCAAGTGACCACTCATGCAATTGGCAGAAGGGGATTTATTGAACCAGCATGCTGGGGCTCCGTGCCCACTCAAGAAGGGAAAGCAGCCCAGAGCCCCGAGCAGGGGCTCAGCACTGCTTAAGTATACTTTTTTGTGGAGGGTGGGGATTTTACATACATCACAGTCTCCTTTAACAAATCAATATACACCACGGGAAAATCAAACAACAACTCCTAAACATGATTAGTTCATTCATTGGCGGGAACAGGTCAGGCTGGAGTGATAGGTCATTTCTAAACGGGGTACACATTCAAACTGATTGGTTTTAGGGCCTAAATGACTACATGACCAGTTACACAGAGTCCCAAGTTATTGGACAACCAGGGAGTCAGTGGGAATATTTACTGGGCAGTTCCAATATTGTCCTAACAGCTACAGGGATTTCAGGTTTTGCAGGTAGCATAGAAACCTAACAATACCTAATCCTTTACATTTTAACTCAGACCTTGCAGCTTAGAAACTTTACAATACCCGGTCTTTTACCCTTTAACTTTTACGCTTTAACTTCAATTTCTTTTACCCTTACACAGTAAGTACAGACAGGTAAATGGAGTCAGTTAGAATCAAGAAGGCCAATTTTGAGTGAGTCTGGCAAGTTGGAGACTGTCCCCTGAGGGATAGAAATGTTAATTCCTTCAGAGCCCTTGATCCACCCTTATTAAGAACCTGCCCTTGCTTCTTCCTGTTGCTAAGGTAGACTGTCCCAGGAATTTCCCCTCTCTACAGTGAGCCATAAAGTTGCTAATGTGTCCTTGGCTGCTGCATCCTGCCCTTCTCCCTTCAGCCCCCCTGTTTGTCACCTTTGTGCCATCTCACCAAGCATTCCTGGGCCTAGTCACCAAGGCCTGAAGGAGAAAGATAAGGGGAAAGGAATGGAGAACAAAGGAAGCCTAGGACTCATAGAAAGGCTGAACACTTTGCTTCTGGGAATACCAGGATACCAGCTATGGCCCCCTTCTCCCTCCTGGGGAGAAGTCTATGTTACTCTTTTTAATGTAGACCCTGCTTTGTGTGCTTGCCAGGGCTTGCTTCTCTAATGTTCAAAGTTCAACATGTGAGGGGGCAGAACTCCTCACCAGTAACCAGCGGTATCAACACCACAGGCCATATGTGCCCCAAGTGGGGTTTCATATGCAGGCTTTATGGGCCGAGCTGAGCAGGGTTAGTGTTTTTTTGTTTTGTTTTGTTTTAACTATCAGTTGAAACCAGGAAGCTGAGAGCCCTGGGTCAGCATCTAGGGACATGGTGCTTACCAGGCAGGAGCAGGTGGGCTTGTGGCTTTTCTTGAAAATGTTGGTGCCTCTAAACCACTGACATAAAAGGAACACAGGGGATGGGGGCCCTTCCTGAGAGGTCAATTCAGGTCAGCCTGTGCAATGGGGTGAAGTGTGTCAAGGGGGCATGTGTCCATGAATTCACAGACATTTTATGAGACCCACAGATGCCTGAAGCCACAGATGACACCAAACCTACATACAGTGTGCCCTCTACACACATGCCTATGACTTATTACCCTTTCTATAAAACCTGAGAGTCCTGGAAAGCCCCTGAAGAGAGGGCTAAGGACATGGTGCCCTTGTCTTCCTGGTGTAGCTTCACTGATCAAAGTTACTTTCCTGCTTTTCATCATGACCTTTTCTGTTTGGATTTGGGCTAAAGAGATGACCTGATGTGTGGGATCACCAGAGTCAGGTTGCTTCCAACAGCTCCCTAATAGTGGAATGTAGAACATGGACATTAAGCACAAGGTGCTCATTTTATTTCAACCCCACATTGCTGCCTTAGGGAATTGACTCTCACCGCTTTCCCCCTCGATTCTGCTGGGGAGAGAACACTGAGCCAAATCACCAACATCAATTGCTTCCTTTCTTAGCTCAGGCTGTTTCCTGAAAAGATCAGTGTCCAGAAGGTGATGAGAATTATTGAAATAATTGTCAAACTGTTTTTATTTTTACATATCAAATATGATATTTTAAAATCTTGTTTCAACAATTTTGAGACTATGTCTTGCTAAATTGCCTGAGGTCACACCAGCTGATACTACATATGTATATAGGTATCTTTGTCTTTGAGGTTCTGTGGGATAATTTCTGTGGGCTCAACCTCTGAGCTAGATCCCCAACTCTCTTTATTGTATTTTAAGCTAGGATCTCCCTGCTTGTGAAGCCAGATTGAAAGATAGTAGTTTGTGTAGCT
The DNA here is from genome assembly GCF_047511675.1 of Marmota flaviventris. Lineage (NCBI taxonomy): Eukaryota > Metazoa > Chordata > Mammalia > Rodentia > Sciuridae > Marmota > Marmota flaviventris. Next base: position 17,165,402 of record NC_092519.1, read on the forward strand.
AGGTAAGTGGGGTCTAATATCAGGTCCAATATAAAAAATAATGCAATCTGATCTTAGCCTGGGAAACCAAAAAAACACCTGAGGAGTGAAATTTTCATGTCCCCTTGGCCTTGGGCAAGTGCTAAATAATTGCTAATGAAGTAGCTCCCAGTGAAACAGGGAGATGCCAATCGAACCACCGAAGGCTGTTCCTGCCCAGGTTTCTGCTCCCTGCCCCACCAGTCCACCGGTCTCCCACCCTTTGTCCTTCCCACCCATATCCCCTATCATGTGCACAATAAAGGGAAACAAAGGACAGGAATGTTGGAGGACAAAAGAAGATCTTAGGTTTAAGAGGGAGAAGACCTCCTGAAAGGAAAGTGACCACAACATTCGGAGTCACCAAGAGATCTTTATTGCAGCAGTGCAACAAAGAGAAAGGAAAGAAGGAAAGAGAGAGAGAGAAAAGAGAAGAGATGAACAGGGAGAGAGCAAGAGCAAGAGAGACAGAGAGCGCGCGTAAGAAAGATAAAGAGCAAGAGAGAGAGAGCAAGAGAGAAAGATCAAGAGAGAGAGAACAAGAGAGAGGGGGCCTGGCAGGAGGGAGTTTTTATAGCCCAAATCTAATGGGGCCTCTGGGTCTGCAAGCTGCCTTGTTGGCCCAAGTGGGGGTTAAGTGTTCAGCCTTGAGCAGGGTTGAATGTTCAGACTTGAGGCAAACAGGTGATAAAGGACCAGATAGAGGGGGCTTTGAGTGCGTGGGCTATCTTGCAGCCAACATCTGCTCAGCCTGCCCTGCAGACAACACAGTTCAGCCTGCTCTGCACCCAACACCTCCCCCTTCCAGGGATTCTGCCTTTTGGGTCCCCTTCTTCCTGGGGTGGGGGGAGTCTTTTGTGCTTTCACTTATTAAAGCCTTCCACTTTCCACTCTCCACCTGCTTCTCTGGTGTTATACTGCAGGATTCGGGGGAACAAGGACTCCTTATGGTAAACAGCATTAGCATTTGTAGATGCTCACCTGACCTTGGGCTCCACCTGCCTTAGACTCCTTAAGTAACTGTTTTTCTTGATTTTTTTAAAATTGTTGTTTGTTTCTGTGGTGAGTTAAAACCCAGGGCATCACCCGTGCTGGGAAAGCAGTTTCCCTCAGCCAGAGCTCAATCCCAGATGTTACCATTTGTACCACGTTCAAGCAAAGGCTTCCCACCTGGATTAGTTCCCAGCCCAGGAAAGAAGCTCCACCTGAAAAGGGCTGGGGCCAAGGATCTGCCACTCTAGGCAATTTTGGTTAGTGATTGGATAACCTTAGCTGTCAGTCACAATGCAGAGGCCTGACTGGAGGTGGCCCATTAGGGATGCTGGGGTGGAACTGTCCAATCAGGTTCCAAAACAGAGGGGAAGGGCGGGCTTCCGCAATGTCGCGGGCTTTTCTTCCTCACCAACTGCGCTCCTCCCTTTCCGGGCCCCACGTGCTCTGCCAGAAAGGCCTGGGTGACTCTGAGCAGCCTGTGTCTCCGAGATCTCTGGTGTCTGGAGGTTCTCCAGCGAACACTGAGTCCCCAAGGAAGACAAAAATGGTGAGTTTGTGTCCAGGGCTGAAGGTACGCGGTCAGCACCTCCCTTGGGGCCCCGCAAACGGGTGAGCTGCAGAGCCTGGCCGAGCAGCGTCTGGAGGGTGCCCTGGGTCTCTGTCCCCTGGTCCTGGGGTTGGGCTGCATGGTAGGAAGCAAGGCCACAAATCCCCTTTCCTTCCCCCAGTTTAGTTTCTCCGAAAGCTGCTGTAGGTCCTTCATTTGCAGTTGCCTGCTGCATTCTAAAATGCCATCTTCCTCTCCACTTCCCATCACTCTCAAATATCTGGTCTTCGTCATGTGTTTCAAATGGACACAGTCTACTTATTTTCACTTTTTCTCTACTGATATATTGCAAGGAATATTTTGTTTTTGTATTGGGGATCAAAACTAGAGAAGCTGTATCAGTGAAATACTCAGGCACAGCCGCCCCCAATTAAAAAACAACAACAACTAAACAAAAACAAACAAACAAACAAAAAAACATGAGATATACCAGTGGCTTTGACACTGTCCTCCCACTTGTGATCTTCCTGCCTCAGCCTCCTGAGTCCCTGGGATTACAGGCCTGTTCTACTGTCCCTGGCAAGAATAACACTTCTGTTTTCTGTTTCTGAGTATTATACTTGAGGGAAAACAATAGTCACTTGACACATCCTGTGTTCAGGTAAAATAGCTGCTTTAAATGAAATAAGGCAGTTGGTTATTGGTACTAGGGATATTGAATCTTGGTTTACATCCCCAGCCCTTTTTTATTTGTTTGTTTGTTTTTGGCAGAAGTTATTTATTTATTTATTTTACTTGGTTTTCATTACTTATACATGATAGTAAAATGCATCCTACATAAATAGATTGTAGCTTCTCTTTTTTTTGGTTGTACCTAATGTCCATTCACACTGGTCATGTAGGCACATATGCAAATAGGATAATAATGTCTGATTTATTCTCTTGTCGTTCATCTCCAGCCCTTTTAAATTTTATTTTCAGACAGGATCTGGCTATGTTGTCCAGCCTTGCCTGGAACTTCTGATCCTCCTGCCTCAGCTTCTCAAGCTGTTGGAATTAAAGGCACTGGCCACCATACCTGAGGAAAATAGTTTATTTTCACCCAAATATTAATGACCATCCTCAGGAACGTGGATTCAACGTATCCTGAATGATGTATGTGTCCCATTGTTGAAGATATTACATGTTTTTTTTAAGACCAGGGATTGAACCCAGGGGTACTGAAACACTGAGCCAGATCTGAAGCTCTTTTTATATTTTATTTTGAGACATGATCTCACTACATTCCTTAGGGCTTCACTTAGTTTCTGAGGCTAGTTTTGAATTTAGCAGTCCTCCTTACCCAGTCTCTCAAGCTGCTGGGATTACAGTTGCGCCCCACTGTGCATGACTGACAAGAACATTTGTAAAAGTTATGCATGAATACATTAACCAAGTGCATTGGTAGGATCATCAGATGGGTGGCTACAGTAAAAAAGGGGAAATTTCTTCTGTAGGTCGTTATTACATTGTTAGCTTTGGAAGATGGTGATTATATGTCGGGTAAGGTTGGTAATATATTCTGAAGTCATTTGTTTGGAGAATTTTGGACTAATACAGAAATTAAGGTAATTGGCTTTGAAAGAGCTTGAGAGAGCCCAAGATAATTCTTGCCAACCATACAGAATCCTGTGTTATACCCTCATGGTGGTTTAGATCCCCAAAATCAGGTGGTCTGAAGGTTCATTGATACAGAGCAAGTTCATAGAGAACTTTAGTTAACACCTGCAAAAATTCTGGGTTCTTTTTTATCTTTCTTAGGTGTAGACATCAAATCTTATTTTCTCAGCCAGGGTTTCTTTGGACACCTCAGAGAGTCCTGTGTTCTCAGCCACTATCCATTCCTGGGGCTGCCACCATGTGCCCACAGCTGTCCTGTCCCCTGCATGGTACAAGGAATTTCAGGCCCTAGGTCAGCTCCTCTTAGAGGACAGCCAAAATTGTGAGGTACAGCCTGTTGGGAGATCAGCTGAGTTCTTGGGGCTAAGGAATGTCCTGGATCAAGCCTCATCTAGACAACTAACTTCTTGGGACCTTGATTTTCCCAAGCCCTGTTCCCAGTCCTTGGAGAAAGTTGGACAGCCAGCCTGTGGATGCTGGTGCTGAGGGGCCAGGTCAGCAGTTACTCCTGCCCTTTCAATCTCTCACAGTGTGAAGGAGCAAAACCTCTCCCAGAGCATAAGGACCACCCACCCCAGTGCAGAGCTGTGCAAACCTGAAAAGCCTCATAGACTGGAATCATGGTCCAGGTTCATGGGAGAGTGATCCTGGAGGATTTCAGTGAGCAAGACCAGGAGGGAGCTTGTCCCAGCTGTCAGGGACCTTCCCTTCCCCTTGAACCTGACACATGTGTGCTCCCTCAGCACCAAAGCTTTCTGTGTATCACTTTGAAATGATGTGCTCACTTATCTGAGGGCCAGGTTTATTTATTCAGAGCCAAATGGGATGGACTATTATTAAAGAGGCAAGAAAGAATTGGATTTTAAAGTCTAGTTATATTTTCATTGTCAAAATTCCCAACTTACAGCCAGGCTGCTCCAGGGGCTGAGACAGGAGTGTTGCAAATTTGAGGACAGCCTTAGCAACTTAGCGGGGCCTTATGCAACCTGGTGAGACTGCATCTCAAAATAAAATATAAAAATGACTGGGGATGTGGATCAGTAGTAAAATATCTCTGGGTTTAATTTGGGGGGTACAAAAAAAAAGAACACACCTAATTACTTAATTTACCATTTGCTACCCCTGAGTTTATATAGAATGTTTGTAAGATTCAATCTTGTCTTTTCAGTGATTTCAAATTGAAATCCAGTCCTAGATTCCAAAATCCCTCATAAGATACAGAAAAACTCTGTCTTGCATTATTGCTGCAGATTTTGAGTCCAATTCTACAAAAATAGTGGTGGATAAATTTATGAATGTGGTTTCATGAAAACTAGTATCTGCCCTTCACAAGGTGATGAATTCGACAAAGGATGACAGTTTTTCACTGTTGTTGTCTGGACTTGGCAGGTTCATGGTTTTTTTGGTATCAGGAATGGAGCCCAGAGGTGCTTAACCACCAGCCCCTTTTAGATTCTTTGTTTTGGTACAGAGTTCTCGGCAGACACAACATCTTTGTTTGTATGTGGTGCTGAGGATTGAACCCGGGCCGCACGCATGCCAGGCGAGCGCGCTACTGCTTGAGCCACATCCCCAGCCCAATGTACTTTTTTTAAAATTTATTTTTCAGTTTTCCATTTATATAACATCTTTATTTTATTTTTATGTGGTCCTGAGGCTCGAACCCAGCGCCCTGCCCATGCGAGGCGAGTGCGCTACTGCTTGAGCCACATCCCCAGCCCCATTCATTGTAAATTTTAATGACAATTTTGGCAATACCTGAAATACCCAACTATGATCATTTAACCACTGAATATCAGTGAAATAGTAAATGACACTTGTTTTCTGGAAAGGAGAAATACATGCCCCTAAATAAGGGTGATGATCGCCTCAAGAGCACTCCCACTATGTCACCTGATTCCTGTTCCCTCCTAAGTGCCTCCTCCTAGGGCCACCCCTTTGGGAGCTGGCCGTTTACCTTATGAAATTTGGGTGCAACATAAATGCTCTCTCTACTGTCTCTGTTCTGTACAAAATTTTGACTTGTCTTGGATACAGTCTAATATTTTGAATATTTTTTTAGAGAATTTTTTTAATATTTATTTTTTGGTTTTTGGTGGACACAACATCTTTGTTTGTATGTGGTGCTTAGGATCGAACCCGGGCCGCACGCATGCCAGGCGAGCATGCTACCCCTTGAGCCACATCCCCAGCCCTTCTATTTTCAATTTTTTGAAAAGTATTTTTTGTTATTTGCTGTAGGTGGACACAATACCTATTTATTTATTTTTATGTGGTGCTGAGGATCAAACCTAGGACCTCTCATGTGCTAGGTAAGCACTCTACTGCTGAGCCAGAATCCCAACCCTACTATTTCCATTTTTAGATGTAGTTTTCCATATGTTTACCTACAAAATACAGTAAACCATGCCCTAAATTTCACAGAATTTCCTGAAATGCTCCATGTTTTTTAAGAGAGTTTTCATCATGCTAACATTCAATCTCCTTTGTGAGAAAGTGTGTTGTTTTAGTTGATTTTGTTGTATTCTATGCCTCTAATTGTGTACCTTTTGTATTATAATCATTTTTATGTATTTTATTTATTTATTTGTGTGTGTGTGTGTGTGTGTGTGTGTGTGTGTGTGTGGGTGGACTGCTGGAGATTGATCCAGTGGAGGGCCACATATATGCTTGGGAAGTTTTCTACAACCGAGCTATTCTCCAGCCCAAGAGAATTAGTATTGTAGACTGTTGTTTATTTATTTGCTTACTTATTGAGTGCTGAAGATTGATGCCATGGACTTGCTCATACTTAGTAATCCTCCAGAAATGATTTTCAATTTGTGAGCAGTGTTCTGGAGGTGGGCAGGTGTTTTACTGGGGAATAAACTAACAGGCACTTTGCTGCCACAAAGCACATTCTCAGCCCTTCTTCTTATTTATTTATTACCTTTGTTCATATATATATATATATATATATATATATATATATATATATATATAAATAATTTTTTTTGTATAGTTGTACATGGACATAATACATTTATTTTGTTTGTTTATTTTTCTGTGGTGCTGAGGATCATATCGAGTTCTGCAAACATGCTAGGAAGTGCTCTGACACTCAGCTACAATTGTAGTACCCATTTTTATTTTTGACGAAGACCAGTCTCACTAAATTTCTGAGTGTCTTGCTAATTTGCTGAGACTGGCCTCCAACTTGCCATTTCCCTGCCTTGACTTCCCTAGTGGCTGAAATTATAGGTACACACCACCACACCAGCAGTTGAATGACTTTGAAGACTTATCATCCAATTTCTTTCCGGATGAAAATAGTATTCAAAATCAGTTTATTTGCTTTTGTCCATACTTTTGAAATTTGTAAATATGACTCTTCCTCTTTGCTTTATTTTTGCATTATTATGAAAAAGTTATTTAGCATACAATATTGTTTCTTATGTAGATATTTGTAAAACTTCATGGCTTGATAGTTTATTCACTTCTTTATTATATAAACTTTATTTTATGAGCAATTTAGGCTTACATAATTTATTAGTCAGTGTTCTCTAGAGGAACAGCATCAGTATGATGTATGATTATAAAAGGGGAGGTATTAGATTGGCCTACTTGACCTGAAGCTGGTGTCCACAGTGGCCATCTGCCGCTGGAGAGCTTGAGAAGTAGTAGCTGCAGAGTCCAACAGGCTGAAGCCTCAGAATAAGAGGGATCAATGTTGCTGCCCTAGTACAGACCAAAGGTTCTGGAAACTCCCTGGAGAATCACTGGCAGAGTCCACGTTGGGAGAGTGAAGAAGGCAGAGTCTGATATCCTCAGGCCATTGCAGCAGCCATCAAGAACCCATTGAGAAGGAAGGAGCTTGCTCTGCTGCTGCTTCCTTCTTCTTCCAACTTTTGTGCCTCCCAAGACACCATCCTATTGGATGGTGCTGCCTAGCTTAAGGAGGTTCTCCAGTTTGATTCGCTGTTCCACATGCCAATCATTTGTAGACACACCCTCATGGACACACCCCAAAGCTTATTAATCACTGTATCTTTTAATCCAATCAAGGTGACAATTAAATGTGCCATGACTCATAGTATCGAATACCCTTTCTCTCCAGCCGATAGTCTCCACTGTTTTCAACATATTGCATTGGTGAAGGATGTTTGTTAGTTAGTAAACCAGGGTTGAACATTTGATAAAGAGAATGGATGAAGCAAAATGTTATCATAAGCCAAAGTTCACCATTTACCTTAAGTTCCTCCTCTGTGTGATGTGACTTTGTGTGTCACATAGTATACAAGAAAATGTACAGAAGAGTTTCACTGCTCTGGGAATCCTGTGTTCCACCTGTTCATCACTCCTCTCATTCCTTCCTCGCTCTGTGCTCCCTGAGTCCCTGGCACCTATCAGTTCTGCTAGTGCATCTATAATGTTGTCTTTTCCAGAATGTTCTTGACTTGGAATCTTACTGCACTTGGCCATTTCAAACTGGCTTCTCTCACTTTCCAGTCTGCCTTTAAGGGTGCCGTATCTTTCCAGGCTGCAGAGCTTGTTTTCTGGGTGATGTTCTTTGAGGTGGCCAAACTGCAGCTTGTCCATTCAGTATTGAAAGATGCATCTTCATGTTCCTTGCATCTAGCTTTGGGCAGTTCTGGATATGGATGCTGTAGTCACTGTAGTGAGGGTTCCTGTGCCCATAATTTTCACATCATTTTTATAGACACCTGAAGTGTGATGACTTAATCATAGAGTTTTTTGCATTCATGATTGAATTTTGCATTTGTGATTATGAGCATCATTCATAGTTTTCTATTTAATACTTTTCTTGATCCATTTAATTTGGATAATATGGTAACTTATGCCTCAGAAAGAATTAGAAGATTTTAACTGAGCTTCTATGTTCTGGAAAAAATGTAGAAAATTGGTGGCAGTTTTTACGTGTCTCATGGAAGCCTGTTTGTGATGTTAGAGCCTTGCCTTACCTTTTGTAGTAGTAATTAGTTATTGAGTCTATTTTTTTCAGCAGCCATATGCTCATCTATTTTGTGTATTTCCCCTTGTGTGTAAAAATAAAAAAAAAACTGTCTCTCTCACTGAAATGGTCCAGTTTTTGCAAGTTGCCTAATTTTTGTGAAGCACATTTAAGATAATCTTGAAGTCCCAATGCATTGTGGACGATGACAATTTTAAATCTGTTAGTAGGTTTTCAGTCCTCTTTGCTTTTTTCTTTAATGTTATTGTATAATTTACACTTTTAATTCTTTCTTTTTCTGTGTCAGTGAGGATTGAACCCAGTTTTTCCCAGGGTATATACAAGCACTCTTCCACTGAGCCACATCCCCAGTCCTTGTCCTCTGTATTCTTAGCTTTATGTCAGTTTATCAGAGATGCTGATGTTCATGAAGAAGTTGATTTTGCGGACTGTGGATTTCCTGATTGGGGTTTCATCCACACCTTCTCTGTTACCTTCCTGTGGTTAATTTAGGTTTCTGTGTCAGTGGCAGAGACGTTTTCTTTTTGCCTGTTCCATCATGGTGCAGACATCCTAGCATGCTTACAGATGTGAGTGGTGGCCTGTTTCACACCCAGACTGTGTGGGATAGTTCAGGAATCTGGGCTACAGACTTGTTGCTTGACCACACTCTGGGTGATCTTCTCCCTTAGGTTTGTTGGCACCACCATTGCTGCAGGCACATAAAGCCCAACATTGATCAAAATGTCCTTGAGCACAACATTGGTATGTGTCTCATGACTACATTATGGTAGTGAACCGGCTGCTGTTAAGAAGAGTTTGACAATCATTGAACATGCCTTGCTGCTATGAGACTTAGAAATGTAGTGCCTTCTGTTTATTAAGAAGATTGTCTTTAGAGTTATAAAATTTTGTAAGGCTGTTGTTTGGACAAGGTGACATTTTTGGGTCATTGAGTTATTTTTAAGACATGTGCCATCTTTCACTTCCCCCATTCTGGTTTGACAGTAACCACAGGAAATTATCAAATTGTTGTGTTTATTAATAAATAAATTACATTAATCAAATCGAGAACTCATGTTTGTTTTGGCCATTTAATAGTAAGCTAGTTAACTAAATTTGTTCTGGAGTAAAGTACCTGCAAACTTCTAGTTGTTCTCAGTGTAATCACACAGGATGAGCTCAATCTCCAGCTAATGCATTGTGACAACCTGTGTGGAAGTTTGTCTCAATGTTGTCTGTGAAGGTATCTTTTTAGTGACCCCATGCCCAGAGGGTGTGCGTGGGGGCTGGTTCTAGGCATTTCTTTAAGTATGGAACAATAGACTTTCAGAGGAAACAAGACATCAGTAAATACCATGTTGTCTATATTAACTTTGTAGGTCCAGGGAGCCACTGTAATTGGCAGAATCTCTTAAGTTTCATGATTCCTGCAATTTCCTCCTCATCACCTTTGTTTTCTAAACATAAGTACTATCAAAAGTGCTTATATTAGCTCTGCACCACACAACACGTTTCTAGGACATGTAATAGAGATGCAACCAATAAAGAAGTTAGGAGTAATCTGGGAGCCTGTCTTACTTCCTGTGAACTCCCCAAAGAAAAGGTATAAATCACTATGATGTTTGCCTTCTGAGTAGCCAATTTCTAGTGTTGGAATGGCTGGAAGAAGTTGAGTACAGTAAAGATTTGATGGACCAAATCGTGGAATTAATCGAGAGGCCAGGGAATCATATGAACATCATGCATGTTGAGTATAGATTTCTCATGCTGTCAATCTCTCCTGGCCTCCACTATACATTTGGGGGGGATATTTTAGATCTCAGTGACCTTTGAGGATGTGGCTGTGAACTTCACCAAGGAGGAGTGGGCTTTGCTGGATCCTTCCCAGAAGAACCTTTACAGAGATGTGATGCTGGAAGTCCTCAGAAACCTGGCATCTATAGGTAATAATGACGTTTCTAAAATTAATCAAATCGAGAACTCATGTTTATTTTGGTCATTTATGCAGAAGGTGAAAAGGGAATCAATTGGTGAATTATTGCAGCATAAATGGCACCTAGGATTTGGTAAAGCATTTCTAGCTCCTAAATACTCATAAAGATTGTTGTGTTCTCATTTTAGGAAAGAAATGGGAAGACAAGATCACTGAAGACCATATTGAAAACTCTGGGAGCAATGTAAGGTAAGTGTACTCACAAGAGGAGTCCACGAGGGGGTCTGAGAACTGTCATATCATTTTTAAAGCAAACCAACCAAAGAAGTGTGCATAATTTGAGAAGTATTTCTTCTTATAGTGTTTTTTACCAGAAATATATACTTAGCTGTAACAGATATTCAGTCTTTTCAAAGTATTTGACATTCAAAAAGTACTATGAAATTGCATATGTGAATACCACTATTTGGATAATAGCCATAGAGAAGCTGTGTTGAAAAGGATTGTTTGCTTTCAATCTCCTTATTTTTAGGCAAGTTGAACAAGTCAGCAAACCTAGCCTTTACCTGATGTTAGTAGTAATGTAAAAATCTATCAATACATAGAAAATGGTGAATGAATCAAGCATTGATTACGTGCTGGTCACTTCTTCTTCCTTAAAGAAGTCATATGGTAAACTCAAAGGCACAAGATAGTGTGGGAGAACCTTCAAATCGATTCCAATTCTTACTTGAACAAAGAAAAATGTTAATAGAGTAAATCCATGTCACTTCATTATGTGTGCAAAAGACTTCATATGACCTTCATTCCTTCATAGGCAGATCACATCATACTCTGGACACAAATACTACAAGCATGAGGAATGTGAAGAGAAGCCATGTGAATTTAAACAATGTAAGAATTCTCTGGTTTCTCCCAAAAATATTCACACACAAATGTTACTACAAACTGGAGATGGACTTTATGAATCTACAGTACATGGGAAAGTCATCAGTCACTCCAGTGACATTCAAAGGCATGGAGATACTCATACTGGGTGGCAACCCTATATATATCAGCAATGTGGTGAAGCCTCTTCTTATCCCACCAGTGTTCCAAGACACATGATAACACACAGTGGAGATAAACTTTTTCAATGGGACATATGTGGGAAAGCCTTTGATTTCTCCTCTTTATTTAGAAGACATGAAGGAACTCATTGTGGAGAGAAACTCCATGAATGTAAACGAGGTGGTCAGACCTGTATTTCATACACAAGTCTTCAAAGGCACAGGATCACACACATGGGGAAGGAAGGTTTAAATTGTAAGGTATGTGGGAAAGACTTTGCTTATCCCAGTTTACTTAGAGTACATCAGAGAAGGCATACTGGAGAGAAGCCCTATGAATGTAAGCAGTGTGGCAAAGCCTTTGCTACATCTCATGAGCTTCATATACATGGAAGAATACATACCGGACAAAAGCCCTATGAATGTCAACAGTGTGGAAAAGCCTTTACTACTGCCTCCTACCTTCAGATACATGAACGAACTCATACTGGAGAGAAGCCCTATGAATGTAAGCAGTGTGGGAAAGCCTTCGCTCAGTCCTCTCACCTTCACTCACATGAAAAAACTCATACTGGAGAGAAGCCCTATGCATGTAAGCAGTGTGGCAAAGCCTTTGCTACATCCACTAAGCTTCATATACATGGAAGAATACATACCGGAGAAAAGCCCTATGAATGTCAACAGTGTGGCAAAGCCTTTACTACATCCAGTTACCTTCAGATTCATGGAAGAATGCACACTGGAGAGAAGCCCTATGCATGTAAGCAGTGTGGCAAAGCCTTTGCTACATCCTCTACGCTTCACAGACATGGAAGAATACATACCAGAGAAAAGCGCTATGAATAACAACAATGTGGAAAAGCTTTTGCCACATCCTGTCTGCTTCATACAAGTGAAAGAACAGATACTGCAGAGAAATAGTATGCATGTAAACAATTGGTAAACTTTTCTGTTATTACTGTTTCACTCATATACATGTAGAACGTTACTGGAGAAAAATCCTTTGAATGTAAAAATGGTAAATCAAAAACTTTTCAGAAAAGCAAATTTCCCTTAGGAGAGCACCGAACTTAGCAACATATCCCGTGAATCACCTTCATAATTCTTTATATTTACTTACGGTTTCTAGAATTGCAAAAATAGTTTTTGTTTATCTTTCTACAGACGAAAAATTCCCAGATCTTATGAGTTTAACATCACAACTTCTTCTTCAGTCTAATTCCCTTACTTTCTACAATTCAACCCACAACACTCTGAAATCCTAAATGCACTTAACTTCTGGAGAGAAATTCCAAACTCACTAAATTTCTAAAATTGACACTGAAGTTCAAGTACAGGACACCACTTGTCCCGACATAGGACTAAACCAGTCAGGGTCACTCCAGGTGAACTGGGCTGCATGACATTGTCACACAGAGACAGAGAAATGTCTTTTTCTTTGGTTCTGTGATGGCTCCCTCACCCAGCTCCCCCAAAGGAGGCAAGGCCGGTAAGAATGAGAGAGAGCAGGCCTGGAGCCCCATTTTATTGGGGAGAAGCCACTCAAATGAGGATAGGGTCAAGATTCAGGGGGTGGAGTCTTCCTGATGTCTGCTGCCAGTAGGTTGACATCCTGGAAGGCCACGCCCATCTCATGTGCTGTGTGGGGATCAAGGGCAGAGCAAGGGAAGGGGACACACAAGTGGAGGTTCCATGGAACATTCTATCCCAAAAGGGCAAAGAGTAGGATTCCAAAGGCACAGGAGGGTGTAACTCGACCCCACTGGTGGACTCCTACTCCTGGAGCCACACCTCACTATCTGAATGGGGGTGAGGCCCAATGTGTTGTGGGGCACAGCAGCTGTTCCATACTCCCCTACACAGGACTTAAAGTGACTCCCGACAGCAGAATTCACAGCTCAGGTTGGACTCCGGGGCCAGCTGCCCAGCCTGTGGTGGTCAGAGAACCCCAGGGGGCTGTCTCCTGCGCAGTCAGCACAAATGCAATCGCTTCTCTTGGGTAAAGCTGTGGGACGAACGTGAGGCAGTCAGTGTCCGGGTCCAGCAGTGCTCACCAGGTCCCACTGTCCCATGGTCTACAGAAGCAAAAATTGCTTCTTCCCTCCCCCCCCCCCCCCCCCGGCCACGCTCTGGGGTGGGCACGTCACAGGCTTTAAGTGGGTGTTATTTGAAGTTGTCCCCCTCAGAGTCTGAGCCATGACCTAATGGAGCACAGCTCCACGACCATGGTTTACATCATGAGTTGGAAATTGTGACGTTTTGGCAAAAATAATGGTGAATGTGTTGTCACAGAAATTGTCTCATTTGTGTGTTCTTTTTAGCTTGATTTCATGGGAGGTTTTTGCATATTTCATCTGACAAGGGAGCAATCTGGATGCTGGGTGAAGAGGGTGAGGGGCTCCCTAGGGTTGAGGACCCAGGATGCTCCTCTGGGCACATCCCTGCATCCTCCAGGTGAAGTTCGATGCACAGGGTGCCTTTTGTCTGGGGTGTCTCTGGGTCACGTCCTCTCCACTGTGAGGAGAGGGTCCGGGGTCAGGACTGTTGGGGCTCCCAGGAGCCTGGGTTTCCTATTGGGAGTCAGAAGCCTGAGCAGTAACCTCCACACAGGGGCCAGGGGCTTAGGATCCTGTCCCCATTGCTCAAGTGAGGAGAAGGACACGTTTCCCGCCACAGGGGTGGCTGAGGCCATGGCGCAGCGCCAGGCTCCCCGAGTTCCTCTCCTGCAGGGATGCTGCTGCTGCAGTTTTGCTTTGCTTTTTATTTCTCTCCTTTGCAAGTGGCTCCTTGTATGGTCTCTGTTTCTGGAAATGTTGATATATTTTCACTTTTTACATGAGATTTGTGTGTATTTTATAGTAGTACATGATAAAGTATCATAATGACAGCGTAGATTTATGCATTCGTGACATTCTAAACTTTTGATAAAGATTGAACATGTAGGGTGGGGCTGTGGCTCCATGGTGCTGTGCTCACCTAGCATGCAGCAGACACTAGGTTCGACGGTCAGCACCACACAACTATGAAATAAAGACATGGTGTCCACCTAAAAAACTAAAAAAAATAAATATATATTTTAAAGAACGAATATTTAGTTACATGTTTTGTCTTTTAGTTTATCAAATGCTTGTAAATCTCTATGCTTGTTTTATAGACTGAACCAGATTTCTGTATGAGCTGCCCTTGTACTTCAACCCCATGATGTTCAAGGATCAGCTGCACATGGTGTTTCCTAAATCCTATCAGGTGGTTGTTTGGGGTGTTCTTTGTGCCTCTGAGGTTTTGACAGGAGCTCAGGAACTTGTGTAGCTGGAAGAAGCAAAGGATGGAGCTCAGCAGGTGTGTGTCCTCCTGTTCTGCAGTAACACTGAATCGGGGGTGGATAAGGGTGAAGATGGCAGCCACATTTCCTGGGTGCAGACCAGGTCTGCCCCTCCACGTGGGACATTCACTGTTTCCTTTCTATAACTTGGGAACAATAATAATAATCCCAGCAGAGCCTGCACAGCACAGATAGAGGTTATGTGAGTCAGTAAACAAGTCCTCACGGTGCTGCTTGAAGCCTGGCTAGGAGCCCACACTCCAGCAGCCCTTGCCGTTGCTGCTGTTGACACCTCTCCTCAGGTGCCATAGAGATCGATGGGACCAATGGCAGCACCCAGGGCCTCTTTATCCTCGTGGGATTCTCTAATTTCCCCAATGTGAAGAGGGTCCTCCCTGTGGTCCTCCTGGTAGCCCACCTGCTGACCCTGCTGGGCCACACTCCATCATCCTGGTGTCGCAGCTGGACCCCACCTCCACACGCCCGTGTACTCCTTACCCCCTTCGTCCTTCCAGGACCTCAGCTTCACCCCCAGCTCCATCCCCAGCTGCTGCACAAACTACGTGTCCACGACAAGGTCATCAGCTCTGCAGGGGCACAGTCCAGCTCTTCCTGTTCCTGGGCCTGGGTGGAGTGGAGGGACTGCTGCTGGCTGTCACGGCCTATGACAGGTTAGTGGCTATCTGGAAGCCCCTGCCCTACACAGTGATCATGATTTCCAGGCTGTGGTGCAGTCAATTCCTTGGTCATGTGTCAGTGACCCTATGGTTACACTGCTGTGCGCACAAGAAGAAGGAACACTTCCTGTGTGAGATACCTATCCTGATCCGTGTGGCCTGTGTCAGCATGGTGGCTATTGAGGGCACTGTCCTTGTCCTGGATGTGGGCATCATGCTGTTTCCCGTGGTCTTCCTCCTGGTCTCCTGTGGCCACATCATCAGTGCTGTGCTCAGAATGCAGTCGTCCTCAGGAAGACACAGTCTTCAACACCTGCGTCCCACCTCACCCTGGGCTCCCTGTCCTATGGGAACATCATCTTCAAGTACATGCAGCCAGGAGCCGCTCCTCCCGGGACCAGAGCAAGGTCCTCATGCTCTTCTACAACCCCGTCACCCCCTCCTGAACCCCTCATCTGCACCCTCAGAAACAGGGAGGTGAGAAGGCTGATGCTGGAGAACAGAAAAGGGGACAAGGAGTGAGGGCCCAGGGAGTGACCGGCACACAGCCTCAGGGTCAGCTCCATAAGGGCCACTGCTGTCCTCTGAGCCGTGGGGCAAATGAGGTGTCCGCCTGCAGCTCTCAGCACCCTTGCAGGGTTGGTCTTCTGGGTGCCTGACTAAGGCCAGCGCTGTGGGTTTTATAACAGCACAGGGCCTGTCCCCCACACCCGGATGTGCAGACCTGACCCTGCAGGCTGGTACCAGGGCCACACTGGCAGCAGCCCCCGAGTCCTGCTTCTGTAGTTTGCTGAGTTCACAGTGGTGCTCTCAGCGTTTTAGCTGGAACCTCCCAGCTCTCTCAGGGCTCTTGGTGTGAACCACTGTGTCTTCCTGGGTGGCGTCAAAGCTGAGTTCAGCATGGCTGGGTATTTCCCTCCCATAGGCTCGCAAGGAAGCATGTTGTCTTTTTCTGCCCTTTGTTAGGAGACAGATAAATGAATGGTGGGAGCACAAGGTAAGAGAGTAACTATAAATGTGGCCCAGTGGGCAGACCCCACATGCTTCATTTGCCAAAAAAGCAATGTCTCTGCAGCCCTGCCTGGAGGAAGTGGACAGGGTCTGTCCCATTCCCCAGCAAACCACCTGTTGTCTGCATGGAAATGCAGGTCGGAATTAGTATGGGTGAGAGGAACCCAAGAGAGTATGAAGGGCCTGACTTTTGTGACCCTTTTGCCAGAGCAGATTCTGAAACATAAGGAGGATTCCTCCTAACCATAAAAGTTGTAGCAATGTATAGTTAAGAATGCAATTAGCACTGCTCAACATGGGGCCCTGATGGCTTGGAAATGACCAGGCCACCAGACAGGCCCGAGCCATGGTCTCCAGAAACCCACTCCAAGTGGCCAGAGAGCCTTTGGAAGGTCTGTGGAAGAGAAGAGATGAAAGTTGATGGAAAGGAACTCAGCCTGCCACCAACACAGCGCCGCCACAGCGCCCTGCCGGTTGGTACCCACAGTCATAGGTTGCCCTGAAGGAGGGAAAGAAGGCAGTACAGGGGATGAGCCCCGGGGGCCATCTGCAGATCAAGTGCTCAAATCATTCACTCTTGAACTTAATGCCCTGCAGACTGGAGAGACCAGCCAGAGCGGTTCCTGAGCCGACAACATTTTTGACGTGGAAGGCCTTCTTCTATGACAAATGTGAATAGCAGGGGAACCTCACCCCACCACAAATGTTGACCCCCCAGCTGAGTGCTTGTGGGGAGAGGGGATCTACTCTTCTCATGGTGCAAGCCACAGGCCCACCAGGTTATGTCAATCTGGTTCACTCTCTGCTTTAAGAATGTGCTAGAAGGAACCAGCTGGGGGAGGTACAGTGGATACACAGAACCTAAGGCAAAATCCACTGAGGACTTGCCACAGTTTATGGACAGAGTGAACAAGGCTTGAAAGGAAAAGTGTTTCATGAAGAATCAAGGGAAGCCCCAGCCAAGGAGGTGATCAGGGAGGGACTAAACAAGGGACAGAGAGCAGCAGGCGCCAGCACAATGCAGCCCAGTGGATGACTGGATTTGGCCACCCAGGATACAGGGACAGAAGGGGCTCAAGCCTCTCTGCTGGGGGTGTGGAGGGACAGGACAGTTCTGACGAGAATGCCCAGAGCCTCTGCAAATTATTTCCTGAACTGACCAAGGAGGCTTGCAAGCAGCTAGTCAAGACGACAAAAATATGCCCCTTTCCTTCCTGTTGTCACTTAACAACCTGCTGGAGTAAATCCCCAAGATTAAAATCTAATGCTTTATGGCAAGCAGATGTCACTCATTATGTACCTTCAGGAAATTAAAATATAACTATGTGGTCACTGATACCTATTCAGGCTGTGGAATGGCCATCCCCATCTACTTAAGTGCTTTGGGATCATGGCAGCTCCTTTCTCCATGAAAACTGACACTGGTCCAGCCTGGGCAAGCAGAGCCTTCAAGGAATTTTGCTCTACATGGCACAGAAATCATGTCACTGGGATCCCCTATAACCCTCAGGTTTAATGCATTGTAGACAGAACGCGCAAGGAATTAATGACCAGGCTACAAAAATGGGGCAGGGGGAGGGAGAAGGCTCTACCAAATCCCCTCACAATGCCTTGAACAAAATCTTGTTTGCTTCAAATTTTCTTTCAACCTCAAAATTTTCCATGGAAAGAGCCACCCACAAACAGTAGGCCCCCTTCACTGTGCCCTGCCATTTACCTATAATCTCCCAGCTGGATCCCATCACAAGTGCATGATGGTCCAGCGTCCCTCCTAAAACTGGGTCCAGGGTTTGTACATGTTGACAGAAGCCTCACCCCATCTGGGTGCCTGCAGTGAAACTGCCTGCCAGGTAAATTGGGCTTTGGAGCCTTGGCCACCAAATTAGCCTGGTCAATTGGGAAGGAGCCCTATCTAAGCTCTTTTCTAATAACTCCTTCCTCATTGATCCTGAGGTAGCCATACAAGGACCACCTGTGCAGGGGAACACCAGCACTCCCACGCCTGCTCGGCCAAGTGGTTTCTCCGTCGTTGATAATGAGACCTACAATTAGAACCGTCCTCTCTCTTTTGCTCTTGCTAATGAAACTTTTGTAGATCAATATAACAAGTCCTATGATGGCTGTCTCTCACTGATACTTGGTAGTTAACGCTACCAAAAGCCATAGACTACCTCCCCATGGCAAGTGCAAGAAACTCTTCCTGCCAACATGCCCAACAACACTCTTTAGAAAGCCCCCCTCTTATAATGACAGCACCCCATGGAATCAATGTGTGGCAGCCACACCTTATCTCCTTGGTAAGAGAAATTTCTTTGGAGAACATCAACACCTAAGTGCCGGGTTGGGCGCAGCTCCCTGGAATGTAAGCCATGTGCCTCAAACCATGTGAGCTAATGCAGTAACTGATCCCTGGGATGATCTGTCACCAACCATTATGCAGGAAATCAATATGGCATGATGGATATCAGGCCAATATTGCTGGCCACTAGACCCTTCAAATGGGTGGCAGCTGGCTGGATGCATGAGTGGATAATGGGCCCTAAACCCAACATATACCTTCATCCCAAAGTATACCCATACCCACTGTGCACAAGCTTGTGTCACACCACCCTTGCCATGCTCATAATCACTGCCTCTGATGGTGTAAATATCACTCATGCAGAGATCCCTTGTGCAGTCAATGCATCCTGCTGGCTCACAACCTGTCTACACCGGCTATGAAAGCTAAATGTGTATTGATCCTCACATGCCCCCCGCAGCCTGACTTCCAGTGAACCAGTCCAAGGAGTGGAGGAGTCCATGGGACATGCAGAGGAAGCATCTTCTGAGTGAGAACCTGCACCGGACAAGGCGTGATATTGCCCTCATCATTGCTGGGATTGTTGCCCTAGTGGCCACCATCGCCACCATAGCCACTGCCACTGCTGCGCTCACTCAGAGGATCCACACTGTGCACACTAGAAACAATGTGTCCCCTGTGTGGCAGCAGCCTTCGCCTCTCAAAATGACTTAAATAAACTGAACTGAACCACTATTTTCCTCATTCAGCAAGAACCAGACCTCCACCAGGAGCCACGAAGTGTTCTGTTTATGTTGCTAAGGCTCACGGTCACCCTGAATTTCATAGTATTTGCGTCACCCAATACGCTGTATCTCACAATGGAACCTTAGAGTTCTCCACTTTTTCTCAGTTCATGAAGGGCGCTTGGGATGCTCACTGTGTTACGACTGCATGACGTCACTAAGGCCATGGACAAAATCAAGGGGACTAAGGTGTCTGTCTCAACAGCCTCCTCTTTCTTCCAGGGATTGGCTGAACATTGGAAAAACCTGAGAGCCAAGTTACTATCCCTTATAACGCTATTACCCTGGCCCTACTGAGTGTGACAGTAATAATTTTTTTCTTGTGTTGTGAGACGCTTATGCAAGCATGTGAAGGCCACCAAAGAAAAATAAGGGATGCTAGCAAAAGTCCTTGTGGCAAGTCTGAGGGGGAGACGTGGGGACAAGTGCATGGACAACTGCATATGTTTCATACATGAAGGGCACCTGAGTGGCAGGCCACTCCCCTCCAGCTAGGGGTGTGAGCTGCAGGCTGCTCACCCTGTAGGCCCCTCCCTGGGCGTGAGGCCACCTGTTGCAGACCCTGCACTTGCTCCACGGCCTGCTACTTGATTGGTTGTGGCTCTTCATAGTCACTCCTCTGCCAGCAGTTGCTCAACAGAACAACCTTGGAATCATCAGTAGGCCAGAGGGAATATTGTTTGGCCTGCTTTGGTCTCCTAGAGTTGTTCAGAAATTATATTGGTGGCTGCGTGTAATGTGCTTAGCTGCTGCCCGAGTGTATACACATGGTTACTGCGCAATAAAATCAGACCTGCTTCCTGCTTGGTGTCTGGAGGTCTTGATTCTTGACTCTCTAGCCACACTGTCCTCGACCCTGTTCCCTGGGCCTCCTTGCTGGATGAGACAGCGCCCACACAAACACAAGCCCCGGTTTCCTTGGAAGCAATGTACAGAAGCAAACGCACGGACCCAGACATGGAGCAGTGCACCAGACACACAAGCACCTGAGGACTGAAGATTGAACACCACAGAGGAGGCTTGTAAAACGAGCGGTCATAACACAGGACAGCCAGCAGGGGGCACTCTGCTCTCGACCAAGTGTTGAAAACAGGCCCCCTGCATCAAGGAG
The DNA here is from genome assembly GCF_047511675.1 of Marmota flaviventris. Taxonomy (NCBI): domain Eukaryota; kingdom Metazoa; phylum Chordata; class Mammalia; order Rodentia; family Sciuridae; genus Marmota; species Marmota flaviventris. The sequence goes on from NC_092519.1 coordinate 17,185,760, forward strand.
AGGATTGTAAACTCAGGAAACTGGATGAAGTGTCTGCACAGGAACACAGCCCAGAGAGCAGAGAGTGACTGCAGAGACGTGAAAGAGAGGTCCCGCGAGGTGTTGGCAAGGAAAAGGTCCCATTAAGGGCCTGTAGGCTGGCTGGGGATTAAATTGGCAGTAAGTGAGAAACAGGGACAAAAGCTACTCAGTCCCTTGCATGTGCAGGGGTGTCTCCCTCAAGTAGAGACCCAGAAAAGGCCCAGGTTGCTGAAGACTGCAGAGCCTCTGGAGTACAGAATGGAACCAGCGGGTGTCAGGATGGTGGAGACAATGACAGGAGGGAAGGTAGATGGTGGGGGAGGAGGGGGCCTTGCTGTGCAGACAGGTCCCGGGGTCAGTGTTGGGTGGGAGAGGCAGCCCGGCTGGTCAAAATAATAACCTTGCTTTAATTTGATTTTAATTGGAGCCAGTGGTCTTTTCTTGCGTCCTGGTCTAACACCCTCCCCTGCGCCACACTCACTGTTGTTTGTGTTCCTAGAAGCTGCCATTGTCCCTGGAGTGAGATGAAAGAGGAATTTTGATCTCAAAGAACCTTTTTAAAATCAGCTGTGTTTCTCCAAAATGAGAATAGTGACGGAGGAAGGTGAGAGCTGAAGGGACTCAGGTCGACCAGCAGCCGGGCAGGGCTGGGAGCTGGTGGGCTGTGCCTGTGGCTGGAGGGCAGCAGGACAGAGCAGGCTGAACAGACAGATGTCAGTCATGGCTGGGGTCCATCCTGATGGGTGGCTTTTCCTGTCTGAGGTGTAGATCCTCAGGCAGTAGCTGCTCTCTGGATGTCACACTCTCAGGTCTCATTGTAGTGAATGTGTCTGTGCGGGATCTAATTGGAGGCCACCTTCTCTCTGCTCTGGAGAGGACAGAACAGCTTATGCCCACCCACACACGGGCCACCGCCCCTGGTGCTATTCACCTCCTGAGGACACCTGGCTGAGACCTTCTGGTATCCTCAGTCATCTCTGTGATTCTTGTCCCTCCACAGGAGCAACTCTGTGGAACAGGCACTTCCTGACCCTGCTCTTCCAGCCAGAGGGCGCCTGAGCCTGCCAAGGGGGAGGGGCCTACCATGCTTTGAGGACAAGTGGTCCAGCTTGACCTGCCTTTAATCCTTGAACTCTGCAGAGACCCTTGGGAGACCCGCATCCTCATGCTTGACTCGGATCCCTGGTTCCAGCAGGCTCATAGTTCACACCCAGCCCATGGCTGGCTTACCACATGGCCACATGCTCATCACTCAGAGCTAAGGGACCCTCAGTTCCAATGTGGCAGCTCCAGATACACTCAGGTCATTGCACTGGTCAGAGGGCTGGTGGTCACTCTATTAGTCTTCCTGGGCTGCTGTAACAAAACACCCAGCCTGGGGCCTTCAGTCCACAGACCCTGACTGTTCATTGATGACCTCAGGCCACCACCCAAGCTAACTCCACCTCTGCCTGATGGCCAAACCCATTTCCAGCCCAGTGGATCTTGGGATAAGGAAAGACATGGCAGCTGGCCATCGCTAGGAGCCCTGCTTCTTTCTCACCACCGATGCTGTGTGGAACAGAAAGCCAGCACATTGGGCCAGCTGTGTCCCCAGTCACCAGCCCACCTTGACACCTCTGAGTTCTTCAGCATCCTCTGGGCTGGGTCACCATCTTCAGACCCAGCCACACCTTGACTCTATTGACTTTGTACCCCAAGCCCCTACAGAGGCTCCAAGTTCTGAACTTACTAAGTATCAAGCTTTCAATTCTGCAGATGTATCAACAAAATTATTACTTTAATTATTATTATTACTATTGGTACTGGAGATTCAACTTGAGGTGCTTAACCACTGAGCTACATCACTAATCCTTTATATATATATATATATATATATATATATATATATATATATATATATATATATATATATATATTATTTTGACATAGACTCTAAGTTGCTTAGGGACTTTCTGAGTTGCTGAGGCTGGTCTCCAACTTACAATCCTCCTGCTTCAGCCTCCCAAGTCACAGAATTACAGTGTGTGCCACTTCAAAATGAATATTGACACAGGCACATTAACATAGGTTGTAAATTATAAGGTAGAGCTTATCTATTATTACATTATAATTATACAATTATTATTAAATAATGAAATTCTATGTTATATAGTCTATTTAACATTCTATGGGTATTCCCTATCTGGAGCAATGAGACACAGCAGAATCAGGACCCACCCAGCTGCCCCTACCCACACAACCTCCCTCAAACTCTGCTCCCCAGGAAGCCAACTCCCATGGCCCTAGACCATTTCTAACCCATGATCGTACTCAGTCTGTTTGATAATCTGCCTAGTAGCACCCAACTTGCTTGCTTCCTGTGTTCTTAGAGATCTCTGCTCCCAGGACGGAAGGACTCCTCAAAAACATAGTGTTATCTGCTGTGGTGTGGCATGCCTGTAATCCCAGTGGCTTGGGAGGCTGAGGCGGGAGGGTTGAATTTGGGGGCCAGGCTCAGCAATGTAGTGAGGGCCTGAGCAAATGGGCAAGACTCTGTATATAAGATATAAAAAAGGGCTGGGGATGTGGCTCAGTGGTTAGGCACACTGGGTTCAATCTGCAATACCAAAAAATAAAATAAAATAAAATAAAATGAAGATAAAACAACCTACTAGGCTGCTAATCTAGGATAATCTTGGCTGATGAATTGAGCATTGGGGATGTTGCTTGCTATGGGAATGATACACTGAAATACAGTGCAGTTTTGTGGATGGGGTGGTGCTGTGTGTCTAGTTATTGGAAAAAAATATTTAAAATCGACCAGTGCAAGTAAAATTTCTTAGTGCTGCAAAACTCAGCTCCAGAAATGATAATTTTCCAACTGTAAAACTAGAGTATACTGAGTCTGTGAGGGTTTTCCTGGGGCTGTTATAATTAATAACCCAAACCAAAGAGACTGAAATCAAAAGTGATCCAGGAACCACCACCCCCTCCCCCAGCCCTGGAGGGCAAAGGGCTGAGACCAGGGTCACAAGGATGAGCTCCCTCCACAGGATCCAGGGAGGCTCCTGCCTGCCTCTCCCAGCTCCTGGGTTCCAGGTGGCCCCATGATTCCTTCTCTAACTTTGTCTCCATGTGGCTCCATCTCTGTGTCTGTGTCCTCTCTTCTGTCTCTTGTGAGGACACTGCCATTGCATAAGGGCCCCTGACCCAGAAGGAACCCATCTCAGATCTTTCACTAACTACCTCTGCAGAGACCCTGTTTCCACACAAGATCCCACTCAGGGGTTCTAAGGGCCAGATGTGGACAGGACCCACCTCTTACAATGGTGTCCAGCTCCCTCCACTGGCTCCACAGAAGCTCCTTCCTGCCTCTCCCAACTCCTGGGGCTCCAGGTGGCCCTTGGCAGAACAATGTGGTGGCCTCTCAAAAGCTTAGGATTGAATCACAATATGAACCAGCAATGCCACTGCTGGGTTCGGACCCAAAGGATTTGAAAGCTATGGGTGCAAAAGACACTTGCATATCCTGAGTTCACAGAAACCCTGATCCCCAGTATGACTGGGGAGTAGGGAAAAAATTATGTCTTAGTGGGGTGTGGGGGAGACAGGGCCAAAATGGAGCAAAAGAGATGGTCTGAGTGGGGGACTTTGAAGGCTAGAAGATCTTAGAAAGTGTGGGGAATTTTCTTATTTTGGCTAAACTGTGTACATGATGTCATACAGGCTTGTAAAATTGTACTCTGTTCTGAGCCCTTTATTCTCGGGATTAGCAAATCACTAACTTTACTCAAATCCATCAGCATGCATCTGTCTATATATCTATCCATCTGTCCATGTACCAGCCATCCCTCCTTCCACCCATCTGCCCATTTTCTCTCCCATGCATCATGGCTTTGTGTATTTGCCCACCCATCTACCCATTCATCCAGCCATCCATTCAGACATACATACATCTTCCCATCAGTCCATGCATCCTCCCACCCATTCACCCATCCTTCCATTCATCCAGGGGCATGTGGCCACTTCACCACATCCCTGGCCCTGTTTTGTATTTTATTTAGAGTCAAGATCTCACTGAGTTGCTTAGCACCCTATTTTTGCTGATGCTGGCTTGAGCAAGCAATCCTCCTGTCTCAGCCTCCTGAGAGGCTGGGATTACTGTCCTGCACCACCATGCTTGTACTTCTTATTTCCTCATTGGTCTGATAACACGTTGGAGTCACCATCTGGTGTTATTTTCTCAGCTCCATCACACTTATGCTCCCACCCACCTTCTTTGAACCACAATGAAAAGGGGGGCTGGGGATGTAGCTCAGTGCTAAAGTGCCCCCGCCATCAATTCAATCTCGATATGGGGGACAATAAAAGCACCAGGGATTCAATTCTCAGCTCTGGGCAGCTATGTGCCCATGTTTCCACACTTTTTACACATGAGCCCCCCTGGTCCATGGGCAATATTGTTAGGTAGAATGAATGTGAGACACTATGCAGGATGTGAAAGACTTCACAAAGTCCAACTTCAGAGAAGAAAATAAAATGGTATATACTTTCCATTATTGGGGTTAATATGACAGGCTGTATTGGCCCCAAGTGGCACATTTTTATGTTTTATATGCGGGCTTTCTGGCAGAGCTGAGCAGGGTTATTATTTCTTTCTGGTTTAACTCTCAGTTGAACCCAGGAAGCTGAGAGCACTGGGTCAGCTTCTGGGAGAACATTGCTTCCTAGGCAGGATGCAGATGGGCTTGTGGCTTTTCTTGAAAATGTTGGTGCATCTGAAACCTTCACATAAAAAGAGTTCACAAAGGGGGACTTTATACTGAGAGAAAATAATGAGGTCAGTCTGTGCAATAGAATGACATGTTTCAAGGAGGCAAATGAGCTTGAGCTCACAGACATGTTATGAGACTACAGATGCCTGAAGCCTAACCAAATACAATTCTACATATTATGATATTATTTGCATATCACCTATTGCAGTAATAATACAATATTATTCTTTTACAATTGATACTAACTTCTACATACAATTTCCCCTATACATTCATGACAATGATTTCCCTTTCAAGAAAATCTCAAAACCCTTGTCAGCACCTAAACACAGGGTAAGACAGGGTTTCCTTATCTCCCTAGTGTAGCTGCACTGGTCAAAGTTCCTTTCCTGCTTTGAATCAACACCTTTTCTTTTTGCTTTTAGGGCAAACAGCTGAGCAGATTTGTGGGATCAGCAGAGTCAGGTCTGTACATAAGAATTGATAATACTAGAATGTAGACTATGTACATTGAGCACAAGGCGCCCATTTTATTTCTGCTGCACATTGCTGTTTTAGAAGGTTGCCTGCCTCCCCCCACCACACCCCTTTCTCTGCTGGGGATGGAACATTGAGCCACAGCCCGAACCCCAAATGTTTCCTATTATAGGTCAGGCTGCCTCCTCAAAGATCAGAGGCCAGGAGGTAATGAGAAATACTAAAATAATTGTCAAACTGTTTTCATTAGCAGATATCACATATATGTGGATATATATGCTATCTTTAAAGAGTGTTTCAAAAATTTGGAGACAGTGTCTTTCTAATTTGCCTGAGGTATATATATTGTTTATATATTGTATATATATATATATAATGTATATATATATATAATGTATATATATATATAAAACATATTTCATATGAAATATGTTTTATATATATATATATGTAATATATATATATATATATATATATATATATATATATATATATATATATATATATATATATATATATACATTGGGGCTTGACCTGGACCACTGAGCTACATCCCCACTCTTTTCCTTTTATTTTAAGAGAGGGTCTCACTGACCTTGGGCTCCTCGAGCCTCACCCTCCCTGAGAAGCTGTGCTTTGTTTTTGTGTTGAGGTTAAACCCAGGGCCTCGCCATGCTCAGAAAGCACTCTATGGCTGAAGCCTAGCTCAGCGCCAGGTGTCACCTCTGTACCGGAGGCTAAGCCAAGGCTTCCCACCTGGATTAGTTCCCAGCACAGCTGAAAAGCTCCGCTTGAAAAGGGCTGGGGCCAAGCATTTGTCACTCTACCCAACTTCAGCCAGTGATTGGATGATGCTGGCTGTCAATCACGATGCAGAGGCGGGCCTGGAGGCCGTCCATCCCGGATGCTGGGGGATTTTCCCAATCAGTGCGCAGAGTGAGAGGAAGGGCGGGCTTTCGCAATGTCGCGAGCGTTTTTTCCTCAGGGACTCCCCTCCTCATGCTTCAAGCCAAGAGTTCTCTGCTCCAGGGACTCAGGTGACTCTGCTTTGCCTGTGTCCCCCCCACCCCCGACTCGGGTGCCTGGAGGTTCCTCGAGAGGACGCCGGGTCACCACAGAACACAAAAATGGTGAGTTTGTGACCAGGGCTGAAGGCATGCGTCACCACCTGCCTTGGGACCAGGTGCCCGGGTGAGCTGGGGAGCGCGGCGGAGTCGTGGCCTTGTCCCTTGTTCTCGTGGGGTGAGCTGGGTTTTGGGTTTTTGAGGTGAGCTGCTGAGCGTGGCAGAGTCCCCGCTGGAGGGTGGCCCTGGGCCCTGTCCCCTGGTTCCCTGGGTTTGGAAGGGCGACTCAGGGCCCTGGTGTCCCCTTTGCTGCCTACTGGTGGCCCGACCCACTCTTCCCAATGTGGAGGAAGCAGGGCCACACATGCGCCCTCCTTCTCCCAGGGGAGCTCCTCCGGAGGCTGCTGTAGGTTCCCCAAATTGCAGGCGCCTCCTCCCTTCTAAACCCCACCTTCCCTCCAGCTCACAGCTCCGCCAGACGTTCGTTCTTCCCACTGGGTTCAAATGGACACCGTCCGCTAATTGTCACTTTTAATCCAGCGAAATATTGGAGAGAATAGTTCTTTTCGTTTAATTGGGGACCCAAACTCGGGGAGCTTTATCAGCCACATCCCCAGCCTCCACTTTTACTGAATTTTGAGACCTGCACCCACTTGGTGTGGAAGCTGGTCTCCAACCTGTGATCCTTCTGTTACCGCTGTTTACCAGTGACGAGTCCTTGCTTCCCCAAATGCTGAAGTATAATACCAAAGAAGCACGCTGAGGCTGAAAGACCCTCAGAGTCCCTGTCCAAAGTGAACCACATGAAACACGGCTGCAAAAGCAAGAGGCAAGTTTATTAATACACAGGCGCCTGCGGGTGCTCAGCAACACCTCAGCCGGAGCTTAGGTGAACTGGCACACCGGGCTTTGGGGTACAGATCTTTTATAGGGTACAGTGGTCAGTTTCCCCCCTAGCACAGTAGCAGGTATCTCATTGGCTCTTTTGAATCCAGCATATAGGTCACTTAAAGGGTAAACTTGTTTTTCACTATAGGTTCCTGGAAAACCACATAAAAACCACTTATTTTTCACTGTATGCTTCCGTTTGCTCAACCGTGCCAGTTCTTTCCCAACCATCCTGTTCTTTCCTAATCGGTTACACTTAACTGATTATCTGAAAAACACATCTGACGCCTGTGCAGGTGCAAAAGCAAGCCTTGATGATTTTGTAACTGGGCCTAAAGTTATTGGGCTGGGGTCTCTCAAGGCAAGTGTAGAGTGGAAAGTAAAGGTTTATTAAAGGACAGCAGAAAAGACTTCTCCCCACAGGAAGAAGGGGACCCAAGAGGTGGAATCCCTGTAAGGGGGAGGTCTTCCCTCTTTTATAGCTAAAGTCTTCTTTCCGCTTTCCCACACTTTGTTTCTCATTATGTTGCAGTGATAGAATGCAGGTGGGAAGGTCCAAAAGGTGGGACATTGGTGGGCTGGAGGAGTAATCTGGGCAGGAAAGGCCTGGGGTGGCTTTTGGATTATGATTAACAGTTCCTTAGAATAGATTCAGGCCTTGGGGACATTAACATTTCAATTGCTGCTCTGGTTTCCAGGACTCCATTCTCTATAAGGGCCTCTGTTTTATTAATCTTACACAATATTAGACCCAATTTACCTAACTACCTATCTGTAAATCTGGCTTCACTTCTGCTTCAGCCTCCAAAGTTCCTGGATTACAGGGATGTGTGGAGGGGGCAAAACTGTGACTTATGCAGTCAAGGGGAGAAATAAAGAATGTCCACACACTTCTGCCCCTTTCAATGCTCTATTCACTCAAATTACTTAATACAGTTGAACTGTATAGGTTCTTAATCAAGAAAACAACAATCCTTAATGCTAGGCATTGCCATAGACATAATCAATTCACAGCAAAATGTGCCACAGCCTGGAAGCAGCAAACTAACTGGGGGGTGAAGATCAACTTGTGAAGGTGGATACAGCAGGAGTGGGAGCCATTTATTGTAGGACAGTAGGGGTATATCTACATAATTAAGAACAAGCTGTGTATTCAGTTAACAAAAACTAGGTATAACAATCAACCAATAAGGAATCATCATCTTAATGATTACACACAGCTTAACTTAATTGACATAATCTAGACACAGCAGTCACTCATCAAGGAATCTCTATCATCTTAATGGCTTGCTGGCCTTCTCAACCACTACTTCCTTTGGCTAAAAGCCAGGTGCCATCTTGACTTGTTTATCACCCTAACTGCAAACAATTCTAGGTTAATTAATTCACAGCAAACAATTCTAGATTCATTCTAAGCACTGGAAAACACACTTAATTATGATAAGCTAATGACATTCCCTCTGCATGCTAAGTTCAAAGATCTTATGTCTTAGGCTTTGAGTCCAGCAGATGCACACTCACTCAGACCTCGGTGACCAGGTCTGGAACCAAGGCAAGCATTTCCTGGTGTGGAGCAGAGGAGCAGTTGAGGAGGGGGTCCTAGGGAGGAGGTGCAGCTCTCACCAAGGTCCAGAAGAGGCAGTAGAGTTTGAGAATGGTGAGAATCTTGCAGAGGCTCAGGAAAGATGCCAAGTGATGGGATGTCAGGTCCTCATCAGACTCTCCAGCTCGAGTGCATCCTTGTTTCTGTTGGCTGAATTCCTGCTCATCAGCTCTATCGTTTATACTAAATTTGGGGGCTTTGGATCATGCTTTCAATCCTTATCAGCTACCACCCTATTTCTCAGTGACATCATTTACCCTGGGATCATCTCCACCCTGATCTTCTTGCCTTTCCCTCTTATCAGGCAAGGACAGACTGCCAGAGGCTTCACTCTCTTTATCAGGGTGAGGGGAAGGAACTTGTTTGAGGCCTTACTGGAGGGATCTGTGGATATGCCTGGTGAAACTGCAGGTCTTCTAAAATGGAGTTGCTTAGGCTCAGGCCTAAGGCCATTCTAACAAGGCCTGTGTCAGACAGTATTTTTTGGGAGACAGAAGCCCAGTGGATGTGAATTTGGGCAGAGAATGTGGATTTCCCCAGAACGTGATTGGTGTGAGTTAGGGAATAAAGAGTTGCTGTTTGAATCTACAAGCTGTGTGGTGGCTCGAGATTGTGTGCCCAGCCAGACTGCGGCAGAAGAATGCTTTTGAAAGCATTTGTTTTCTATTTGTGATTATTATACTTGAGAGGAAAGAATAATCACTTAACAGTTCCCTGTGTTTGGTCAAAATAATTACTTTAAAAGGAAAAAGGCATTTGTACATAGAACCTAGGGATATTGAATCTTGGGTTATGTTCCAAGCCCCCCGGCCCCAATTTGACATAAATCATTTATTTACTTAAATTTGTTTTTATTAGTTATACATGGCATTATAATGCATTTTCACACAGTAAACATAAATAGAGTGTCACTGCTCCTTTTTCTGGTTGTACGTGATGTGGATTCACACCAGTCCTGTAGTCATATATGCACATAGGATAATAGTGTTTGATTCATTCTTCTGTTCTTCATCCCCAACTCTTTAAATTTGATTTTCAGATGGGGTCTGCTATGTTGCCCAGCCTGGCCTGTAAGTCCTGACCCTCCTGCTTCAGTTTCTCAAGCTGTTGACATTAAAGGCATTGGCAATCCCAGCTATGGAAAATAGTTCATTTTGGTTTAAATATTAATGACCATACTCAGGAACATGGATTCAAGTGACCCTAAATGATGTATGTGTCCCACCCTGAAAGACAAGGATTAAACCCAGGGGCACTTAATCACTGAGCCACAATCAGTCCTTTTTAGATTGTATTTTGAGACATGATCTCATCAAGTTCCTTCTGCCCTCACTAAATTGCTGAGACTGACTTTGAATTTAGCAGTCCTCCTACCTTATCCTCTAAAGCTACTGGGATTACAGTTGTGTGGCCCTGTGCCTGGCCTACATGAACTTTTATAAAAGAAAGTGTGTATCACTACATTAACCAATTGCATTGGTAGGATCATCAGATTGGTGGGCTGCAGAAAGAAAGAAAGGAAGGAAGAAAAAAGAAATTTCTTCTGACTGTTGTTATTACATTCTTACTTTGGTAGATGGTGGGGACTAGATGTCTGGTAAGGATAGTGATATATTCTGAGAAATTTAATAGTTTTGAGAATTGTGGTCTGATACAGAAATTAAGATAATTGGCTATTAAAGGGCTTAAGATAGCCCAAGATAATTTTTGCTCTCCATACAGAACCCTGCCTTTCCACCCTCAAGGTGGTCTGGTTAGCCAAGTTAAATACTCTGAAGGTTCTTTGATGTAGATGCAACTGTATAGAGAACTTGAGTGCACAGCCGTAAAAATCTTGTGCTTCTCCCTTTATCTTCCTTAGGTGTAGACACCATGTCTGATTTCTTGGGCAGAGGTTCCCTTTAGACAACTCACAGGGTCCTATGTCCTCAGCCACTGTTCTCTCCTGGAGCTGCCACAAGGTGCCCACAGCTGCCCTGGTCCCTGCAGGGTGAACAGAACTTCAGGCCCTGGGTCAGTTCCTCCTAGAGGACACCTGAGGTGTGGGGTGCAGCCTCTCAGGGAAGCTGCTGTGGGCTGAGGAATCTCCTGGAACAGGCCTCATCTAGACAGCTACTTAGTTGGGACCTTGTTTTTCCCAAGCTCTGTTCCCATTCCGTGGAGAGAGGTGGCCAGTCAGCCTGTGGATGCTGGTGCTGAGGGGCCAGGGCACCAGTGATTCCTGCCCTTGTAGTTTCACAATGTGATGGAGCGAAACCTCTCCCAGAGCATAAGCAACACCCACCCCAGTGCAGAGCTGTGCAAACCTGAAAAGCCTCGTAGACTGGAGTCATGATCTAGGTCCCTGGGAGGGTGATCCTAGAGGCTTTTAGGAAGCAAGACCAGGAGATGTCATGTCCCAGATGTCAGGGACCTTCCCTGCCCCTTGAAGCTGACACATGTGTGCTCCCTCAGCACCAAAGCTTTCTGTGTATCACTTTGCAATGATCTGCTCACATTTTGAGGCCCAGGTCTATTTTTTCAGAGCCAAATGGGATGGACTATTATTAAATAGGCAAGAAAGAAGTGGATTTTAAAAAGTCTAGTTACATTTCCATTGTGAAAACAATTACAGCCAGGTACAGTGGTGCACACCTGTGATCCTTGCTGTTCCAGGGCCTTAGGCAGTAGGATTGTAAACTTGAGTACAGCCTTAGCGACTTAGCCAGGCCTTATGTCTGGGGATGTGACTTATCAATAAACTTCCTCTGGGTTTAATCTCTGATCCCAAACCAAAGAAAAAGAACAGAACAAAAAAACAAACAAACAAAAAAAAAAAGAAAGAAAGAAAGAAAGAAAACATCTAATTTATCTTTTGCTACCCCTGAGTATGCCTAGTAAATTGGTGAGATTTGATCTTCTCTTTTCAATGATTTCCAATTGAAATCCATGCCCTAGATTCCAGAATGCCACTTAAGATACAGAGAAACTCTGTCTACCATTATTGCTGCAGTAAATGAATCCATTTCTACAAAAATTGTGGTGGATAAATTTATGAATTTGATTTTATTTAAATTAGTTACAGTCGTTGACAAGCTGATGAATTTGACAGGAATGACAGTTTGTTGTTACTGTTTTTGTCTGGATTTGGCAGGTTCATGTTACCTGTGTCGTTTTTGGTATCAGCAATGGAACCCAGAGGTGCTTAGCCACTGAGCCACATCCCTGGCCCCTTTTAGATTCTTCCTTTTGAGTCAGGGTCTTGCTACATCACCTTGGGCCACTGACCCCTGAACCACTGGGGTTACAGATGTGCACCATCACACCCATCTTCATTGGAAGTTTTAAGGACAATTTTGACAATACCTAAAATACCCAACTGTGATCATTTAAAAATCACTGTATACTTTATCAGTGAAATAACAAGTGACACCTGTTCTCTGAAAAGGAGAGATATATATGTCTAAGTAAGGGTGCTGATCTTCTCACAAGCACTCCCACCATGTCACCTGATTCCTGTTCCCTCCTAATTACCTCCTCCTAGGGCTACCCATTTGGGAGCTGGCCTTTTAGCTTATGAAACTTGGGAGTAACATAAACGCTCTCTCTACTCTCTCTGTCCTGTACAACATTTTCAGTGGTCTTAGATACAGTGTACTATTTTCATTTTAGATATAGTTTTTTAAGTTCACCCCATAAAACACAATAATCCATGCCCTGAATTTCACATAATTTATTGAAATGCTCTTTGTTTTTTCAAAGAGTGTAGTTCATGGGAAAGTTCAGTCTCCTTTGTAAGAAAGTGTGTTGTCTTTTCATTGATTTTTGTTGCCTCTCATTGTGTATCTTTTGTATTATAATCTTTTTTATCACTCATTACATATATTTTCAGGGTTTTTATTTGTGTGTGTGTGTGTGTTTGTGTGTGTGTGTGTGTGTGTGTGTGTGTACATGGACTGTTGGGGATTAAACCGAGGGCTATCAAGTTCTTACTACTGAACTACTCTCCACCCCAAGAAAATTAGTATTGTAGACTGGGGTTTACTTATTTGCTGATGTATTGAGTGCTGGGATTGAAGCCAGGGACATGCTCATGCTTATGTTCTCCTCAAAAAAATGAATTTCAATGTGTGAGCAGCATTTGGGAGGTGGGAAGTTGTTTTACTGGGTAATAAACCTAGACTCACTGGACCACTGAGCACGTCCTCAGCCCTTCCTATTTATTATGTACCTATTTATTTTTATTTTTATTTTGTATAGTTGTAGAGGGACAGAATACCTTATTTTTGTTAATTTATCTGTGGTGCTAAGGATCATACCCAGTGCCTCATACATGCTAGCAAGTGCTCTGCCACTCAGCTACAATCCCAGTACCCCCATTTATTGTTGATGAAGACCAAGTTTCACAAATTTCTGGATGTCTTGCTAAGTTGCTGAGAGAGCCTCCAACTTGCCAGTTACATGCCTTGACCTCCCTAGTTGTTGAAATTACATGTGCACATCACCACACCAGCAGTTGGAATACCTTTTAAAGATTTATCATCCAGGGGTTGGGATTGTGTCTCAGAGAAAAAGCGCTCACTTAGCATGCATGAGGCCTTGAGTTCGATCCTCAGCACTATATAAATATTAAATAAAAAAATTGTACCCACCTAGTACTAAAGAATTAATATATATATTAAAAAAAAAAGTTTTATCATCCAGTTTCTTTCCAGGTGGAAATAGTATTGAAAATCAGTTTTGTTGCTTTCATTCATAGTTTTGAAATTTGTAACTATGACTTTTCTTCTTTACTTTATTTTTTGCATTATTATTTGGGAAAGGTATTCATCATGTAATATTGTTTCTTATGTTTATATTTGTTAAAGTTTATGGCATGGTAGTTCATTCATTTCCTTATTAAATCAATTTTGTTTTTCAGAGCAATTTTAGACTTGTAGTTTGTTAGTCAATGATTTCTAGAGGAACAGCACCAACACGAAGTGTGATTATAAACGGGGGACTTATTAGATTGGCCTACTTGACCTGAAGCTGGATGTCCACAGTGGCCATCTGCAGCTGGAGAGCTTGAGAAGTAGTAGCTGCAGAGTCCAAGAGGCTGAAGCCTCAGAACAAGAGGGATCACTGGTGCTGCCCTAGTCAGACCAAAGGTTCTGGAAACTCCCTGGAGAATCACAGGCAGAGTCTACTTTGGGAGAGTGAAGAAGGCAGATTCTGATATCCTCAGGCCATTGCAGCAGCCATTGGAGCAGAAAGGGGCTTTCTCTGCTGCTGCTTCCTTCTTCTTCCAACTTTTGTTCCACCTAAGACACCGTCCTATTGGATGGTGCTGCCTATACCTAAGGAGGTTCTCTAGTTTGGTTCTCTGTTCCACATGCCAATCATTTGTAGACACACCCTCACGGACACACCCAGAGGCCTCTTAATCACAGGTATCTCTTAATCCAATGCGGTTGACAATTCTAATGAGCCATTACATATAGTATCAAACACTCTTCTCTACACTGTTCTCAATATTTTGCATTGATGTTGGATGCTTGTTAGTTACTGAATCAGTAGCCTACATTTGATTAAGAGAGTGGATGAAGCAACACTTTATCATCAGCTGAAATCCATCCTTTACCTTAGGGTTCCTCCTCTGTGTGGTGTGATTTTGTGTGTCACATACTCTACAGAATAATGCCATACAGAAGAGTTTCAGTGCATCTATAATGTTGTCTCTTCTTGAATGTTCTTGAATTGGAATCTTACTGTACTTGGCCTTTCAGACTGGCTTCTCTTACTTAGCAGTCTGCCTTTAAGGGTGCTGTATCTTTTCAGGCTGCAGAGCTCACTTTCTGGGTGATGTTCTTTGGTGTGGTTAAAATGTACCTTGTCCATTCAGCATTGAAAGGTGCATCTTCCTTGCTTCTATCTTTGGGCAGTTCTGGATATGGCTGCTGTAGTCACTGCTGAGAAGTATTCTGTGCATAATTTTCACCTTATTTGCAGGGCTGCTCTACCATTGAGCTACATTCCCAAAACTTTTAATTTTTTGTTTAGAAACAGAGTCTTGCTAAATTGCCCAGGCTGGACTCAAACCTGGGATCATCCTGCCCCGGCCCCTGTTTGGCAAGGATCACAGGCATGGCCTCCATGCCCAGCTTCCTGCTGTCAATAGTATAATAATTGTCCTGTTTGTTAACATGACAACACTGATGTCACATCATTGTTTTTCATGATTCTTCAGTGGATTCCAGTAGCATAGAGGATCATGCTGTCTCTCTATGAAGACATTGTGTTTTTTTGAGCTTGAGTGTTTTTTCATTATTCTTGAATTTTTTAACTATTAATATAATCAATATTTATTATTTAGCTTTTTGTTGTGATGGATAATGTTAATTGGTTTTTTAATTCTGAATCAGCCTTGCATGTGTGTTGCATTCCTGGGCCTTGCAGAGGCTGATGTGAGTGGATCTGGGCCACTGGGCTTGACTTCCCACGTTAGTATGCTTGTCCCTGGAAAATATTAACTGAGTTTTAAATTTGGCATCAGTCTTACAGAGCTGTAATAATTTCCTATTGGCTGTGTTTATAATTCTTTTTATTTATTTTTGGATTCAGTAAAGTATTTGAGGAATTTTGCATTTATGATGATTAGAGTCTTTCATAGTTTTCTTTTGTATTTAATACTTTTCTTTATCTATTTAATTTTGATAATATGGTAAAATATGCCATATGAAGAATTAGAAGGTGGGTTGGGGTTGTGGTTCAGTGGTCGAGAACTTGCCTAGCATGTGCAAGGTCCTGGGTTCAATCCTCAGCACCACATAAATAAATAGGATAAAGCTATTGTGTTCAACTGCAAGTAAAAAAATAAATATAAAAAGAAAGAATTAGGAAGTTTTAACTCAACTTCTGTTGTCTGGACATAATAGTAGAAAATTGGTGGCAGATCTTCAGTGTCTCATGGAAGCCTGTTTGAGATGTCAGAGCCTTGACTTTCTTTTATCTGGGGGGTGGGGGGTGTGTAGTAATTATATCTTTTTTAAATTTTTGAAAGTTTAGGATTCTGGGCTGCAAACCTGCTGCTTTAACACACCCTGGAAGTGCTTGTGCCTGAGGTTTCCTTGCACCAGCTGTGCTACATGATCGAGGAATCTCTTTCATGACAGACCACCATTGTACATGTGGCCTATCTTGATCAAAGTGTCCTTGAGCAGAACGGTGGTATGTGTCTCATGACTGTACATGATCTGAGTGAGACATCTGCTGTTCAGAAGAGTTTGAGAATCATTGGACATTCATGGTTGCCATGAGGTTTGGGAAAGGATTTTCTGCTGTCTGTTAAGAAAACTATTTTTCAAACCGATATAATTTTGTAAGGCTATTGTTTGGACAAGTTAACATCTTGGGGTCATCGAGTTCTTTCTGAGGCACATGCCATCTTTCCACACACCCCATTCTGCTTTGACATTAACCACCAGAAATTATTATATTGTTATGTTTATTAATCATTGTGCTTGATTACTAATTGGGTAAATTTGTTCTGGAGTAAAGCACCTGCAAACTTCTAGTTGTCCTCAGTGTAATCACGCAAGTTGAGCTCAGTCCCCAGTGAACACATTGTGACAACCGGTGTGGAAGATTGTGTAACTGTTGTCTATAAAGGAAACTCTTTAGTGACTCCTTTAGTGACTCCATACTCTGAGGGTGTGGGTTGGGGTTGATTCTAGGCATTTCTTTAAGGATGGAACAATTGACTTTCAGAAGGAAACAGGAAATCTGTAAATACCATGTTGTCTATATTAACTATGTAGGCCCAGTGAGCCACTGTGGTTGGCAGGATCTCTCAAATGCTGAGTTTTGTGATCCCAGCAATTTCCTACTCAGTCAGCTTTCTTTTCTAAGGTTAAGTAATAAGGAGGGTGCTAATATTAGCTCTCTACTGCACAGGATGTTGGTAAGAAGGTGATAGAGATGCAATCAACAAATAAGATAAGGGTGACCCGGAAGCCCCTCTTACTTCCTGTGAACTCACCAAAGGAAAGGTGTACAACACTCTACTATTTACCTTGTGTGGGGCCCAAATCTAGTGTTGGAGTTTCTGTGAAGAATTCAATGCACTGGAGATTTCAATGACCAAATCGTGGAATTAATTGAGAGGCCAGGGAATCAAGCGAATATCATGCATGTTGAGGACACATTTCTCATGCTGTCAAATCTCTCCTGGCCTCCACAACACATTTGTGGGATATTTTAGATCTCAGTGACCTTTGAGGATGTGGCTGTGAACTTCATGAAGGAGGAGTGGGTTTTGCTGGATGCTTCCCAGAAGAACCTTTACAGAGATGTGATGCTGGAAGTCCTCAGAAACCTGGCATCTATAGGTAATAATTTGTGTATTTACTTAATTAGAGAATTTATGTTTAATTTTCTTTTTATTTATGTAGAACATGAAAAGACAATCAGTTGGTGAATTAATGTAGCATAAAATGCACCATGAATTTGGAAAAGCATTTCTAGCTCCTAGAAATTTGAAATAGAAATAATGTTTTGGTTTCACATTTTAGGAAACAAATGTGATGAGAAGAACATTGAAAATCAGATCAAAAATTTTGGGAGCAATCTAAGGTAATTGTACTCACAAGAGGAATCCTTGCGGGAATCTGGGGATATCATATAATTTTTAAAACCAATGCAAGAAATTTGCACAACTTTAAATGTATTTATTCTTATAAGATTTTTTACCAGAAATATATACTTCACTGGGACTGGGGTTGTGGCTCCATGGTAGAGAGCTTGCCTTGCATGCTTGAGGCATAGGGTTCTCTTCTCACCACCACATTTAAATCAATAAAGTCTATTGTCAACTGAAATAAATTTATATATATATATATATATATATATATATATATATATATATATATATATATATAGATAGATAGATATTAAGTCTATTCAAAGTGC
The DNA here is from genome assembly GCF_047511675.1 of Marmota flaviventris. NCBI lineage: Eukaryota > Metazoa > Chordata > Mammalia > Rodentia > Sciuridae > Marmota > Marmota flaviventris. The sequence goes on from NC_092519.1 coordinate 17,203,498, forward strand.
TTGACATGCAAAAAGTATTATGAAATTGCATATGTGAGTATAACTATTTGGATAATGACCATAGGCAAGCTGTGTTGCAAAGCATTGTTTCCTCTCAATCTCTGTGTTTTCTGGCAATCTGAACAAGTTTGAAAAACGTAGGCTTTACCTCATGTTGGAAGTAACGTTAACCTAGGACCTTAAATAAATACAACATCATGAATTAATCAAGTATTAATAATGTGCTGGTCATGAGATACCAATTCTTAAGCAAAGAAAAATTTTAATAGAGTAAATTCATGTGACTGCATTACGTGTGCCAAAGACTTCATATGCCCTTCATTCCTTCATAGGCAGATCACATCTCACTATGGACCCGAATACTGCAAGCATGAAGAATGTGAAGACAAGCCATGTGAATTGAAACAATACAGAAAATCTCTGGTTTCTCTCAAAAGTGTTCACACACAAATGTTAACACAAACTGGAGATGGACCCTGTGAAAGTATAGTATGTGGGAAAGTCATCAGTTGTTCGAATGACATTCAAAGGCATGAAGATTCACATACTGGGTGGCAACCTGATGAATGTCAACAATGTGATGAAGCCTCATCTTCTCCCACAGATGTTCAAAGACACACAAGAACACATAGGAGTGGTAAAGCTTTTCAATGTGAGGTATGTGGGAAAGCCTTTCATTCCCCCACTTTATTTAGAAAACATGAAAGAACTCATTCTGGAATGAAACCCCATGAGTGTAAAGAAGGTGGTAAAACCTTGGTTTCACCCACAGGTCTTCACAGTCACGTGATCACGCACACTGGGAAAGTACTTTTTAAATGTAACGTATGTGGGAAAGACTTTGCTTACCGAAGTTTATTTAGAATACATCAGAGAAAACATACTAGAGAGAAACCCTATGAAAGTCAACAATGTGGAAAAGCCTACACTACTTTGTCTTACCTTCAGACGCATGAACAAATCCATACTGATGAGAAGAGCAATGAATGCCAACAATATGGAAAAGTCTTCACTACTTCTTTATCCCTTCACAGACATGAACGGACGCATACTGGAGAGAAGCCCTATCGATGTCAACAATGTGGAAAAGCCTACACTACTTCATCTTACCTTCGGATACATGAACAAATCCATGCTGGAGAGAAGCCCAATGAATGCCAACAATGTGAAAAAGTCTTCACTACTTCTTCTTCCCTTCACAAACATGAACGGACGCATACTGGAGAGAAGCCCTATGAATGTAAGCAGTGTGGCAAAGCCTTCACTCAGTCCACTCATCTTCACTCACATGAAAAAACTCATACTGGGGAGAAGCCCTATGAATGTCAACAATGTGGGAAAGCCTTCAGTACTTCTTCCTACCTTCAGATACATGTGCGGACTCATAGTGGGGAGAAGCCCTATGAATGTAAGCAGTGTGGCAAAGCTTTTGCTCAATCGTCTAACCTTCACTCACATAAAAAAACTCATATGAAAAAGAAACCCTATGAATGTCAACAATGTGGGAAAGCCTGCACTAGTTTGTGTTACCTTCAGAGACATGAACAAATCCATACTGGAATGAAGACCAATGAATGCCAACAATGTGGAAAAGTCTTCACTACTTCTGGTTCCCTTCACAGACATGAACGGACGCATACTGGAGAGAAGCCCTATGAATGTAAGCAGTGTGGGAAAGCCTTTAGTACTTCTTCCTACCTTCAGATACATGTGCGGACTCATAGTGGGGAGAAGCCCTATGCATGTCAACAATGTGGGAAAGCCTTCAGTACTTCTTCCTACCTTCAGATACATGTGCGGACTCATAGTGGGGAGAAACCCTATGAATGTAAGCAGTGTGGCAAAGCTTTTGCTCAATTGTCTAACCTTCACTCACATAAAAAAACTCATACGAAAAAGAAACACTATGTATGTCAACAATGTGGGAAAGCCTGCACTAGTTTGTCTTACCTTCAGAGACATGAACAAATCCATACTGGAGAGAAGACCAATGAATGCCAACAATGTGGAAAAGTCTTCACTACTTCTTCTTCCCTTCACAGACATGAACGAACGCATACTGGAGAGAGGCCCTATCAATGTCAACAATGTGGAAAAGCCTACAGTACTTCATCTTACCTTAAGATACATGAACAAATCCATGCTGGAGAGAAGCCCAATGAATGCCAACAATGTGGAAAAGTCTTCACTACTTCTTTTTCCCTTCACCAACATGAACGAACTCATACTAGGGAGAAGCCCTATGAATGTAAGCAGTGTGGCAAAGCCTTCAGTACTTCTTCCTACCTTCAGATACATGTGCGGACTCATAGTGGGGAGAAGCCCAATGAATGTCAACAGTGTGGGAAAGCCTTCAGTACTTCTTCCTACCTTCAGATACATGAGCGGACTCATAGTGGGGAGAAGCCCTATGAATGTAAGCAGTGTGGCAAAGCCTTCACTATGTCCTCTAAACTTCATAGACATGAAAAAACTCATACTGGGGAGAAGCCCTATGAATGTCAACAATGTGGGAAAGCCTTCAGTACTTCTTCCTACCTTCAGATACATAAACGGATGCATACTGGAGAGAAGCCCTTTGAATGTAAGCAGTGTGGCAAAGCTTTTGCTCTATCGTCTAGCCTTCACTCACATAAAAAAACTCATACAAAAAAGAAACCCTATGAATGTCAACAATGTGGAAAAGTCTTCACTACTTCTTCTAACCTTCACAGACATGAACAAAGGCATACTAGAGAGAAGCCTTATGAATATCAACAATGTGCAGGACCCCTTGACACATCCAGTGAACCTCACATACATGGAAGAATTCATGCAGAAGAGAAGCCTAATGAATACCAACAATGTGGAAACGCCTTTTTCTTTCACAGACATGAAGGGACTCACACTCAAGAGAAACCCTATCAATGTATGCAGTCTGCCAAAGCTTTCACTCAGTCCTCTCATCTTTGCTCACATGAACGAACTCATACTGGAGAGAAGCCCTATGAATGTCAACAATGGGGAAAAGCCGTTGTTATATCCCATCAGCTTCACTTACATGAACAAACTCATATTGCAAAGAAATTGTACTGATGAAAACAATTGGCAAAGCCTTCTGTTATTACTGTTCTTCTCATCAACATGTTGGAAGTTTACTGGAGAAAAATTCTTTAAATGTGAATTGTGGTGGATCAATATGTCTTGTCCCCTTCAAACAAAAACAAAGGGCTCACTCTGCTGAATATTGTACTGGGGATTGTACTGGAGATTTGGTCAAGTGGCATTCTACCACTGAGACACATCCTCATTCTTTTTTATATTTTTAATTTTGAGACAGAGACTTGCTGAGTTCCTTAGGGTTGTTCTAAAATGCTGAGGCTGGCCTCAAACTTGTGATCCTTCAGCCTAAGCCTCCCAAGTCACTGGGATTAAAGGCATACATCACCACATCTGGCTGAATAACTGTTTAAATGTGAAAAAATATGGCAAATCATTCCATTTTCCCTGTTGTCTTCAAAGCCATTTCCCTCACTGGAAAACGAACACTCTGAATGGGAACGATTTGCTATACTCTATCAGCTTCATGTTCTAGACCTATTTTTCTTCTCTTTTATGAAAATTCTCATGGAGAGAAGCCCTATGAATGTAAAGAATGTGGGAAATCTTTTAATTTTTGCAGTTTATTCTGAGTACTAGAAAGATTCTTTTGGAAAGATTCATGCCAAAATGAATAAATCCTATGCAAGTAAGAAATACAAAGGGCTCAGATGTTTTAGTTTTATTCAATTGTATTAAAAAAAAATACTGTAGAAAATCCTGTGGATAAGCCATGTTGGGCAGTACTTAATTTTGACAGTTTTATTCAAAGACATAAAAGGATTTACATCTGGGCTGGTGATGTGGCTCAAGCAGTAGCGTGCTCGCCTGGCATTCATGTGGCCCGGGTTCGATCCTTAGAACCACATACAAAGATGTTGTGTCCGCCTAAAATTTAAAAATAAATAAATAAATAAATATTTTAAAAATTTTTTTAAAAAGGATTTACATCTGGGAAAACCCGTCTGCTAGTTATCTATCTATTTATTTTGGATAAAGAAATTGCAGCAGAATCATTACAATTCTTATTACACATATATACCACAATTATTCATCTCTGTTTGTATATAAAGAATTTTGACACCCAATTCATGTCTTTATACATATACTTTGTATAATGATGTCCATTACATTCCACCATCCTTGATAATCCTCTGTCCTCTCCTTTTCCCTCCCAGTCCTCTTCCCTATCTAGAATTCATCTAATCCTTCCATGCTCCCCCTATGTACCCCCTATGAGTCAGCCTCCTTATATCAGAGAAAACATTCAGCATTTGTTTTTTGGGGATTGACTAACTTCACTTAGCATTATCTTCTCCAATGCCATCTATTTACCTGCAGATGCCATGATTTTATTTTCTTTTTTATTGCTGATTAAAATTCCATTTTGTATACAAGCCACTTTTTTTTTTAATCCATTCATCCTCTGAAGGGCATCTAGGTTGACTCCACAGTTTAGCTCTTGTGAATTTTGCTGCTATAAACATTGATGTGGCTGTGTCCCTGTAGTATGGTGTTTTTAAGTTCTTTGGGTATAGTCTGAGGAGAGGGATTGCTTGGTCAAATGGTGGTTTCATTCCCAGATTTCCAAGGAATCTCTACACTGCTTTCCAAATTGGCTGCACCAATTTGCAGTCCCACCAGCAAGGTAAGAGGGTACCTTTCCCCCCCCCATCCTCACCAACACTTATTGTTGTTTGTCTTCATAATAGCTGTCATTCTGACTGGAGTGAGGTGATAGGTTAGAGAAGTTTTGATTTGCATTTCTCTAATTGCTAGAGAGGATAAGCATTTTTTCTTATACATGTTTATTGATTGTATATTCTCTTCTGAGAAGTGTCTGTTCATGTCCTTGGCCCATTTGTTGATTGGGTTATTTGTTTTTTTGTTGCTTAGCTTTTTGAGTTCTTTATATACAATAGAGATTAGTGCTCTGTCTGATGTGTGAGGGGTAAAAACTTGTTCCCAGGGTGGAGGCTTTCTGTTCACCTCACAAATTGTTTCTTTTGCTCAGAAGAAACTTTTTAGGTTGATTCCATCCCATTATTCATTGTTGGTTTAAATTCTTGGGCTATAGGAAGTTGGGGCCTAATCCCACATGATGAATATTACAGACTGCTTTTTCTTCTATTAGATGCAGAGTCTCTGGTTTAATTCCTAGGTCCTTGGTCCATTTTGATTTGCACTTTGTGCATGGTGAGACCTAGGGATTTCATTTTATGTTGTTGCTTATGGATTTCCAGTTTTCCTAGCACAATTTGTTGAAGATGCTTTTTTCTCCAGTGCATGTTTTTGGCACCTTTGTCTAATATAAGATAATTGTAATTTTCTGGGTTAGTGTTTGTGTCCTCTATTCTGTTCCATTGGTCTACCAGTCTCTTTTGGTGCCAACACCATGCTGTTTTTGTGATTATTTCTCTGTAGTATAGTTTAAGATCTGGTATAGAGATGCCACCTACTTCAGTCTAAGGATTGTTTTAGCTATTCTTCATGTCTTATTTTTCCAGATGAATTTCATGATTGCTTTTTCTATTTGTACGAGGAATGCCTTGGGGATTTTGATGGGAATTGCATTATATCTGTATAATGCTTTGGTAGTATGGTCATTTTGATCGTATTATTTCTGCCTATCCAAAAGCAAGTTAGATGTTTTCATCTTCTGAGGTCTTCTTTGATTTCTCTCTTTATGGTTCTGTAGTTTTCATTGTATAGATCTTTTACTTCTTTCATTAAGTTGATTCTCAAGTTTTTTTTTTGAGGATATTGTGAATTGGGTAGTCTTTCTCATTTCCTTCTCAGAGTCTTTGTCACTGATATACAGAAAAGCCCTTGATTTATGGGTGTTGATTTTATGTCCTGCTACTTTGCTTAATTCATTTACCAGTTCTAGAATTTTTCTGGTGGAGTTTTTTGGTTCTTCTAGATATAGAATCATATCATCAGCAAATAGTGCCAATTTAAGTTCTTCTTTTCCTATACATATCCTTTGATTCCTTTCATTTGTCTAATTGCTCTGGCCAGCATTTCAAGAACTACGTTGAATAGAAGTGGTGAAAGAGGGCAGCCCTGTCTTGTTCCAGTTTTTAGAGAAAATGCCGTCAATTTTTCTCTGTTTAGAATGATGTTGTCTTGAGGCTTAGCATAGATAGCCTTTACGATGTTGAGATATGTTACTGTTATCTCTAGTTGTTCTAGTGTCTTGAACATAAAGGGGTGCTGTATTTTGTCAAATGTTTTTTCTGCATCTATTGAGATGATCGTATGATTCTTATCTTTGGGTCTATTGATGTCATAAATTACATTGATAGATTTGCGTAAGTTGAACCAATCTTGCATCTCTAGGATGAATCCCACTTAATCATATTGCACAATCTTGGTAAGCTCTGTTTTCTATTTTATCACTTGATATTGGTCTGTTTCAATTGTGTATGTCTTCCTGATTCAATCTGGGCAGATGGTATGACTTAAGAAATTTGTTGATAGCTTCAATGTCTTCCATTCTCTGTATTTCTGTCATATCTGTTGTAATATTATCATTTTCATCATGTATATGGGTAATTTGAGTTCTCTCTCTCTCATTCTCTTTTTTAGCATGGCTAAGAGTCTGTCAATTTTTTTTATTTTTTCAAAGAACCAACTTTTTTTGTCCATATTGTCAACTGTTTCTTTGGTTTCAATTTTATTGATTTCAGCTCTAATTTTAATTATTTTTTGCCTTCTACTGCTTTTGCTGCTGGTTTGTTCCTATTTTTTTAGGGCTTTGAGAGGTAGTGTGAGGTCATTTATTTGTTAATTTTTTTTTTCCTTGAAGGAATGAACTCCATGCAATGAATTTTCCTCTTAGTACTGCTTTCATAGTGTCTCAGATTTCCATCGGTTGTTTCTATGTTCTTATTTACCCCTAAGAAATTGTTAATCCCCTCCTTGATTCCTTTTGCAATGCATTGTTCATTCAGTAGCCTATCGTTTAGTCTCCAGGTGATGGAGAAATTTTTACTTTTTATTTTCTTTTTGATTCCCAATTCCATTTAATTATGATCTGATGAAATGTATGGTAGTGTCTCTACTTTTTTATATTTGCTAAGAGTTGCTTTGTGGCATAGTATATGGTCTATTTTAGAGAAGGATCCATGTGCTACTGAGAAGAAGGTGTTTCTGTTTGATGCAGGTTGAAATATTCTATATGTGTCAGTTAAGTCTAAATTATTGATTATGTTATTGAGTTTTATAGTTTTTTCATTCAACTTTTGTTTGGAAGATCTGTGCAGTGGTGAGAGAGGTGTAGTTAAATTCACCCAACATTATTGTGTTGTGGTCAATTTGACTCTTGAACTTGAGAAGAGTTTGTTTGAACATAGCTGCACCATTGTTTGGGGCATATGTATTTATGATTGTTACATCTTCTTGGTGTATGGTTCCCTTGAGCAGTATGTAATGTCCATCTTTATCCCGTTTCATTCCTTTTGGCTTGAAGTCTCCTTTATTTGATATGAGTATGGAAAACCCTGCTTACTTGTGCAGTCCATGTGAGTGGTATGTTTTTTCCCAACCTTACACCTCAGTCAGTGTATGTCTTTTTCTATCAGATGAGCCTCCTGGAGGCAGCATCTTGTTGGGTCTTTTTTTTTTTTTTTAATCCAGTCTGCTAGCTTATGTCTTGTGATTGGTGAGTTTAATCCATTAGCTTTCAGGGTTATTATTGAGACCTGACATGGTTTGTATTTCCAGCCATATTTGTTTATTTTTGTTATTTAACTTGACTTGATTTTCTTCTTTGATTTGTTTTTCCTTTGGGGTACTACCTTCCTCTTTTGATTTTCATTGTTGTTTTTCTTTTACTCTTCATGGAATATTTTTCCAAGGATGTTTTGTAGTGCTGGTTTTCTAGCTATAAATTCTTTTTTACTTTTGTTTATCATGGAAGGACTTTATTTCATCTTGAAATCTAAAGCTTACTTTTGCTGGATTCAAGATTCTTGGTTGGCACCCATTTTCTTTCAGCTTGATAGATGTTGTTCCAGGATCTTCTAGCTTTTAGGGTCTGTGATGAAAAAATCTGCCATTATCCCAACTGATTTTCCCCTATATATAATCTGATTCCTTTCTCTCATGGCTTGTAAAATTCTCTCCCTATCCTGTATGGTGAGCATTTTTATTATTATGTGCCTTGGTATGGATCTGTTTTGATTTTGTACATTGGGCATCCTGTAGCCTCTTCAATTTGGATTTCCAATTCATTCTTCGTGTTTTGAAAGTTTTCTGATATTATTTCTGTGAATAGATCCTTGATTCCTTTGGTTTGGTCCTCTATGCTTCCCTCTATCCCAATAACTCCCAAATTTGGCTTTTTATGCTATCCCATTTTCTTGAATGTTCTGCTCCTGTTTCCTTACCATTTTCACTCTATGGTCTATGTTCCTTTCAAGATTATATATTTTATCTTCATTGTCTGATGTCCTATCTTCCCTGTGGTCTTCTCTGTTCGTGATGCTTTCATTTGAGCTTTGAGTTTAGTTTATTATTTCTTTCTTCTTTTTTTTTTTTTTTAAGAGAGAGAATTTTAATATTTATTTTTCGGTTTTTCGGCAGACACAACATCTTTGAATGTGGTGCTGAGGATCGAACCGTGGCCGCACGCATGCCATGTGAGCTCGCTACCGCTTGAGCCATATCCCCAGCCCCTATTATTTCTTTCATTTCAAGGATTTCTATTTGTTTTTTGTTTTAGAACCTCTGTCTCCCTGTTGAGGTGATCTTTTACTTCTTGGATTTGTTTATGTAGCTCATTGTCCAAGTGATCTTTTACTGCTTGTCTTTGCTCTGTTATACCTTCTTGGCGTTTACAGGACATTTTAACCATGTATATCCTGAAATCTTTCTGTGTCCATTTTTCTGCTGTAACTGCCAATGATTCTAATGATGTGTTCTCTTGATTTGTTTGGGCACTTTCTTCCCTTGTCTTTTCATGTTACTTGTGTGTATTCCTTTCCACCTCTGTGGTTCCGGGGTGTTATTTTTTTTTTTTGCCCTATAGATTTGTAGTGCGCTTCTAGGTTTGCAAGATCCCTCCTTTGTGGGGAAGGACGATGTTAACAGATCCCAATATCAACAATACATCACGTATGAACAATTTGTTGTTATGAAGACATTTACAGTTTAGTCTCAATGTCCAGAAATATTGGATTCAATTATTATTTAAAATATAATCCTAGTTTTGTAAAAAGGTTTTCAGTCTCTGGTGGTGGGCAATGAACTGGGGATGTGGCAGGATGATATGTGGCTCAGAGGGAGTTCCCATCTGCCAGCCATGCTCACCAAATATGGGGAGAAAGGTGATCCGGGATGGAGCCGGTCTGCTTCCAGTGATGTGGGGGGAGCTGGGTGATGGCCTTGTGCTGTGGGTAGGTAGCAGCTGAGTGGCCTGTGTGGGAATGAGGTGCAGCCTGGAGTTCTGCAGAGGGGCTGAGAGGTGTTTCTGCTGAGCCGCTCAAGAGCTGCTTGTGGCTAGAGCTGTGGGCTTTGGGCTTAGAGTCCATAGTCTTACTCGAACGCTGAGGCTCTGATTTCTGCACTGGGCTTACAGCGTGGTGATTTCTATGAAAATCGACTCTAGAGTGTATTTTCACGCTCTCTGAAATCCTGTATTTTGATGAGGTCAGACCTAGGCCATGGAACAACACAGGATGCTGCCTGTGCTGCCCACCATCTTGAATGTCCCCCCTTCTGGTCTTGACACGATATGGTACCATTTCAACTGTCAAGGCCTCTTTAAACAGCAGGGAAGAACTCAAACTGGAGAAAAGCCTTGTATGTAGAAATGTGGTAAGACATTTGGTTGTTTCAGATCTAGTTGGACTTGTTCAGATTTGAGGGAATGTTAAGTATTATTATTATTATTATTATTATTATTATTATTATTATTATTATTTCAACCCAGAGGTGCTGAACCACTGAGACACATCCCAGTCTTTTTTTACTTTTATTTTTTTCCAATTTTGAGACATGGTCTCACTTGGTTGCTTAGGTCCTAAGTGGCTGAGGCTGGCTTTGAACTTATGATCCTGCTGCCTCCGCCTGATGTAGTCTTCACTGCCTTCAGCAACCATGCTCTTTTGAGAAAACAACTGTGGGAGTGTGAAAAGTGTATGTGCCTTCATTCTGGCTATTCACAGGTGACAAAAATGCACCCTAGAGTGGATGTAAGGATGGCATCAAGGTGAAGATGTGAAAACAAGGTTAAATCTCTGTTATTGTTAGATTCAACTATTTTGTATTTTAAGTTCTTTGCATCTGTAGTCAAATCTCACATATTATGACATAATCTTATATACTGTGCATTTTTGTGTGTGCAAAAATGTTAGTTGCATTGACTTTTAGTCGCAGCATTTAAATACTTTTTTAGAGTTTTTATCTCTCTCCTTCCATTAAGTACATTTTCTCTTATAGTGTCCATTTTTTTTTTTAAGTAAAGTCTTTATCAAATTTAAAACTCGGGTCTCATAATATGAAAACTTTTTCTATATGGAATTCTGATATTTTCTGTGTCCTCAAATATTGTATGACTTTTACATATGTTGTGATAAAATAAAAATTGAGAGAGGTTTTAGAGAAATAATTACCAGGGTCAGAGAATGGAGAAAAGAAAAGGAACATTACCATCATTATATCTGGAGTCTTTAAGCACTGAGCACCATCCCTAGTCCTTTTTAGTTTTTTGTTTGTTTGTTTCATAGAGGATCTTGCTAAGTTCTTCTTCAGGGCCTCCATTTCTTGCTGAGGCTGGGTTGAAACTTGTGATCCTCCTGCTGTGGCCACTGATCACAGACATATGCTACCGTGCTCAGCTCCTGGGTGTTTCCTGAATCCCTGATGTAAATCGAAATGTGCCTTGTTTGTGTCAAGTTTCCAGGTGTCACCAATTCGGATGCCAGAATTACTTCTTCATGTCCTTCTGTATGTTAACGTCCTTCAATCTCTAAGATTCTAAAATGATGCTGATCATCATAAGAACATTAACTCACACCTTCCAAATTATTATTAGTTCAGTTGTACTAAACTGGAGTTGACTTGGAAAATGTATATTAGATAATTTATGTTGAAAACAGGGGTGGAAGAACTATTTCAATATTTAAGGAAACCAATTATTCATTTCTATTAAGAGCTCATGATATAATGAACTTCAGTTACTATTCCCTTTCATGCACCAGGCACCAGAAAAGCACTTTAGCAGGTTCACAGAGGCTATCAGAAATGCCCTGGTGCTCATGTGAGGGTTTTCCAGAGCAGCAAGTCACATTAAAAAACACCTGGGAGGGGTGAGTTGTGCCACCCACACATGCACACTCTCACGCACGTGCACACACATGTACAGGATCAAGTCACCCTTTTCTCTACATACCCTCCCTAGTGCAGTGCTTTCATCCTCACTGTGTCATGCAACTATTGATTTCTTTGACTTTTCTCACAATGTTGCTGCCCACTATTCCTTCTCAAAAATCAATTGTTATTTTCTGACTTCCCAATTTAGTCTTGTGTCATTCAGAAGTTTCAGACACATTGTGTGTGTTAGTTGAGGCCTCTCCACTGCAGCCTTGTGTACAGATTAGTGAAATATCTCTTCCTTCCTCCTTTTCTCCCTTTGTTATTTCAGACATTACCCAGGAGGGCTCCACCACTGAGCTTCACCCTAACCCTCTTAATTGTTATTTTTTAAGAGAGTGAGGCTGGCCTTAACTTGTAGTCACCCTGCCTCAGCCTCCTACAGCTGGGACCATAGGCATGTGCCCTTGTGTGCCCTGCAGCTGATCTCTTCCTTTTCCTTGATGCCTTCTTGGCCTGCTGATGACTCTGGGACCACCACTGTGTCATGCATTCTTTTCTAAGTCTCATGTGTTGTGTTGTACATAGGCAAGTTAAAGAGCATTATAAAATCTTGTAGTTTGTATGTATTGTTTGGAGAGACACCTACTCAAAATATACTTTGCCCTATTATTAATGCAGTTTATTTCTTTTCTTTTCCTTGTGCCAGGGACCCAATCCTGCCTTGTGCATGCTAGGCAGGCACTCTAGCACTGAGCACTCCCCTAGCTCAGGTGGTGAGTTTGCCGCTGCTGTGTGTGTGGACCCACTACTGTCCCTATCAGCAGATGCAGCTCTGCAGGTGTATCCTCGTGTTTGCAGCTTGTCCCATTTTTTCTTAAACTTCTTTTACAGCACTAAATTTTAAATCCAACTCAGCTTTTCTCCCCATGATTAATCCTTGGGTGGAGTAAGTCAGAAAACCCAGGCTGGATTTCTCTCTGTGTTTAGGGTACTGTCATACATAGGTGACTGCATGACCAATATGATTCTGCAACATGCACACTCAGAAAAATGAGAGATGATATCCCATCTATGTATGATATATCAAAGTGCATAAATGCATTCCATAGTCACGTATAAGTAACTGAAAGAAATAAAATAATTTTAAAACAGAACAAATCCAGGTGCAATGACTCATGCCTTCCTTCCAATGGCTCAGGAGGCTGAGGCAGGAGGACTGTGAGCTCAAAGCCAGCCTCAGACATAGTGAGACAGTAAACAACTCAGTGAGACCCAGTCTCTAATAAAGTACAAACTATAGCTGTGGAGGTGGCTCAGTGGTTGAGGGCCCCTGAGTTCAATTCACAGGACACCCCCCATTCAAAAAAAAAAAGGAAAGGAAAAAAACCTAAGGACGAGGGGTATGATACCAGTGTTGTTGGGCACAGTGTCACACAGCTATAATTCCAGTGGCCAAGCAGGCTGAGGGAGAGGGATCACAAACCTAGACAGCCTCAACTTAGTGAGGCCCTAAGGAACTTAGCAAGATCTGTGTCACAATAAAAAATCAAAAGGTCTGGGGATGTTGCTCAGTGGTTGTGCTCCCCGGGCTCAATCCCCAGCCCCAAATAATAACGATATAAAAATGGATTTAGTCTTTCCTCTTCATTTGCATTGCTCTCATCTTCCTAATGGCTCTAATTCACAACCTGTCCCTGATCCTTCTCACCCTCCTGGATGTCCGCCTCCACACACCTCTCTATTTCCTGGTGTATTGGCTGTCCCTCACTGACCTGCGTGACATCTCCTTATGTTTGCATTCATTGGAATTCCTTTTTTCTGTGGTCAAGTACTTCTTGCTCTCTGCTTTATGGCCTTGGGACAGGGAAGAAGAATGTCTTCTCCCTCTGCAGCACCGCCTCACTGTGGTGACCTTCCACTCAGCACCCTTTGCTCTTACCCACAGCCATGATCCTTCCGGTCTTCAGCAGGGAACAAGGTTCTGCCTGTCTTCCACACCACCCTCACCCAATGCTCAACTCCATCTTCTACAACCTGAGGAACATGGAGACGTCGAGGCCCTGAGCAGATGGACCCAGAGGTCTGTACTGTGTGATATAGATAAAAGGTCTGCCCCTTTCCTCGGGACTTAGGTGCAAGTCCATTAAGCATTGTGTAGGAACTAAAAATATTATCTTATACCAAGAGTGTGGAGACTAAAAACCATCTACATTCAAATAAACTGCTCAGGTCAGTCCAAATTGTCTTCTGAGTGTGTGGAATTTAAATAAGATTTTAGCATCCTGCTTCCCTGTGAACCAGAGACAGGCCCACACCAGGACCCCAACATGAGACCCCCCTCATCGGATCAGAGAGGTGCCCTGACTGGGGTACCCTATTCACCCCATGGTGGCTCCACAGTTCAACATCAGACACATATAGGTTTGAGGCTGCCACTCCCACAAAACTGGGATGTCACAGCTTCAATCAAGGGAAGACAATAAGGACCTGGTAAGAAGGTTTCCAAGGTCCCTGTGGGCCTTGCTACACCTGTGTCTCCTCTTTACTATTATTCTTTACACAGAATATCTTTATATTTTAGAATATTATTCTTTAAATAGGTGTCTCTTAATTGTCCTTTTAAAATTATGATTAAGGCTGTTCCTCTGTCAGACTGCTGGCGATTTAGTGTCTCTGCTTGTTATGGCGGCTGCCGTCGCTATGGAGACAGATGATGCTGGAAATCGACTTCGGTTTCAGTTGCAGTTGGAATTTGTACAGTGTTTAGCCAACCCAAATTACCTTAATTTTCTTGCCCATAGAGGTTACTTCAAAGACAAAGCTTTTGTTAATTATCTTAAGTACTTGTTTTACTGGAAAGAACCAGAATATGCCAAGTATCTAAAGTACCCTCAGTGTTTACATATGTTAGAACTGCTCCAATATGAACACTTTCGAAAGGAGCTGGTGAGTGCTCAGTGTGCGAAATTCGTTGACAAACAGCAGATTCTATACTGGCAACACTATTCTCGGAAGCGGATGCGCCTTCAACAAGCCCTGGCAGAACAGCAACAGCAAAATAACAAGTAAGGAAAATGAAAAGCTGGAAACAGACCAGGCTCTTAAAACTATATATAATGTATTTCCATTATACAGTGAAGACAAAACAAGAGACTTCCTGCCTACCTTTATCGTGGTAGCACCTGGATACTTTAGTGTGCTTTTAAATCCATCTAACTTTTTATTGTTAATACATTATTTCTGTTAAGCCAAACTTGTTCTACTTTGATTTCCGGATGGATTTGTAAATTTTTATTAACATTTAACAGAATCAAGAAAGAATGGAAATGTTAGGTGCAGGGGATTGGGCTATCAAATGTAATTAACTCTAAGCCTATTTCATGACTTATAATAGTCCCTGGGGCAAGTCCTCTCTTGAATCTTTTTATCTCTTGGATCACCTTTTCCACCCCTCTTATCTACTAAAAGAAAGGACTAGAGTGGAGGACCTCTTGTTAAATCACAAAGCAAAAATCCCATAAAGGTTTTTACATGCTATAGGAAAGGAAATACTTTGCCAGATTTTTTTAGTTGTAGTTGGACACAATACCTTTATTTCATTCATTTACTTTTATGTGGTGCTGAGGATCAAACCCAGGGCCCCATGCGCCCCATGCCCCACGCATGCTAGGTGAATGCTCTACCGCTGAGCCACAATCCCAGCAGCCAGATAGCAACTTTAAGAAAGAATTGTTAGTATGTCACTGACCTAGTGAAAGGTATGGAGAAGATTGGTGTCTTGACCTCAAGTTTGAACAAAGATGAGCCTCAAATGCTTGTGTTCATTTGGGAAAGTTAATATTTGGCCAGTACTACAAACCACATGCACCTTAAATGCTGCCTTGCATTCTCATTGATCCTTATTTGTAAAGGAGGAAAAAAGCTATTAAGCACTAAAATCAGTGTGTCTGACTCACATTCTAGAGTTCTTATAAGTATGTTGTCTGGTCTCCAGTCTTCCTCAAGTGAAGCACATTCACACAGCTATAAAACAGAACTGCCTGAATTAAGCAGCTGGATTAGATTCATGCTGTACTTTCTCTAAGTGGTTAAATTCTACATTCCAAAAGCAAAGAAGTGGTTTTAAAAATATCTATTGTTCTGCAAATTGCTGGAATTGAAGATCCTAATCCCTTCAGAGATTTGGAAGTTGTCTATTTTTTAACCTCCAATAATATATTCCTTTGAACTATGACTGCCACTGCTGAACTTATTTTACTCAAATCTTTAAGATGGCTATATGTTACAAGAAAATTGAAGGTTCATGAGTATTTTTAAAAAGCATTCTTTATTGTTTAGACATAAGCTAATTTTCATATCATTTATTTACTGCTAAAATGAATGCAAATTTTCATATCATTTATTTACTGCTAAAATAAAGACATTATTTATAACTAGAGCAAACCAGGAAAATAAATAAATAAATAAATAAAATTATGATTAAAATTACTTCCCAGTGTAGGGAATAGTATACAAGTCTTACAGTGTTTCACGGATTATAGGTCCAGTTACAGAATGTATATAATACAAATGAATTTCTAACAATGTTTGTAAGTTTTATTGCTCAAAACTCACATATGGCTTTAATGTGGAGAACATTTTGAATATAATGTTTTCTCAAATCCCACAAACATCCAATGAACAGAAATGATATGCAAGAATCAGCAGCAATCATTGCAATTACTGATATCTTTGAATCAATTAAATTTACTCTCCAATGAGAAGTGTCAAAATTGTAATTTAAGTCAGCATTTTAAAACACTTATTGTTTGATCAAGGTTGTATAAATTTGATTCATTATAAATTGGTTCTTGGTCAAACAGCACAAACTTGAGGTATAAGTTTAATATTTTAATGAGCTCTGTCATGTCAGAATGTGAAGAAATACCTTAGCTTACATCAGCATAATAAAATCTGGGAAGGAGCCTAAAAAATCCTACAATTGATTAGTCCAAATATATATAATCAGTCCAGTTATACAGAAATCTGTTTTTCAAATGTTTTAACTTTCCATGTCATCTGTCTAGATAATTATATAAACATATCCTTATTTAGAAAAACCCTTTCATCATGAAAATTCAGAATATAAAGACCTTTTCATTGACCCAAAGATGATTTCTTTCTTCTTAGGACCTCCTAGTAGACATCCTTTTCTTTCTTTTACTTAGAACTGGATAATCATACTAGCAAACATGTGTGTTTCCTCTCTGTAGAAACATCTCCTTTTCCTTCTCTAGAAATCCTTCTTTGTGTATACTTTGGAACAATTTTTATAAATCTTAGAATCTGAACAAATTATTGTACCTTAATAAGAAGTTTCTCAATGAAAATATAGTTAAAGCTGTTGGACATTTCTGTTGACATAATCATATCTATTTATCATAAAAATTTGTACAAAATTTGAGAATTAGAGATTACTTGATGGTTATATCTCTTGAAAAAGATATTTTATAATCAAACATTTATCTTAAATATCTGTACCATAAGATGCAGTGCATAAGAGCATATATAAGAAATATAACTTATGTGTTTTCTGTTGAAGAAAAATGATTAGAAGCAAAAAATAGATATATTAATTAAAAAATAAGACATATATGTTAATTATTTCATGAATTAAGGACTCTGGATGATCCAAATAACTTGAAAGATATACATTCATAATAAAAGTTTAACTTAGTATTATACAACCATGGAATTTTAAAATAAGCCTCATTAAATCATGTATTTGGATCCATTTATTTTACTTTGGACTAGTAGTGCACTCATTCTATTTGGGACGTCACGTGATGTGGTTAAAAAAATCCCTGTGTATGCATTTGTTTGTTTATTGTAATTATGTAGTCAGGAAGGAGAAGAAGGATTTCTTGGTCATCACAGAAACATTGTGAGAAAAGATCTCAGATGCTGGCTTTTGTGTGTGCGGGGTGCAAAACGCATTCCCATAGTCTCCAAAATTGTAAGAAGCCTATGTTTGTGACCTCTCTTCAATGGAACATTACTTAGTTCTATTACCCTGAAGAGCAAAAGGAAGGATTGTAAAGGAAGCTGTTGAGACACACACACACACACACACACACACACACACACACACACACACAGTTATTTAGCTCCAGAGCGAGTCAGGATTAGGGCTGCAACAGAGAAGCCTGTGGAGTCAGATTGTGCCTGAAAGTGTTTCATGTGCACAGTCTTAAAATGCAGGCTCCTTGCAGCTCCAGTGGCAGTCACCAGTGAAGCAGGAAGCACAGGTTAGTGGCTGGGAAGCGGGACCACAAGCCCTGCCTGGGTGACAGGAAGGACCCTTGGGAAGCCCTGGAAAATGGGAAAGGCCTGATGAGGAGGCCAGGCTCCGCCCCCCAGGTCCCCTGGTTACCATGGTGATGGAACAACCCAGAACTGGCTGTGGCTGGTGCAGCTGCCTGGGTCCCCAGGTCAGGCGTCAGCTCTCTCCTCCTTAATGGACTGTTTCCCTGTGTCTTCCCCTCGCCCCTCGTGTTCTCCCATCTTTTGCATTTTCCCTTTCCAGAGCGTGGGCACTTTAAAACAGTGATTTAAAGGCAGAGGTCAGCATTACTGTCCGACCCTAAGGCAGACTGCCTTTGGCCCCCTGGCCAAGTTGCTTAAGGGTCAAAAGCACAGCTGGGTGGGGCTAGTTAAGACCTTTTAGGGAGCAGGGGCTGGTCCTCTGTCCTGCAGCTGAGTTAATTAAAGGTGTTCCCACCCCAATGGGACAAGAATGGAGGGAAGAGGCTCAGTACAAACTGTTTGAGTACATTTGAAAAAATAGCAGAAAAACACAATTTGCCTCTCTACCAGCAGAAAATCCCCTGTGTCAAGTCAGACCACGAAAAATGTTTCCTTTTTCCTCTTACCCTCCAAACATTGACTCCTAGAATATAGATTCCAAAAAATCTTTAGGTTGCGAGGGGGCAAAATTGCGATGTATGCAGTCGAGGGGAGAAATAAAGAATGTCCCTTCCAATGCTTTATTCACTCAAGTTACTCCATACAGTTTCACTCTATAGGTTCTTAATCAAGAAAACACAATCCTTAATGCTGGGCACTGCAATAGACATAATCAATCCACAGAAAACAGTACTAGATTCATTCTAAGCACTGCAAAACACACTTAATCAGGACAGGCTAGTGACAGACATTCCCTCTGCATGCTAAGTTCAAAGGTCTTAAGTCCTAGGCTTTGAGTCCAGCAGATGCACACTCACTCAGACCGTGGTAATCAGGTCTGGAACCAAGGTAGGCTTTCCCTAGCGTGGAGTGTGGAGCGGATGACCGGTTGAGGAGGGGGTCATAGGGAGGAGTTGGGGCTGTCACCAAGGTCCAGATGAGGTGGTAAAGGTTAAGAGCGGTGAGGATCATGCAGAGAATCAGGAATGATGACAAGTGATGGGATGTCAGGTCCTCAGCAGGCTCTCCAGCTCTAGTGCATCCTTGTTTCTGCTGGCTGAATCCCTGTTCATCAGCTCTATCATTTATACTAAATTTGGGGGCTTTTGATCACGCTTCGTTGCTGGATGAGACAGAGCCCACATAAACACAAAGGCCCGGTTTCCTTGGAAGCAATGTACAGAAGCAAACGCTTCTGACATGGAGCCGTG
Organism: Marmota flaviventris; assembly: GCF_047511675.1. NCBI lineage: Eukaryota > Metazoa > Chordata > Mammalia > Rodentia > Sciuridae > Marmota > Marmota flaviventris. The sequence continues at coordinate 17,222,553 of NC_092519.1, forward strand.
CACCAGACACACAAGCACGTGGGGATTGCAGATTGAACACCACGGAGGAGGCTTGTAAAACCAGTTGTCATAACGCAGGAAATAAAAAACTACCACCCCCTCCCCCAGCCCTGGAGGGCCAAGGGCTGAGACCAGTGGTCACAAGGATGAGCTCCCTCCACAGGATCCAGGGAGGCTCCTGCCTGCCTCTCCCAGCTCCTGGGGCTTCAGGTGGCCCCATAATTCCAGTCTCTGCCTCTGTCTCCATGTGGCTCCATCTCTGTGTCTGTGTCCTCTCTTCTGTCTCTTGTGTTGACACTGCCATTGCATAAGGGCCCCTGACCCAGAAGGAACCCATCTCAGGATCTTTCACTGACTACTTCTGCAGAGACCCAGTTCCCACACCAGGTCCCACTCAGGGGTTCTAAGGGCCAGATGTGGACAGGACCCACCTCTTACAATGGTGTCCAGCTCCCTCCACAGGCTCCACGGAAGCTCCTTCCTGCCTCTCCCAACTCCTGGGGCTCCAGGTGGCCCTTGGCAGAACAATGTGGTGGCCTCTCAAAAGCTTAGGATTGAATCACAATATGACCCAGCAATGCCACTGCTGGGTTGGGACCCAAAGGATTTGAAAGCTATGGGTCCAAAAGACACTTGCATATCCTGAGTTCACAGAAACCCTGATCCCCAGTATGACTGGGGACTAGGGAAAAAATTATGTCTTAGTGGGGTGTGGGGGAGACATCACCAATATGGGGGCAAAAGAAATGGTCTGACTGGGGGACTTTGAAGGCCAGAGGATCTTAGAGCATGTGGCGAATTTTTTTATTTTGGCTAAACTGTATACATGATGTCATACAGGCTTGTAGAAGTGTACTCAGTTCTGAGCCCTTTATTCTCAGGATTAGCAAATCACTATCATTACTCAAATCCATCAGCATGCATCTGTGTATATATCTATCCTTCTGTCTATGTACCAGCCATCCCTCCTTCCACCCATCTGCCCATTTTCTCTCCCATGCATCATGGATTTGTGTATTTGCCCACCCATCTACCCATTCATCCAGCCATCCATTCAGACATACATACATCTTCCCATCAGTCCATGCATCCTCCCACCCATTCACCCATCCTTCCAATCATCCAGGGGCAATTGGCCACTTCACCACATCCCTAGCCTTGTTTGGTATTTTATTTAGAGTCAAGATCTCAGTGAGTTGCTTAGCACCCTATTTTTGCTGATGCTGGCTTGAGCAATCAATCCTCCTGTCTCAGCCTCCTGAGAGGCTGGGATTACTGTCCTGCACAACCATGCTTGTACTTCTTATTTCCTCATTGGTCTGATAACAGGTTGGAGTCACCATCTAGGGTTATTTTCTCAGATCCATCACAGTTATGCTCCCACCCACCTTCTTTGAACCACAATGAAAAGGGGGGCTGGGGATGTAGCTAAGTGCTAAAGTGCCCCTGACATCAATTCAATCTCTACATGGGGGACAATAAAGGCACCTGGGATTCAATTCACAGCTCTGGGCAGCTATGTGCCCACGTTTCCACAGTTTTTACACAAGAGCCCCCCTGGTCCATGGGCAATATTGTTAGGTAGAATGAATGTGAGACACTATGCAGGATGTGAAAGACTTCACAAAGTCCAACTTAAGAGAAAAGAATAAAATTGTATATACTTTCCATTATTGGGGTTAATATGACAGGCTGTATTGGCCCCAAGTGGCACATTTTTATGTTTTATATGCGGGCTTTCTGGCAGAGCTGAGCAGGGTTATTATTTCTTTCTGATAGTTGAACCCAGGAAGCTGAGAGCACTGGGTCAGCTTCTGGGGGTACATTGCTTCCTAGGCAGGATGCAGATGGGCTTGTGGCTTTTCTTGAAAATGTTGGTGCATCTGAAACCTTGACATAAAAAGAGTTCACAAAGGGGGACGTTATACTGAGAGAAAATAATGAGGTCAGTCTGTGCAATAGAATGACATGTTTCAAGGAGGCAAATGAGCTTGAGTTCACAGACATGTTATGAGACTACAGATGCCTGAAGCCTAACCTAATACAATTCTACGTATTATGATATTACTTGCATATCACCTACTGCAATAATAATACAATATTAATCTTTTACAATTAATACTAACTCCTACATACAATTTCCTCTATACATTCATGACAATGATTTCCCTTTCTAAAAAATCTCACAGCCCTTGTCAGCACCTGAACACAGGGTAAGGACAGGGTTTCCTTGTCTCCCTGGTGTAGCTGCACTGGTCAAAGTTCCTTTCCTGCTTTGAATCAACACCTTTTCTTTTTGCTTTTAGGGCAAACAGCTGAGCAGACTTGTGGGATCAGCAGAGTCAGGTCTGTACATAAGAATTGATAATTGTAGAATGTAGACTATCTACATTGAGCACAAGGCGCCCATTTTATTTCCGCTGCACGTTGCTGTTTTAGAGGGTTGTCTGCCTCCCCCCACCCCACCCCTTTCTCTGCTGGGGATGGAACACTGAGCCACAGCCCCAACCCCAAATGTTTCCTTTTATAGCTTAGGCTGCCTCCTCAAAGATCAGAGGCCAGGAGGTAATGAGATTTACTAAAATAATTTTCAAATTGTTTTCATTAGTAGATATCATATATATGTATGATATATATGATAGCTTTAAAGAGTGTTTCAAAAATATGGAGACCGTGTCTTTCTAATTTGCCTGAGGTAGGTATATATATATTTATATAAAAATAATATATAATTATTATAATATAATAATTAATAATATATAATAATTAAATATATGTATTTATTTTAAGAGAGGGTCTCTCGGGCCTGGGGTTGTACCTCAGTGGTAGAATGCCTGCCTCACACACATGAGGCACTGGATTCGATCCTTAGCACCACAGAAACAGAAATAAATAAAGATTGTATTATCTACAACTTAAAAAATAAAAAGAGAGGGTCCCAGTGTTTGCTGATTCTGACCTGACCTTGGGCTCCTCCAGCCTCAGCCTCCCTGAGAAGCTGTGCTTTGTTTTTGTGTTGAGGGGCTCGCCATGCTCAGAAAGCACTCTATGGCTGAAGCCTAGCTCAGCGCCAGGTGTCACCTCTGTACCAGAGGCTAAGCCAAGGCTTCCCTCATGGATTAGTTCCCAGCACAGCTGAAAAGCTCCGCCTGAAAAGAGCTGGGGCCAAGCATCTGTCACTCTACCCAATTTCAGCCAGTGATTGGATTATGCTGGATGTCAGTCACGATGCAGAGGCGGGCCTGGAGGCCATCCATCCGGATGCTGGGGGAACTGCCCAATCAGTGCACAGAGGGAGAGGAAGGGCGGGCTTCCGCAATCTCGCGAGCATTTCTTCCTCTGCGATTCTGCTTCTCATCCTTCAAGCCGAGAGTTCTCTGCTCCAGGGACTCAGGTGACTCTGCTTTGCCTGTGTCCCCCCCACCCCCGTCTCGGGTGCCTGGAGGTTCCTCAAGAGGACGCTGAGTCACCACAGAACACAAAAATGGTGAGTTTGGGACCAGTGTTGAAGGTATGCGTCACCACCTGCCTTGGTGCCCGGTGCCCGGTGCCCGGGTGAGCTGGGGAGCGCAGCGGAGTCGTGGCCCTGTCCCTTGGCCTCGTGGGGTGAACTGAGTTTTGGGTTTTTGAGGTGAGCTGCTGAGCGTGGCAGAGTCCCCGCTGGAGGGTGGCCCTGGACCCTGTCCCCTGGTTCCCTGGGTTTGGAAGGGCGGCTCAGGTCCCTGGTGTCCCCTTTGCTCCCTACTGGTGGCCCGACCCACTCTTCCCAATGTGGAGGAAGCAGGGCCACAAATGCACCCTCCTTCTCCCAGGGGAGCTCCTCCGGAGGCTGCTGTAAGTCCCCCAAATTGCAGGAGCCTCCTCCCTTCTGAAACCCACCTTCCCTCCAGCTCACAGCTCGGCCAGACGTTCGTTCTTCCCACTCGTTTCAAATGGACACCGTCCGCTAATTGTCACTTCTCATGTAGTGAAATATTGGAGAGAATAGTTTTTTTCTTTTAATTGGGGATCCAAACTCGGGTAGCTTTATGAGTCACATCCCCAGCCTCCACTTTTACTGAATTTTGAGATCTGCACCCACTTGGTGTGGAAGCTGGTCTCCAACCTGTGATCCTTCTGTTACTGCTGTTTACCAGTGACGAGTCCTTGCTTCCCTGAATGCTGAAGTATAACACCAGAGAAGCACGCTGAGGCAAGTGTAGAGTGGAAAGTAGAAGGTTTATTAAAGGACAGCAGAAAAGACTTCTCCCCACAGGAAGAAGGGGACCCAAGAGGTGGAATCCCTGTAAGGGGGAGGTCTTCCCTCTTCTATAGCTAAAGTCTTCTTTCCGCTTTCCCACACTTTGTTTCTCATTATGTTGCAGTGATAGAATGCAGGTGGGAAGGTCCAAAAGGTGGGAGATTGGGGGGCTGGAGGAGTAATGTGGGCAGGAAGGGTCTCGGGTGACTTTTGGATTATGATTAACAGTTCCTTAGAGTGGATTCCTTCCTTGGGGACATTAACATTTCAATTGCTGCTCTGGTTTCCAGGACTCCATTCTCTATAAGGGCCTCTGTTTTATTTATCTTACACAATATTAGACCCAATCTGCCTAACTACCTATCTGTAAATCTGGCTTCACTTCTGCGTTAGCCTTCAAAGTTCCTGGGATTACAGGGCTGTGTGGAGGGGGCAAAACTGTGACTTATGCAGTCAAGGGGAGAAATAAAGAATGTCCACACACTTCTGCCCCTTTCAATGCTCTATTCACTCAAATTACTCAATACAGTTTAACTGTATAGGTTCTTAATCAAGAAAACAACAATCCTTAATGCTAGGCATTGCCATAGACATAATCAATTCACAGCAAACAATTCTAGATTCATTCTAAGCACTGGAAAACACACTTAATAATGATAAGCTAATGAAAGACATCTCCTCTGCATGCTAAGTTCAAAAGTCTTATGTCTTAGGCTTTGAGTCCAGCAGATGCACACTCACTCAGACCTCAGTGACCAGATCTGGAACCAAGGCAGGCTTTTCCTGGTTTGGAGCGGAGGACCAGTTGAGGAGGAGGTTGTAGAGAGGAGTTGCAGCTCTTACCAAGGTCCAGAGAAGGCAGTAGAGTTTGAGAGCAGTGAGGATCACACAGAGACTCAGGAAAGATTCCAAGTGATGGGATGTCAGGTCCTCATCAGACTCTCCAGCTCGAGTGCATCCTTGTTTCTGTTGGCTGAATTCCTGATCATCAGCTCTATCATTTATACTAAATTTTGGGGCTTTGGATCACCCTTTCAATCCTTATCAGCTACCACCCTATTTCTCAGTGACATCATTTATTCTGGGGTCATCTGCACCCTGATCTTCTTGTCTTTCCCTCTTATCAGGCAAGGACAGCCTGGCAGAGGCTTCACTCTCTTTATCAGGGTGAGGGGAAGGAACTTGTTTGAGGCCTTACTGGAGGGATCTGTGGATGTGCCTGGTGAAACTGCAGGTCTTTTAAAATGGAGTTGCTTAGGCTCAGGCCTAAGGCCATTCTAACAAGCCTGTGTCCCTGGTAAGAAGAACACTTTTGAAAGCATTTGTTTTCCATTTGTGATTATTATACTTGAGAGGAAAGAATAATCACTTCACAGTTCTCTGTGTTTGGTCAAAATAATTACTTTAAAAGGAAAAAAAGGCATTTGTTTATAGAACCTAGGGATATTGAATCTTGGGTCATTTTCCAAGCTCCCCTGCCCCAATTTGACATAGATCATTTATTTACTTAAATTTGTTTTTATTAGTTATACATGGCATTATAATGCATTTTGACACAGCACACATAAATAGAGTGTCACTGCTCCTTTTTCTGGTTGTACTCCATGTGGATTCACACCAGTCCTGTAATCATATATGCACATAGGATAATAGTGTTTGATTCATTCTTCTGTTCTTCATCCCCAACTCTTTAAATTTGATTTTCAGATGGGGTCTGGATATGTTGCCCAGCCTGGCCATGTTGCCCAGCCTGACCCTCCTGCTTCAGTTTCTCAAGGTGTTGACATTAAAGGCATTGGCAATCCCAGCTATGGAAAATAGTTCATTTTGATTTAAATATTAATGAGCATACTCAGGAACATGGATTCAAGTGACCCTAAATGATGTATGTGTCCCACCCTGAAAGACAAGGATTAAACCCAGGGGCACTTAATCACTGAGCCACAATCAGTCCTTTTTAGATTGTATTTTGAGACATGATCTCATCAAGTTCCTTATGGTCTCACTAACTTGCTGAGACTGACTTTGAATTTAGCAGTCCTCCTACCTTATCTTCTCAAGCTACTGGGATTACACTTGTGTGGCACTGTGCCTGGCCTACATGAACTTTTATAAAAGAAACTGCGTATCACTACATTAACCAACTGCAATGGTAGGATCATCAGATTTGTGGGCTGCAGAAAGAAAGAAAGGAAGGAAGAAAAAAGAAATTTCTTCTGACTGTTGTTATTACATTCTTACTTTGGTAGATGGTGGGGACTAGATGTCTGGTAAGGGTAGGGATATATTCTGAGAAATTTAATAGTTTTGAGAATTGTGGTCTGATACAGAAATTAAGATAATTGGCTATTAAAGGGCTTAAGATAGCCCAAGATAATTTTTGCTCTCCATACAGAACCCTGCCTTTCCACCCTCATGGTGGTCTGGTTAGCCAAGTCAAGTACTCTGAAGGTTCTTTGATGTAGATGCAACTGTATAGAGAACTTGAGTTCACAGCTGTAAAAATCTTGTGCTTCTCCCTTTATAATCCTTAGGTGTAGACACCATGTCAGATTTCTTGGGCAGAGGTTCCCTTTGGACGCCTCACAGGGTCCCATGTCCTCAGCCACTGTCCTCTCCTGGAGCTGCCACAAGGTGCCCACAGCTGCCCTGGTCCCTGCAGGGTGAACAGAACTTCAGGCCCTGGGTCAGTTCCTCCTAGAGGACACCTGAGGTGTGGGGTGCAGCCTCTCAGGGAAGCTGCTGGGGGCTCTGGGCTGAGGAATCTCCTGGAACAAGCCTCATCTAGACAGCTACTTCCTTGGGACCTTCTTTTACCCAAGCTTTATTCCCATTCCATGGAGAGAGGTGGCCAGTCAGCCTGTGGATGCTGGTGCTGAGGGGCCAGGTCACCAGTGATTCCTGCCCTTTCAGTCTCACAGTGTGAAGGAGCGAAACCTCTGCCAGAGAGTAAGAAACACTCACCCCAGTGCAGGGCTGTGCAAACCTGAAAAGCCTCGTAGAGTGGAGTCATGGTCTAGGTCCCTGGGAGGGTGATCCTAGAGGCATTCAGGAAGCAAGACCAGGAGGGAGCATGTCCCAGATGTCAGGGACCTTCCCTGCCCCTTGAGCCTGACACATGTGTGCTTCCTCAGCACCAAAGCTTTCTGTGTATCACTTTGAAATGATGTGCTCACATTTTGAGGCCCAGGTCTATTTTTTCAGAGCCAAATGGGATGGACTATTATCAAATAGGCAAGAAAGAAGTGGATTTTAAAAAGTCTAGTTACATTTCCATTGTGAAAACAATTACAGCCAGGTACAGTGGTGCACACCTGTGATCCTTGCTGTTCCAGAAGCTGAGGCAGTAGGATTGTAAACTTGAGTACAGCCTTAGCGACTTAGCCAGGCCTTATGTCTGGGGTTGTGACTCATCAGTAAAGTTCCTCTGGGTTTAATCTCTGATCCCAAACCAAAGAAAAAGAACAGAACAGAAAAACAAAAAAACAAACAACAACAACAACAACAAAAACACATCTAATTTATCTTTTGCTACCCCTGAGTATGCATAGAAAATTGGTGAGATTTGATCTTGTCTTTTCAATGATTTCCAATTGAAATCCATGCCCTAGATTCCAGAATGCCTCTTAAGATACAGAGAAACTCTGTCTACCATTATTGCTGCAGGAAATGAATCCATTTCTACAAAAATTGTGGTGGATAAATTTATGAATTTGATTTTATGTAAATTAGTTACAGTCCTGGACAAGCTGATGAATTTGACAGGAATGACAGTTTGTTGTTACTGTTGTTGTCTGGACTTGGCAGGTTCATGTTAGCTGTGTCGTTTTTGGTATCAGCAATGGAACCCAGAGGTGCTTAGCCACTGATCCACATCCCTGGCCCCGTTTAGATTCTTCCTTTTGAGTCAGGGTCTTGCTATATCACCTTGGGCCTCTGACCCCTGAACCACTGTGGTTACAGATGTGCACCATCACACCCATCTTCATTGGAAGTTTTAAGGACAATTTTGGCAATATCTAAAATACCGAACTGTGATCATTTAAAAATCACTGTATACTTTATCAGTGAAATAACAAATGACACCTGTTTTCTGAAAAGGAGAGATATATATGTCTAAGTAAGGGTGCTGATCTTCTCACAAGCACTCTCACCATGTCACCTGATTCCTGTTCCCTCCTAATTACCTCCTCCTAGGGCTACCCATTTGGGAGCTGGCCTTTTAGCTTATGAAACTTGGGAGTAACATAAATGCTCTCTCTAATCTCTCTGTCCTGTACAATATTTTCACTGGTCTTAGATACAGTGTACTATTTTCATTTTAGATATAGTTTTTCTAAGTTCACCCCATAAAACACAATAATCCATGCCCTGAATTTCACATAATTTACTGAAATGCTCTTTGTTTTTTCAAAGAGTGTACATCATGGGCAAGTTCAGTCTCCTTTGTAAGAAAGTGTGTTGTGTTTTCATTGATTTTTGTTGCCTTTTTTATCACTCATTACATATATTTTCAGGGTTTTTTTTTTTTTTTTTTTGTATGTGTGTGTGTGTGTGTACATGGACTGTTGAGGATTGAACCGAGGGCTATCAGGTTCTTACTACTGAGCTACTCTGCACCCCAAAAAAATTCGTATTGGAGACTGGGGTTTACTTATTTGCTGATGTATTGAGTGCTGGGATTGAAACCAGGGACTTGCTCATGCTTATGTTGTCCTCAAAAAAATGAATTTCAATGTGTGAGCAGCATTTTGGAGGTGGGCAGGTGTTTTACTGGGTAACAAACCCAGAGGCACTTGACCACTGAACACGTCCTCACCCCTTCCTATTTATTATGTACCTATTTATTTTTGTTTTTGTTTTGTATAGTTGTAGAGGGGCAGAATACCTTATTTTTGTTAATTTATCTGTGGTGCTAAGGATCATACCCAGTGCCTCATACATGCTAGCAAGTGCTCTGCCACTCAGCTACAATCCCAGTCCCCCCATTTATTGTTGATGAAGACCAAGTTTCACAAAATTTCTGGATGTCTTGCTAAATTGCTGAGAAAGCCTCCAACTTGCCAGTTCCATGTCTTGACCTCTCTAGTGGCTGAAATTACAGGTGCACACCACCACACCAGCAGTTGGAATACCTTTTAGATTTATCATCCAGGGGTTGGGATTGTGGCTTAGAGAAAAAGCGCTCACCTAGCATGTGTGAGGCCTTGAGTTCGATCCTCAGCACCACATAAATATTAAATAAAAAAATTGTACCCACCTAGTACTAAAGAATTAATATATATTAAAAAAAAATTTTTATCATCCAGTTTCTTTCCAGATGGAAATAGTATTGAAAATCAGTTTCGTTGCTCTTGTCCATAGTTTTGAAATTTGTAACTATGACTTTTCTTCTTTACTTTATTTTTTGCATTATTATTTGGGAAAGGTATTCATTATGTAATATTGTTTCTTATGTTTATATTTGTTAAAGTTTATGGCATGGTAGTTCATTCATTTCCTTATTAAATCAATTTTGTTTTTCAGAGCAATGTTAGACTTATAGTTTGTTAGTCAATGTTTTCTAGAGGAAAAGCATCAACACGAAGTGTGATTATAAAAGGGGACTTATTAGATTGGCCTACTTGACCTGAAGCTGGATGTCTACAGTGACCGTCTGCAGCTGGAGAGCTTGAGAAGTAGTAGCTACAGAGTCCAAGAGGCTGAAGTCTCAGAACATGAGAGATCAGTGGTCCCGCCCTTTTCCAGACCAAAGGTTCTGGAAACTCCCTGGAGAATCACAGGCAGAGTCCACTTTGGGAGAGTGAAGAAGGCAGAGTGTGATATCCTCAGGCCATTGCAGCAGCCATTGGAGAAGAAAGGGGCTTTCTCTGCTGCTGCTTCCTTCTTCTTCCAACTTTTGTTCCACCTAAGACACCGTCCTATTGGATGGTGCTGCCTATACCTAAGGAGGTTCTCTAGTTTGGTTCTCTGTTCCACATGCCAATCATTTGTAGACACACCCTCACGGACACACCCAGAGGCCTCTTAATCACAGGTATCTCTTAATCCAATGTGGTTGACAATTCAAATGAGCCATTACATATAGTATCAAACACCCTTCTCTACACTGTTCTCAATATTTTGCATTGATGTTGGATGCTTGTTAGTTACTGAATCAGTATCCTACATTTGATTAAGAGAGTGGATGAAGCAACACTTTATCATCAGCTGAAATCCATCCTTTACCTTAGGGTTCCTCCTCTGTGTGGTGTGATTTTGTGTGTCACATACTCTACATAATAATGTCATACAGAAGTGTTTCAGTGCATCTATAATGTTGTCTCTTCTGGAATGTTCTTGACTTGGAATCTTACTGCACTTGACCTTTCAGACTGGCTTCTCTCACTTAGCAGTCTGCCTTTAAGGGTGCTGTATCTTTACAGGCTGCAGAGCTCACTTTCTGGGTGATATTCTTTGGTGTGGTTAAAATGTACCTTGTCCATTCAGCATTGAAAGGTGCATCTTCCTTGCTTCTAGCTTTGGGCAGTTCTGGATATGGCTGCTGTAGTCACTGCTGAGAAGTTTTCTGTGCATAATTTTCACCTTATTTGCATAGACACCTGGGAGTGTGGTGAATTAATTGTAGAGTGCACCATGTTTATTTTGTAATAGCGTGACTATCTTCCAGAGAGAGTGTTCTTCTCTCCATTCACATGAGCCAGGGAAGGGTTCTTGCTGATTTAAGTTTTCACTGTCTTTTGGAGCTTTTAGTGTTTGGCATTTCACCCTTCCAGTTGAGTACCTGGTGGCACCTCATTGTTCATTTTGAAGTTTCCTAGTTATATGCAGGTGAACATCTTCTCACACATGTATTAACTGTGCCTATTTATTGAATGAGTGTCTTTCCAAATCTTCTTCCCACTTCCAAGTTGGTTGCTTACTTTTTTTACTGAGTATTCTTCATGTATGTTGAATACCAACCCAGTGTCATTATGTGTTGTGACAACATTTTGTCCAGTTCTCCAGCATGTCTTCTCATTCTCTCAAGGGCATCTTTTGAAAAATGCAAACTTCATTTTGATCAAGTTCTATTTACAAGTTTTTCACTCACAGTTCATGTGTTTGATGTTGCATATGAAGCTGTCATGCCAGCCCAGATTTCTCTGTATTTCTTTGTTATTTTAATGATGTTTGGAGTTTTGCATTAGGTACTACAATGTATCGGCAATTTTTTGGTGCAGACAAGTGAACCCTGGGCCTCCTAATTGCCATGCAGGTGCTTTGCTAGAGCTGCAGCCCCAGCTGTGTGTGCTACTTTGAGACTGAGGCTCCACTGGGAGCTCTGTGACATTTGTGAAATGAGAATATTTTCTTTCTCTACATGTTAATTCATGTCCAGTGCTTTGGCAACATTGTCCAAGAGACTATATTTTACATTGATTTTCTTCTGCTCCTTTGTAAAAGATCAGTGGAATATTTTTATACTGTGCCAAATACCACTGTGTCTTGATGATTGTAGATTTTTATTAGCTGTTAACCTCAGGTAGTGTTCATCCTGTGAACTGAGTGTTCATTACTGTGTTGGTTGTTCTGGATCTTTTGTTACTGAAAACATAACTTAAAATATTTTTATTGGGATTATATTGAATCCATAAATAAAGTTGGTAAGAATTGATGGTAACTGAGGCTTCCCATCTGTGAACATAAAAGTATCTGCAAATATTTTCCATGTCTCTGATATTTTTATTAGAAGTTAGCAGTTTTTGTCATACAGATTTTTGTTAGATTTATATATGAGTATTTCTCTTTTATTGGTTCTGTATAAGTGGTGTGTGTTTGTTTTCCTTTTCATTTTGGTGCTGTGTGTTGGACTCAGGGCTGCTATACCATTGAGCTACATTCCCAAAACTTTTAATTTTTTGTTTAGAAACAGAGTCTTGCTACATTGCCCAGGCTGGACTCAAACCTGGGATCATCCTGCCTCGGCCCCCTGATTGTCAAGGACCACAGGCATGGCCTCCATGCCCAGCTTCCTGCTGTCAATAATATAAAAATTTTCCTGTTTATGAACATGACAACACTGATGTCACATCATTGTTTTTCAAGATTCTTTAGTGGATTCCAGTAGCATAGAGGATCATGTTGTCTCTCTATGAAGACATTGTTTTTTTGAGCTTTAGTGTTTTTTTCATTATTCTTGATTTTTTTAACTATTGATATAATCAATATTTATTATTTAGCTTTTTGTTGTGATGGATAATGTCAATTGGTTTTTAATTCTGAATAAGCCTTGCATGTGTGCTGTGTTCCTGGGCCCTGCAGAGGCTGATGTGAGTGCATCTGGGCCACTGGGCTTGACTTCCCACAGTAGTATGCTGGTCCCTGTTAAATTTTAACTGAGTTTTAAATTTTGCACCAGTCTTACAGAGCTGTAATAATTTCCTCTTGGCTGTGTTTATAATTCTTTTTATTTATTTTTGGATTCAATAAAGTATTGTATGATGAGGAATTTTGCATTCATGATCATGAGAGTCTTTCATAGTTTTCTTTTCCATTTAATACTTTTATTTATCTATTTAATTTTGATAATATGGTAAAATATGCCATATAAAGAATAACAAGGGGGGCTGGGGTTCTGACTCAGTGGTCATGAACTTGCCTAGCATGTGCAAGATCCTGGGTTCAGTCCTCATCACCACATAAATAAATAGGATACAGCTATTGTGTTCAACTGCAACTAAAAAAATAAATATAAACAGAAAGAATTAGGAAGTTTTAACTCAACTTCTGTTGTCTGGAAATAACAGTAGAAAATTGGTGACAGGTCTTAAGTGTCTCATGGAAGCCTGTTTGACATGTCTTCCTTTCTTTCTTTTTTTTTTTTTTTTTGAGGGGGTTGGGTTAATTATATATTTCTTAAATTTTTGAAATGTGTTTTAGACTTTCACAGTTAAATGTATAATAAATGATATTTTTCTGCACAATAGTGGGATGAAGTACCCTTTGCCATTTAGATTTCAGTTGGCCTAGACCATCATTGTGATCTATCCCCAAGACACCTGATGTCACTCATAATTTTTCCATGCCATGAAGAACAGCCCACTAAAGGCTTTCTCTTGGGTTTCTACTAGCCTCTGTTGATACTGTCGTGCTTCAAATGTCATGTGTTTTAAGGCCTTGAGCATGGATCTTTGTGAGTGGCAGTGTCATGTTCTGGTAGGTGGTCCTTTTGGCTGTTCCACACTGTGCAGAAATCATAGCCTGCTTAGAGACCCACATGGAGTGGCCTGTTTCACAAGCAGTCAGTGTGGGATAGTTCAGGATTCTGGGCTGCAAACCTGCTGCTTTAACACATCCTGGAAGTACTTGTGCCTGAGGTTTCCTTGCACCAGCTGTGCTACAAGAATGAGGAATCTCTTTCATGACAGACCACCATTGTACATGTGGCCTATCTTGATCAAAGTGTCCTTGAGCAGAACGGTGGTGTGTGTCTCATACTGTACATGATCTGAGTGAGACATCTGCTGTTCAGAAGAGTTTGAAAATCATTGGACATTCATGGTTGCCATGAGGTTTGGGAAAGGATTTTCTGCTGTCTGTTAAGAAAACTATTTTTCAAACCGATATAATTTTGTAAGGCTGTTGTTTGGACAAGGTGACATCTTGGGGTCATCGAGTTCTTTCTGAGACACTTGCCATCTTTTGACACACCCCATTCTGCTTTGACATTAACCACCAGAAATTATTATATTTTTGCGTTCATTAATCATTGTGCTTGATTACTAATTGGGTAAATTTGTTCTGGAGTAAAGCACCTGCAAACTCCTAGTTGTCCTCAGCGTAATCACCCAAGTTGAGCTCAGTCCCCAGTGAACACATTGTGACAACCTGTGTGGAAGATTGTCTAACTGTTGTCTATGAGGGAAACTCTTTAGTGACTCCATACTCTGAGGGTGTGGGTTGGGGCTGACTCTAAGCACTTCTTTAAGAATGGAACAATTGACTTTCAAAAGGAAACAGGAGATCAGTAAATACCATGTTGTCTATATTAACTGTGTATGCCCAGTGAGTCATGGTGGTTGGCAGGATCTCTCAAATGCTGAGTTTTGTGATCCCAGCAATTTCCTACTCAGTTAGCTTTCTTTTCTAAGGGGTAAGTAATAAGGAGAGTGCTAATATTAGCTCTCTACTGCACAGGATATTGGTAAGAAGGTGATAGAGATGCAATCAACAAATAAGATTAGGGTGACCCGGGAGCCCCTCTTCCTTCCTGTGAACTCACCAAAGAAAGGGTGTACAACACTCTACTATTTACTTTGTGTGGGGCCCAAATCTAGTGTTGGAGTGGCTGTGAAGAATTAAATGCACTGGAGATTTCAATGACCAAATTGTGGAATTAATCGAGAGGCCAGGGAATCATGTGATCATCATGCATGTTGAGTATAGATTTCTCATGCTGTGAAATCTCCCCCTGGTCCCCACTACACATTTGTGGGATATTTTAGATCTCAGTGACCTTTGAGGATGTGGCTGTGAACTTCATGCAGGAGGAGTGGGATTTGCTGGATGCTTCCCAGAAGAACCTTTACAGAGATGTGATGCTGGAAGTCCTCAGAAACCTGGCATCTATAGGTAATAATTTGTGTATTTACTTAGAGAATTTGTGTTTTTTTTTTTTTATTATTATTTATGTAGAACATGAAAAGACAATCAGTTGGTGAATTAATGTAGCATAAAATGCACCATGAATTTGGAAAAGCATTTCTAGCTCCTAGAAATTTATAATGTTTTTGTTTGGCATTTTAGGAAACAAATGTGATGAGAAGAACATTGAAAATCAGATTAAAAATTTTGGGAGAAATCTAAGGTAATTTTACTCACAAGAGGAATCCTTGAGGGAATCTGGGGATGTCATATAATTTTAAAAACCAATGCAAGAAATTTGCACAACTTTAAATGTATTTATTCTTATAAGGTTTTTTTACCAGAAATATATACTTCACTGGGACTGAGATTGTGGCTCAGTGGTAGATAGCTTGCCTTGCATGCTTGAGGCACTGGGTTCTCTTCTCAGCACCACATTTAAATCAATAAAATCTATTGTCCACTGAAATAAATTATATATATATATATATATATATATATATATATATATATATATATGTATATATATATATATAGACATAGATATACAGATATATAGATATTCAGTCTATTCAAAGTGCTTGACATGCAAAAAGTATTATGAAATTGCATATATGAGTGTAATTATTTGGATAATGACCATAGGCAAGCTGTGTTGCAAAGCATTGTTTCCTCTCAATCTCTGTATTTTCTGGCAATTTGAACAAGTTTGAAAATCCTAGGCTTTACCTCATGTTGGAAGTGACGTTAACCTAGGACCTTAAATAAATACAACATCATGAATTAATCAAGTATTAATAATGTGCTGGTCATGAGATCCCAATTCTTAAGCAAAGAAAAATTTTAATAGAGTAAATTCATGTGACTGCATTATGTGTGCCAAAGACTTCATATGCCCTTCATTCCTCATAGGCAGATCACATCTCACTGTGGACCCGAACGCTCCAAGCATGAAGAATGTGAAGAGAAGCCATGTGAATTGAAACAATACAGGAAATCTCTGGTTTCTCTCAAAAGTGTTCACACACAAATGTTAACACAAACTGGAGATGGACCCTGTGAAAGTATAGTATGTGGGAAAGTCATCAGTTGTTCCAATGACATTCAAAGGCATGAAGATTCTCATACTGGGTGGCAACCTGATGAATGTCAACAATGTGATGAAGCCTCATCTTCTCCCACAGATGTTCAAAGTCACACAAGAACACATAGGCGAGGTAAAGCTTTTCAATGTGAGGTATGTGGAAAAGCCTTTCATTCCCCCACTTTCTTTAGAAAACATGAAAGAACTCATTCTGGAGAGAAATCCCATGAAGGTAAAGAAGGTGGTAAAACCGTGGTTTCACCCAAAAGTCTTCACAGTCACGTGATCACGCATACTGGGAAAGTACTTTTTAAATGTAATGTATGTGGGAAAGACTTTGCTTACCGAAGTTTATTTAGAATACATCAGAGAAAACATACTAGAGAGAAACCCTATGAAAGTCAACAATGTGGAAAAGCCTACAGTACTTTGTGTTACCTTCAGATACATGAACATATCCATAGTGGCGAGAAGACCAAAGAATGCAAACAATGTGGAAAAGTCTTCACTACTTCTTTATCCCTTGACAGACATGGACAAACACATATTGGAGAGAAGCCCTATCAATGTCAACAATGTGGAAAAGCCTACAGTACTTCATCTTACCTTCAGATACATGAACAAATCCATGCTGGAGAGAAGCCCAATGAATGCCAACAATGTGGAAAATTCTTCACTACTTCTTCTTCCCTTCACAGACATGAACGGACGCATACTGGAGAGAAGCCCTATAAATGTGAACAGTGTGGCAAAGCCTTCACTAACTCCTCTATACTTCACAGACATGAAAAAACTCATACTGGTGAGAAGCCCTATGAATGTCAACAATGTGGGAAAGCCTTCAGTACTTCTTCCTATCTTCAGATACATGAGCGGACTCATAGTGGGGAGAAGCCCTATGAATGTAAGCAGTGTGGCAAAGCCTTCACTAACTCCTCTATACTTCGCAGACATGAAAGAACACATATGAAAAAGAAACCCTATAAATGTCAACAATGTGGGAAAGCCTTCACTACTTTGTCTTACCTTCAGATACATGAACAAATCCATACTGGAGAGAATACCAATGAATGCCAACAATGTGGAAAAGCCTTCACTACTTCTTCTTCCCTTCACAAACATGAACGAACGCATACTGGAGAGAAGCCCTATCAATGTCAACAATGTGGAAAAGCCTATAGTACTTCATCTTACCTTCAGATACATGAACAAATCCATGCTGGAGAGAAGCCCAATGAATGCCAACAATGTGGAAAATTCTTCACTACTTCTTCTTCCCTTCACAGACATGAACGGACGCATACTGGAGAGAAGCCCTATGAATGCAAGCAGTGTGGCAAAGCTTTTACTCAATCATCTAACCTTCACTCACATAAAAAAACTCATACGAAAAAGAAACCCTATGAATGTCAACAATGTGGGAAAGCCTTCAGTACTTCTTCCTACCTTCAGATACATGAGCGGACTCATACTGGGGAGAACCCCTATGAATGTCAACAATGTGGGAAAGCGTTCAGTACTTCTTCCTACCTTCAGATACATGAGCGGACTCATACTGGGGAGAAGCCCTATGAATGTAAGCAGCGTGGCAGAACCTTCACTCTGTCCAATCACCTTCACTCACATGAAAAAACTCATACTGGGGAGAAGCCCTATGAATGTCAACAATGTGGGAAAGCCTTCAGTACTTCTTCCTACCTTCAAATACATGAGCGGACTCATACTGGGGAGAAGCCCTATGAATGTAAGCAGTGTGGCAAAGCCTTCACTCGGTCCAATCGCCTTCACTCACATGAAAAAACTCATACGGGGGAGAAGCCCTATGAATGTCAACAATGTGGGAAAGCCTTCAGTACTTCTTCCTACCTTCAGATACATGAGCGGACTCATAGTGGGGAGAAGCCCTATGAATGTAAGCAGTGTGACAAAGCTTTTGCTCTATCGTCTAACCTTCACTCACATAAAAAAATTCATACGAAAAAGAAACCCTATGAATGTCAACAATGTCGAAAAGTCTTCACTACTTCTTTTAACCTTAACAGACATGAAAGAATGCATACTGGAGAGAAGCCCTATGAATGCAAGCATTGTGGCAAAGCCTTCACTGAGTCCTCTAAACTTCACAGACATGAACGAGCGCATACTGGAGAGAAGCCCTATGAATGTAAGCAGTGTGGCAAAGCCTTCACTAAGTCCTTTAAACTTCACAGACATGAACGAACGCATACTGGAGAGAAGCCCTATGAATGTAAGCAGTGTGGTAAAGCCTTCACTAACTCCTCTATACTTCACAGACATGAAAAAACTCATACTGGGGAGAAGCCCTATGAATGTCAACAATGTAGGAAAGCCTTCAGTACTTTTTCCTACCTTCAGATACATGAGCGGACTCATAGTGGGGAGAAGCCCTATGAATGTAAGCAGTGTGGCAAAGCCTTCACTGACTCCTCTAAACTTCACAGACATGAAAGAACACATACTAGAGAGAAACCCTATGAATGTCAACAATGTGGGAAAGCCTTCACTGAATCCTCTAAACTTCACAGACATGAAAGAACACATACTAGAGAGAAACCCTATGAATGTCAACAATGTGGGAAAGCCTGCCCTACTTTGTCTTACCTTCAGATACATGAACAAATCCATACTGGAGAGAAGCCCAATGAATGCCAACAATGTGGAAAAGTCTTCACTACTTCTTTTAACCTTCACAGACATGAACGGATGCATACTGGAGACAAGCCCTATGAATGTAAGCAGTGTGGCAAAGCCTTCACTCAGTCCACTCACCTTCACTCACATGAAAAATCTCATACTGGGGCGAAGCCCTATGAATGTCAACAATGTGGGAAAGCCTTCAGTACTTCTTCCTACCTTCAGATACATGAGCGGACTCATAGTGGGGAGAAGCCTTATGAATGTAAGCAGTGTGGCAAAGCCTTCACTATGTCCTCTAAACTTCACAGACATGAAAGAACACATACTAGAGAGAAACCCTATGAATGTCAACAATGTGGGAAAGCCTGCCCTACTTTGTCTTACCTTCAGAGACATGAACAAATCCATACTGGACAGAATCCTAAGGAATGCAAACAATGTGGAAAAGTCTTCACTTATTCTTCTAACCTTCACAGACATGAACGGACGCATACTGGAGAGAAGCCCTATGAATGTAAGCAGTGCGGCAAAGCCTTCACTCGGTCCACTCACCTTCACTCACATGAAAAAACTCATACTGGGGAGAAGCCCTATGAATGTAAGCAGTGTGGCAAAGCTTTCGTTCGATCCCATCATCTTCACAGACATGAAAAAACGCATACTGGAGAGAAGTCTTATGAATATCAACAATGTGGAGAACCCCTTGACACATCCAGTGAACCTCACGTACATGGAAGTATTCATGCAGAAGAAAAGCCTAATGAATACCAACAATGTGGAAAAGTCTTTTTCTTGCTTTTTCTTTCACAGACATGAAGGGACTCACACTCAAGAGAAACCCTATCAATGTAAGCAGTGTGGCAAAGGCTTCACTCACTCCTCTCATGTTTGCTCACATGAACGGACTCATACTGGAGAGAAGCCCTGTGAAGGTCAACAATGGGGAATAGCCTTTGTTACATCCCATCAGCTTCACTTACATGAACAAACTCATATTGCAAAGAAATTGTACTGATGAAAACAATTGGCAAAGTCTTCTGTTATTACTGTTCTTCTCATCAACATGTTGGAAGTTTACTGGAGAAAATTTCTTTAAATGTGAAATGTGGTGGATCAATATGTCTTGTCCCCTTCAAACACACTGCTCACTGTGCTGAATATTGTACTGAGGATTTGTCTGCAGATTTGGTCTGGTGGCCTGCTACCACTGAGACACATCCTCATTCATTTTTATATTTTTAATTTTGAGACAGAGACTTGCTGAGTTCCTTAGGTTGTTCTAAAATGCTGAAGCTGGCCCCAACTTGTGATCCTTCAGCCTAAGCCTCCCAAGTCTCTGGGATTAAATGCATACATCACCACATCTGGCTGAATAACTGTTTAAATGTGAAAAAATATGGCAAATCATTCCATTTTCCCTGTTGTCTTCAAAGCCATTTCCCTCACTGGAAAATAAACACTCTGAATGGGGACGATTTGCTATACTCTATCAGCTTCATGTTCTAGACCTATTTTTCTTCTCTTTTATGAAAATTCTCATGGAGAGAATCCCTATGAATGGAAAAAATGTGGGAAATCTTTTAATTTTTGCAGTTTATTCTGAGTACTAGAAAGATTCTTTTGGAAAGATTCATGCCAAAATGAATAAACCCTATGCATGTAAGAAATACAAAGGGTTCAGATGTTTTAGTTTTGTTCAGTTGTATTAAAAAAATATATATTGTAGAAAATCCTGTGGATAAGCCATGTTGGGCTGTACTTAATTTTGACAGTTTTATTCAAATACATAAAAGGATTTACATCTTTACATCTGGGCTGGGGATGTGGCTCAAGCTGTAGCGCACTCGCCTGGCAATCGTGTGGCACGGGTTCGATCCTCAGCACCACATACAAAGATGTTGTGTCCGCCGAAAACTTAAAAGTAAATAAAGAAATAAATATTTTTAAAATTTTTTTTAAAAAAGGATTTACATCTGGGAAAACCCGTCTGCTATTTATTTATTTATTTTGGATAAAGAAATTGCAGCAGAATGCATTACAATTCTTATTACACATATATACCACAATTACTCATATCTGTATATAAAGAATTTTGACACCCAATTCATGTCTTTATACGTGCACTTTGTATAATGATGTCCTTCACATTCCATCATCCTTGCTAATCCTCTGTCCCTTCCTTTTCGCTCCCAGTCCTCTGCTTTGTCTACCATTCATCTAATCCTTCCATGCTCCCCCCTATGTACCCACTATGAGTCAGCCTCCTTATATCAGAGAAAACATTCAGCATTTGTTTTTTGGGGATTGGCTAACTTCACTTAGCGTTATCTTCTCCAATGCCATCTATTTACCTGCAGATGCCATGATTTTATTTTATTTTTTATTGCTGATTAAAGTTCCATTGCGTATATATGCCACATTTTTTAATCCATTCATCCACTGAAGGGTATCTAGGTTGACTCCACAGTTTAGCTCTTGTGAATTGTGCTGCTATAAACATTGATGTGGCTGTGTCCCTGTAGTATGGTGTTTTTTTAAGTTCTTTGGGGAAGTCTGAGGAGAGGGATTGCTGGGTCAAATGGTGGTTTCATTCCCAGATTTCCAAGGAATCTCCACACTGCTTTCCAAATTGGCTGCACCAATTTGGAAGTCCCACCAGCAAGGTAAGAGGGTACCTTTTCCCCCGCATCCTCACCAACACTTATTGTTGTTTGTCTTCATTATAGCTCTCATTCTGACTGGAGGGAGGTGATAGATTAGAGAAGTTTTGATTTGCATTTCTCTAATTGCTAGAGAGGATAAGCATTTTTTCATATACATGTTGACTGATTTTATATTCTCTTCTGAGAAGTGTCTGTTCACGTCCTTGGCCCATTTGTTGATTGGGTTATTTGTTTTTTTGTTGCTTAGCTTTTTGAGTTCTTTATATACAATAGAGATTAGTGCTCTGTCTGAAGTGTGAGGGGTAAAAACTTGTTCCTTCGGTGTACGCTTTCTGTTCACCTCACAGATTGTTTCTTTTGCTGAGAAGAAACTTTTTAGGTTGATTCCATCCCATTTATTGATTCTTGGTTTTAATTCTTGGGCTATAGGAAGTTGGGGCCTAATCCCACATGATGAATATTACAGACTAATTTTTCTTCTATTTGATGCAGAGTCTCTGGTTTAATACCTAGGTTCTTGGTCCATTTTGATTTGCACTTTGTGCATGGTGAGACCTAGGGATTTCATTTTATGTTGTTGCTTATGGATTTCCAGTTTTCCTAGCACAATTTGTTGAAGATGCTTTTTTCTCCAGTGCATGTTTTTGGCACCTTTGTCTAATATAAGATAATTGTAATTTTCTGGGTTAGTGTCTGTGTCCTCTCTTCTGTTCCATTGGTCTACCAGTCTCTTTTGGTGCCAACACCATGCTGTTTTTGTTATTATTTCTCTGTAGTATAGTTTAAGATGTGGTATACAGATGCCACCTACATCAGTCTAAGGATTGTTTTAGCTATTCTGCATGTCTTATTTTTCCAGATGAATTTCATGATTGCTTTTTCTGTTTGTATGAGGAATGCCTTGGGGATTTTGATGGGAATTGCATTATATCTGTATAATGCTTTTGGTAGTATGGTCATTTTGATCATATTAATTCTGCTTATCCAAAAGCAAGTTAGATGTTTTCATCTTCTGAGGTCTTCTTTGATTTCTCTCTTTATGGTTTTGTTGTTTTCATCATATAGATCTTTTACTGCTTTCATTAAGTTGATTCTCAAGTATTTTTTTTTTTTTTGAGGATATTATGAATTGGGTAGTCTTTCTCATTTTCTTCTCTGAGTCTTTGCCACTGATATACAGAAATGCCTTTGATTTATGGGTGTTGATTTTATGTCCTGCTACTTTGCTTAATTCAGTAAACAGTTCTAGAATTTTTCTGGTGGAGTTTTTTGGTTCTTCTAGATGTAGAATCATATCATCTGCAAATAGTGCCAATTTAAGTTCTTCTTTTCCTATACATATCCCTTTGATTCCTTTCATTTGTCTAATTGCTCTGGCCAGCATTTCAAGAACTATGTTGAATAGAAGTGGTGAAAAGGGCAGCCCTGTCTTGTTCCAGTTTTTAGAGAAAATACCGTCAATTTTTCTCTGTTTAGAATGATGTCCTGAGGCTTAGCATAGATAGCCTTTACAATGTTGAGATATGTTACTGATATCCCTAGTTGTTCTAGTGTCTTGAACATAAAGGGGTGCTGTATTTTGTCAGATGCTTTTTCTGCATCTATTGAGATGATCATATGATTCTTATTTTTGTGTCTATTGATGTAACAAATTACATTTATTGATTTGCATAAGTGCAACCAACCCTGCATCTCTAGGATGAATCCCACTTAATCTTAGTAAGCTCTGTTTTCTATTTTTATCACTTGATATTGGTCTGTTCCAATTGTGTATGTCTTCCTGATTCAATCTGGGCAGATCGTATGACTTAAGAAATTTGTTGATAACTTCAATGTCTTCTATTCTCTGTATTTCTGTCATATCTGTTGTAATATTATCATTTTCATCATGTATATGGGTAATTTGAGTTCTCTCTCTCATTCTCTTTTTTAGCATGGCTAATAGTCTGTCAATTTTTTTTTATTTTTTCAAAGAACCAACTTTTTTTCTCCATATTGTCAACTGTTTCTTTGGTTTCAATTTTATTGATTTCAGCTCTAATTTTAATTATTTTTTGCCTTCTACTGCTTTTGCTGCTGGTTTGTTCCTATTTTTTTAGGGCTTTGAGAGGTAGTGTGAGGTCATTTATTTGTTAATTTTTTTTTTCTTTGAAGGAATGAACTCTATGCAGTGAATTTTCCTCTTAGTACTGCTTTCATAGTGTCTCAGATTTCCATCGGTTGTTTCTATGTTCTTTTTTACCCCTAAGAAATTGTTAATCTCCTCCTTGATTCCTTCTGCAATGCATTGTTCATTCAGTAGCCTAATGTTTAGTCTCGAGGTGATGGAGAAATTTTTACTTTTTATTTTCTTTTTGTTTCCCAATTCTATTTAATTATGATCTGATGAAATGTATGGTATTGTCTCTAGTTTTTTATATTTGCTAAGAGTTGCTTTGTGGCATAGTATATGGTCTATTTTAGAGAAGGTTCCATGTGCTACTGAGAAGAAAGTGTTTCTGTTTGATACAGGCTGAAATATTCTATATGTGTCAGTTAAGTCTAAATTATTGATTATGTTATTGAGTTTTATAGTTTTTTTATTCAACTTTTGTTTGGAAGATCTGTGTAGTGGTGAGAGAGGTGTGTTAAAGTCACCCAAGATTATTGTGTTGTGGTCAGTTTGACTCTTGAACTTGAGAAGAGTTTGTTTGAACACAGCTCCACCATTGTTTGGGGCATATATATATTTATGATTGTTACATCTTCTTGGTGTATGGTTCCCTTGAACAGTATGTAATGTCCATCTTTATCCCTTTTCATTCCCTTTGGCTTGAAGTCTCCTTTATTTGATATGAATATGGAAAACCCTGCTTACTTGTGCAGTCCATGTGAGTGGTATGGTTTTTCCCAACCTTTCACCTTCAGTCAGTGTATGTCTTTTTCTATCAGATGAGCCTCCTGGAGGCAGCATCTTGTTGGGTCTTTTGTTTTGTTTTGTTTTGTTTTTAATCCAGTCTGCTAGCTTATGTCGTGTGATTGGTGAGTTTATTCCATTAGCTTTCAGTGTTATTATTGAGAAATGGTTTGTATTTCCAGCCATATTTGTTTATTTTTGTTATTTAAATTGACTTGATTTTCTTCTTTGATTAGTTTTTCCTTTGGGGTACTACCTTCCTCTTTTGATTTTCATTGTTGTTTTTCTTTTCCTCTTCATGGAATATTTTTCCAAGGGTGTTTTGTAGTGCTGGTTTTCTAGCTATAAATTCTTTTTTACTTTTGTTTATCATGGAAGGATTTTATTTCATCTTGAAATCTAAAGCTTACTTTTGCTGGATTCAAGATTCTTGGTTGGCACTCATTTTTTTTAAGCTTGATATATGTTGTTCCAGGATCTTCTAGCTTTTAGGGTCTGTGATGAAAAAAACTGCCATTATCCCAACTGATTTTCCCCTATATATAATCTGATTCCTTTCTCTCATGGTTTGTAAAATTCTCTCCATATATTGTATGGTGAGCATTTTTATTATTATGTGCCTTGGTATGGATCTGTTTTGATTTTGTACATTTGGCATCCTGTAGACTCTTCAACTTGGATTTCCAATTCATTCTTCGTGTTTTCAAAGTTTTCTGATATTATTTCATTGAATAGATTCTTGATTCCTTTGGTTTGTTCCTCTATGCTTCCCTCTATCCCAATAACTCCCAAATTTGGCTTTTTATGCTATCCCTTATTTCTTGAATGTTCTGCTCCTGGTTCCTTACCATTTTCACTCTATGGTCTATGTTCCTTTCAAGATTATATATTTTATCTTCATTGTCTGATGTCCTATCTTCCCTGTGGTCTTCTCTGTTCGTGATGCTTTCATTTGAGCTTTGAGTTTAGTTTATTATTTCTTTCTTTTTTTTTTTAAGAGAGAGAAAGAGAGAGAATTTTAATATTTATTTTTTGGTTTTTCGGCAGACACAACATCTTTGAATGTGGTGCTGAGGATCGAACCTGGGCCGCATGCATGCCATGTGAGCCCGCTACCGCTTGAGCCATATCCCCAGCCCCTATTATTTCTTTCATTTCAAGGATTTCTGTTTGTTTGTTTTAGAACCTCTGTCTCCCTGTTAAGGTGATCTTTTACTTCTTGGATTTGTTCATGTAGCTCATTATCAAAGTGATCTTTTACTGCTTGTCTTTTCTCCCTTATACCTTCTTGGCGTTTACAGGACATTTTAACCATGTATATCCTGAAATCTTTCTGTGTCCATTTTTCTGCTGTAGCTGCCAATGATTCTAATGATGTGTTCTCTTGATTTGTTTGGGCACTTTCTTCCCTTGTCTTTTCATGTTACTTGTGTGTCTACCTTTCCAGCTCTGTGGTTCTGAGGTGTTATGGTTTTTACCCTATTGATTTGTAGTGCTCTTGTAGGTTTGCAAGATCCCTCCTTTGTGGGGAAGGACAATGTTAACAGATCCCAATATCAACAATACATCACGTATAAACTATTTGTTGTTATGAAGACATTTACAGTTTAGTCTCAATGTCCAGAAATGTTGGATTCAATTATTATTTAAACTATAATCAGTAGTTTTGTAAAAGGTTTACAGTCTCTGGTGGTGGACAATGAACTGGGGATGTGGCAGGATGATATGTGGCTCAGAGGGAGTTCCCATCTGCCAGCCATGCTCACCAAATACAGGGAGAAATGTGATCCAAGATGGAGCCGGTCTGCTTCCAGCGCTGGGGTGTCCAGTGATGTGGGGGGAGCTGGGTGATGGCCTTGTGCTGTGGGTAGGTAGCAGCTGAGTGCCCTGTGTGGGAATGGGGTGCAGTGTGGATTTCTGCAGAGGGGCTGAGAGGTGTTTCTGCTGAGCCACTCAAGAGCTGCTTGTGGCTAGAGCTGTGGGTTTGGGCCTGGAGTCCAGAGTCTTACTTGAACGCTGAGGCTCTGAATTCTGCACTGGGCTTACAGCGTGGTGATTTCTGTGAAAATCCACTCTAGAGTGTATTTTCACACTCTCTGAAATCCTGTATTCCGATGAGGTGAGACCTAGGCCATGGAACAACACAGGATGCTGCCTGTCTCTGGCCCACCATCTTGAATGTCCCCCCTTCTGGTCTTGACATGATATGGTACCCTTTCAACTGTGAAGGCCTCTTTAAACAGCAGGGAAGAACTCAAACTGGAGAAAAGCCTTGTATGTAGAAATGTGATAAGACATTCCTTGTTTCTGATCTAGTTAGACTTATTCAGATTTGAGGGAATATTTTGTATTTTTTTTTTTTTTCAACCCAGAGGTGCTGAACCACTGAGACACATCCCAGTCTTTTTTAATTTTTTTTTTTTCCAATTTTGAGACATGGTCTCACTTGGTTGCTTAGGTCCTAAGTGGCTGAGGCTGGCTTTGAACTTGTGATCCTGCTGCCTCAGCCTGATGTAGTCTTCACTGCCTTCAGCAACCATGCTCTTTTGAGAAAACAAGTGTGGGAGTGTGAAAAGTGTATGTGCCTTCATTCTGGCAAATCACAGGTGATAAAAATGCACCCTAGAGTGGATATAAGGATGGCATCAGTGTGAAGATGTGAAAGCAAGGTTAAATCTCTGTTATTGTTAGATTCATCTTTTTTGTATTTTAAGTTCTTTGCATCTTTTGATATTATGACATAATCTTATATATACTGTGCATTTTTGTGTGTGCAAAAATGTTAGTTGCATTAACTTTTAGTCGCAGCATTTAAATACTTTTTTAGAGATTTTATCTCTCTCCTTTCATTAAGTACATTTTCTCTTATAGTGTCTATTTTTTTCAGTAAAGGCTTTATCAGATTTAAAACTCCGGTCTCATTATTTGAAAACTTTTTCTATATGGAATTCTGATATTTTCTGTGTCCTCAAATATTATATGACTTTTACATATGTTGTGATAAAATAAAATTTGTGAGAGGTTTTAGATAAATAATTACCAGGGTCAGAGAATGGAGAAGAGAAAAGGAACATTACCATCATTATATCTGGAGTCTATAAGCACTGAGCCCCATACCTAGTCCTTTTTAATTTTTTGTTTACTTTTTTTTTTTTGTTTGTTTCATAGAGGATCTTGGTAAGTTCTTCTTCAGGGCCTCCATTTCTTGCTGAGGCTGGGTTGAAGCTTGTGATCCTCCTGCTATGGCTTCTGGGATCACAGACATATGCTACCGTGCTCAGCTCCTGGGTGTTTCCTGAATCCCTGATGTAAATCAAAATGTGCCTTGTTTGTGTCCAGTTTCCAGGTGTCACCAATTCAGATGCAAGAATTGCTTCTTCATGTCTTTCTGTGTGTTAATATCCTTCAATCTCTAAGATTCTAAAATGATGCTGATCATCATAAGAACATTAACTCACACCTTCCAAATTATTATTAGTTCAGTTGAACTAAACTGGAGTTGACTTGGAAAAATGTATATTAGATAATTTATGTTGAAAACAGGGGTGGAAGAACTATTTAAATATTTAAGGAAACCAATTATTCATTTCTATGAAGAGTTCATAATATAATGAACTTTAGTTACTATTCCCTTTCATGCACCAGGCACCAGAAAAGCACTTTAGCAGGGTCACAGAGGCTATCAGAAATGCCCTGGTGCTCATGTAAGGGTTTTCAGAGCAGCAAGTCACATTAAAAAACACCTGGGAGGGGTGGGTTGTGCCACCCACACATGCACACTCACACGCACGTGCACACACATGTACAGGATCAAGTCACCCTTTTCTCTACATAACCCTCCCTAGTGCAGTGCTTTCATCCTCACTGTGTCATGCAACTATTGATTTCTTTGACTTTTCTCACAATGTTGCTGCCCACTATTCCTTCTCAAAAATCAATTGTTATTTCCGGACTTCCCAATTTAGTGTTGTGTCATTCAGAAGTTTCAGACACATTGTGTGTGTTAGTTGAGGCCTCTCCACTGCAGCCTTGTGTACAGATTAGTGAAATATCTCTTCCTTCCTCCTTTTCTCCCTTTGTTATTTCAGACATTACCCAGGAGGGCTCCACCACTGAGCTTCACCCTAACCCTCTTAATTGTTATTTTTTAAGAGTGAGGCTGGCCTTAACTTGTAGTCACCCTGCCTCAGCCTCCTACAGCTGGGACCATAGGCATGTGCCCTTGTGTGCCCTGCAGCTGATCTCTTCCTTTTCCTTGATGCCTTCATGGCCTGCTGATGACTCTGGGACCACCACTGTGTCACACATTCTTTTCTAAGTCTCATGTGTTGTGTTGTACATAGGCAAGTTAAAGAGCATTATAAAATCTTATAGTTTGTATGTATTGTTTGGAGAGGCACCTACTCAAAATATACTTTGCCCTATTATTAATGGAGTTTATTTCTTTTAGTTCACAGTGGTGCTCTCAGCGTCTTAGCTGGATCCTCCCAGCTCTCTCAGGGCTCTTGGTGTGAACCACTGTGTCTTCCTGGGTGGCGTCAAAGCTGAGTTCAGCATGGCTGGGTATTTTCCTCCCATAGGCTCACAAGTAAGCATGTTGACTTTTTCTGCCCTTAGTTAGGAGACAGATAAATGAATGGTGGGAACACAAGGTAAGAGAGTAACTATAAATGTGGCCCAGTGGGCAGACCCCACATGCTTCATTTGCCAAAAAGCAATGTCTCTGCAGCCCTGCCTGGAGGAAGTGGACAGGATATGTCCCATTCTCCAGCAAACCACCTGTTGTCTGCATGGAAATGCAGGTCGGAATTAGTATGGGTGAGAGGAACCCAAGAGAGTATGAAGGGCCTGACTTTTGTGACCCTTTTGCCAGAGCAGATTCTGAAACATAAGGATGATTCCTCCTAACCATAAAACTTGTAGCAATGTATAGTTAAGACTGCAATTAGCACTGCTCAGCATGGGGCCCTGATGGCTTGGAAATGACCAGGTCACCAGACAGGCCCAAGCCATGGTCTCCAGAAACCCACTCCAAGAGGCCAGAGAGCCTTTGGAAGGTCTGTGGAAGATAAGAGATGAAAGTTGATGGAGAGGAACTCAGCCTGCCACCAACACAGCGCCCTTCCAGTTGATACCCCAGTCATTGGGTGCCCTGAAGGAGGTAAAGAACCCAGGGTATGGGCCCCGGGGGCCATCTGCAGAACAAGTGCTTAAATCATTCACTTTTTTTTTTTTTTAAAGAGAGAGTGAGAGAGGGAGAAAGAGAGAATTTTTTTTTAATATTTATTTTTTAGTTATTTGCAGACAAGACATCTTTGTTTGTATGTGGTGCTGAGGATCGAACCCGGGCCGCACGCATGCCAGGCGAGCGCGCTACCGCTTGAGCCACATTCCCAGCCCAAATCATTCACTCTTGAACTTAATGCCCTGCAGACTGGAGAGACCAGCCAGAGTGGCTCCTGAGCCCACAACATTTTTGAAGTGGAAAGCCTTCTTCTATGACAAATGTGAACAGCAGGGGAACCTCACCCCACCACAAATGTTGACCCCCCCAGCTGAGTGCTTGTGGGGAGAGGGGATCTACTGTTCTCCTGGTGCAAGCCACAGGCCCACCAGGTTATGTCAATCTGGTGCACTCTCTGCTTTAAGAATGTGCTAGAAGGAACCATCTGGGGGAGGTACAGTGGATACACAGGACCTAAGGCAAAAATCCACTGAGGACTTGCCACAGTTTATGGACAGAGTGAACAAGGCTTGAAAGGAAAATTGTCTCATGAAGAAGCAAGGGAAGCCCCAACCAAGGAGGAGATCAGGGAGGGACTAAACAAGGGACAGAGAGCAGCAGGTGCCAGCACAAAGCAGCCCATTGGATGACTGGATTTGGCCAACCAAGATACAGGGACACAAGGGGCTCAAGCCTCTCTGCTGGCCTCAGCCTTGGCCGCTGAATGAAAGCAGGAATAAGGTAGCTATAAAGGAAGAGGCAGCTCCACTTGCTGGGGGTGTGGAGTGACAGGACAGTTCTGGCTAGAATGCCCAGAGCCTCTGCAAATTATTTCCTGAACTGACCAAGGAGGCTTGCAAGCAGCTAGTCAAGACCACAAAATATGCCCCTTTCCTTCCTGTTGTCACTTAACAACCTGCTGGAGTAAGTCCCCAAGGTTAAAATCTAATGCCTTATGGCAAGTAGATGTCACTCATTATGTACCTTCGGGAAATTAAAATATATGTATGTGGTCACTGATACCTATTCAGGCTGTGGAATGGCCATCCCCATCTACTTAAGTGCTTTGGGATCATGGCAGCTCCTTTCTCCATCAAAACTGACACTGGTCCAGCCTGGGCAAGCAGAGCCTTCAAGGAATTTTGCTCTACATGGCACAGAAATCATGTCACTGGGATCCCCTATAACCCTCAGGTTTAATGCATTGTAGACAGAACGCGCAAGGAATTAATGACCAGGCTACAAAAATGGGGCAGGGGGAGGGAGAAGGCTCTACCAAATGCCCTCACAATGCCTTTAACAAAATCTTGTTTGCTTCAAATTTTCTTTCAACTTCAAAATTTTCCATGGAAACAGCCACCCACAAACAGTAGGCCCCCTTCACTGTGCCCTGCCATTTACCTATAATCTCCCAGCTGGATCCCATCACAAGTGCATGATGGTCCAGCGTCCCTCCTAAAACTGGGTCCAGGGTTTGTACAGGTTGACAGAAGCCTCACCCCATCTGGGTGCCTGCAGTGAAACTGCCTGCCAGGTAAATTGGGCTTTGGACCCTTGGCCACCAAATTAGCCTGGTCAATTGGGAAGGAACC
Organism: Marmota flaviventris; assembly: GCF_047511675.1. Classification (NCBI taxonomy): domain Eukaryota; kingdom Metazoa; phylum Chordata; class Mammalia; order Rodentia; family Sciuridae; genus Marmota; species Marmota flaviventris. The sequence continues at coordinate 17,253,536 of NC_092519.1, forward strand.
CTATCTAAGCTCTTTTCTAATAACTCCTTCCTCATTGATCCTGAGGTAGCCATACAACAACCACCCGTGCAGGGGAACACCAGCACTCCCACTCCTGCTCGGACGAGTGGTTTCTCCATTGTTGATAATGAGACCTACAATCAGGACCATCCTCTCTGTTTTGCTCTTGCTAATGAAACTTTTGTAGATCAATATAACAAGTCCTATGATGGCTGTCTCTCACTGACAGTTGGTAGTTAACACTAACAATAGCCATAGACACCCCCCCCCATGGCAAGTGCAAGAAACTCTTCCTGCCAACATGCCCAACAACACTCTTTAGAAAGCCCCCCTCTGATAATGATAGCACCCCTGGAATCAATGTGTGGCAGCCACACCTTGTCTCCATGGTAAGAGAAATTTCTTTGGAGAAGATCAACACCTAAGTGCCGGGTTGGGCACAGCTCCCTGGAATGTAAGCCATGTGCCTCAAACCATGTGGGCTAATGCAGTAACTGCTCCCTGGGATGATCTGTGATCAACCACTATGCAGGAAATCAATATGGCATGATGGATATCAGGCCAATATTGCTGGCCACTAGACCCTTCAAATGGGTGGCAGCTGGCTGGATGAATGAGTGGATAATGGGCCCAAAGCATACCCATACCCACTATGCACAAGCGTGTGTCACGCCACCCTTGCCATGCTCATAATCACTGCCTCTGATGGTGTAAATATCACTCATGCAGAGATCCCTTGTGCAGTCAATGCATCCTGCTGGCTCCCAACCTGTCTACACTGGCTATGAAAGCTGAACATATATTTATCCTCATATGCCCCCAGCAGCCTGGCTTCCAGTGAACCAGTCCAAGGAGTGGAGGAGTCCATGGGACATGCAGAGGAAGCATCTTCTGAGTCAGATCCTGCACCGGACAAGGCGTGATATTGCCCTCATCATTGCTGGGATTGTTGCCCTAGTGGCCGCCATCGCCACCACAGCCACTGCCACTGCTGCGCTCACTCAGAGGATCCACACTGTGCACACTGGAAACAATGTGTCCCCTGTGTGGCAGCAGCCTTCGCCTCTCAAAATGACTTAAATAAACTGAACTGAACCACCATTTTCCTCATTCAGCAAGAACCAGACCTCCACCAGGAGCCACGAAGTGTTCTGTTTATGTTGCTAAGGCTCACAGTCATCCTGAATTTCATAGTATTTGCGTCACCCAATACGCTGTATCTGACAATGGAACCTTAGAGTTCTCCACTTTTTCTCAGTTCATGAAGGGCGCTTGGGATGCTCACTGTGTTACGACTGCATGACGTCACTAAGGCCATGGTCAAAATCAAGGGGACTAAGGTGTCTGTCTCAACAGCCTCCTCTTTCTTCCAGGGATTGGCTGAACATTGGAAAAACCTGAGAGCCAAGTTACTAACCCTTATAACGCTATTACCCTGGCCCTACTGATTGTGACAGTAATAATTTTTTCTGTGTTGGGAGACGCTTATGCAGGCTTGTGAAGGCCAACGACAAAAATAAGGGATGCTAAAAAAGTCCTTGTGGCAAGTCTGAGGGGGGAGACGTGGGGACAAGTGCATGGAGAACTGCATATGTGGCATACATGAAGGACACCTGAGTGGCAGGCCACTCCCCTGCAGCTATTGGTGTCAGCTGCAGGGTGCTCACCCTGTAGGCCCCTCCCTGGGCATGAGGCCACCTGTTGCAGTCCCTGCACTTGCTCCACGACCTGCTACTTGATTGGTTGTGGCTCTTCAGAGTCACTCCTGCACCGATAGTTGCTCAACAGAACAACTTTGGAATCGTCAGTAGGCCAAAGGGAATATTAGGGGGCCTACTTTGGTCTCCTAGAGTTGTTCAGAAATTGTATTGGTTGCTGCGTGTAATGTGCTTAGCTGCTTCCCGAGTGTATACACATGGTAACTGCGCAATAAAATCAGACCTGCTTCCTGCTTGGTGTCTGGAGTTCTTGATTCTTGACTCTCTAGCCACACTGTCCTCGACCCTGTTCCATGGGCCTCGTTGCTGGATGAGACAGAGCCCACACAAACACAAAGGCCTGGTTTCCCCGGAAGCAATGTACAGAAGCAAACGCACGGACCCAGACATGGAGCAGTGCACCAGACACACAAGCACGTGGGGATTGAAGATTGAACACCACAGAGGAGGCTTGTAAAACCAGCGGTCATAACACAGGACGGCCAGCAGGGGGCACTCTGCTCACGGCGAAGTGTTGAAAACAGGCCCCCTGCATCAAGGAGAGGATTGTAAACTCAGGAAACTGGATGAAGTGTCTGCACAGGAGCACAGCCCAGAGAGCAGAGAGTGACTGCAGAGACGTGAAAGAGAGGTCCCACGAGGTGTTGAGAAGAAAACCCTCCTCCTCTGGGAGCCTCTAGGCCAGCTAGGGATTAAATTGGCATTAAGAGAGATTCAGGGAGAGAAGCTACTCAGTCCCTTGCATGTGCAGGGGCGTCTCCCTCAAGTAGAGACCCAGAAATGGACCAGGTTGCTGAAGACTGCGGAGCCTCTGGAGTACAGAATGGAACCAGCGGGTGTCAGGATGGTGGAGACGATGACAGCAGGGAAGGGAGATGGGTGGGGGCCTTGCTGTGCAGACAGGTCTCGGGGTGTCCGAGCTGGTGGGAGCAGCCCTCTTCCTGAGACTCCTTCACTAGCACAGGTTCCCTCACACACGGGGTCTTCAGAGCCACCGCTGTGCCCACAGTTGCTCAAAGAACAACCTTGGAACCAGCGGGCATATTGGGAGTCTGCTTTGGTCTCCTAGAGTCACAATTCAGGGTGGCCTGTGGTGAGCTTCAAGGTTGGGTTGATTCCTCTTTCTCTCCAAGGGACCCACGTGGGAAGGGTCGGCCAACGTCATGGCTCCTGAAGGCCTCCTCTGGCACAGCCCATGGGCCCAGTTCTGTTCCCCTTGTGCGGTCCACACACAGCCACCGTCCCTCACTGCAGCATGCAGCACCCTCATCCGTGTTCTGGGTACATCATGTCACCCCACTCTGGAGGCCCCCTGAGTCTACTGTGATCCCTTTTGGATGCTGTGGTGATGGTACCTGGCGAGAATCGCTGAGAGGGAAAACGTAAATTTGTTCTCATGGTTTCAGAGACTTAGTCCAGGGCCAGCCAAGGCCACTGCCCTGGGTGGGTCTTTGGGGGGGCAGAGCATCACCTTGGTGGAAGGGCGTGGAGGAGGGGAGATGCTCAGGGCGTGAGGTCAGCTTCTGCCACAGCAATCACTTCCCACCTGCAGAAGAGAGGGCGTCACACGCCGTCACTTTTGCTTGTGGGCTACGCTAGGTTTTCTCTGTGTCTAGAGTTTCTTTTGGTCAGTTTTTTCATAGTATTATTTATTTATGCTTTACAGCATACATTTACACCATACAACACATATTCATGACATATAAGCCTTTGTGTTCGCTCTTCCCTGCAGCCGAGGTGTCCAGCACAGGTCGCAGACCTCACCCCAGTCCTCCCCCACTGCTGGGTCTTCTTTTGAAAGGGCAGATATTAGGTGCCCACTCTGCAAGGCCACCCACAGTGCTGTTTGTCTTCTGACTCACATTCAGTTCCAGGGTCATCTCCAAAGTGGACGTTGTGGTTTTTGTAAAATTGCTTCTATGCCAGCATAAAATTTGGGTGGTTTTGATGGCTTCCCTTTTATAGCTCTTATTTGGAGAACACAGGAAAACATTTGGTCTGAGGAGCTACAGTGTGCTGTGCAAGCCCCCACTTCTCCTTGGAAGTTTGAGTTCTCTTCACTGTGCGACACAGGCATGGCCATCATGCACAGCCACCCACAGAAGAGTGTTGTCCTGATGGTGGTGAGTTGGAGACTCATTCACCCCCTCAGTGTGACAGTGACAGCCCCTGAGAGCCCCACAGAGCCGACTGGAGATGGCTGACCCAAGGCCCTCGGGTAAGACAGTCCAGACACAGTACTTTGAAATTTTCATAATTCAATGGTATCCACATTTAACACATGTGGTACAGCTCTCTGTGAAAGGTCTTGTCGCTCCCCACAACTTCCAAGGACTCCCTGGCATGTGACAGTGGAAAAGCAAGGGCCAGCAGATGTGTGAGTCATTTTGTGCTCCTAAAAGTAGCCCAAAATAGCAACTGCAAACAGCCAAGCAGAACAAAGCAAAAGAAAGAAGCCCACAGAGGGGGCAGGAGAACTGACCCTAAGGAAGCCCATTGTAAGGTGTATTCAAGAGGCTGGTGCTGAAATCCAATATACTGTTTGCAGATATTCACTCACCAAACTCGAATACATTCTTGCTTATTAAAGACATGTTCAGAATTTTTAAAAAACAATAGAGAGGCTAGATGATCACAGTGAGGAAATGTTCAAACAGGCAACCTAGAATCAGAAAGGAATGAAAATAAGAGAAAAAAATGATATAGGAGATTGGACACTGAACAATATTAATAGTAGAAAATAGAAGAAAGAAATTATTAATGGTATTATTGAAAGAGTTTACCATCTGAAAGTCAGGTATTGCAACATTAAAGGGGTTCTGAGACCATGGCAAGGTGGTGAATATATTTCACTGTTCAAAATATGCAAGAAAAGTGGGTTAGGGTTGTATCTCAAGTGGTAGCATGCTCACCTAGCATGCATGAGGCTCTGGGTTCAATTCTCATCACCAGATTAAAAAAAATAATATATAAAGATATTATGGGGGGCTGGGGATGTGGCTTAAGCGGTAGCGCGCTCGCCTGGCATGTGTGTGGCCTGGGTTTGATCCTCAGCACAACACACAAACAAAGATGTTGTGTCTGCTGATAACTAAAAAATAAATTAAAAAAAAAAAAGATACTACGGGCTGGGGTTGTGACTCAGAGGTAGAGCGCTCGTCTACCATGCATGAGGTACAGTGTTCAATCCTCTGCACCACATAAAAATAAAATAAAATATTGTGTCCACCTATAACTAAAAAATATTTAAAAATATGCAAGACAAGTAATATCTTTATAAGCTTCTGAAGAGCCTAAAAGCACCAGAAATACAATGGCTTTCAGTTTCTCACCAATAAACTGGAATGCACAGGGAATTTTCAAAGTGGAATATTGTAGCTAACTCAAATGTCATTTACACAGAAGCTAAATTTAAGTCTATAGAACATTTTTTAAAAACTATTTATTTATTCTTCTTTGTTATATATGACAGCAGAATGTATTTCAATTCCTAGTACCATATAGAGCACAATTCTTCATGACTGTGGTGGTACACAAAGTAGAGTCACACCATTTGTGTCTTTATACATGTCCTTAGGGTAATGACACCCATCTCATTTCACCATCTTTTCTACCCCCTGCCCCTTCTCTTCCCCTTCATTTCCTCTGCCCTATCTACAGTTCTTCCATTTCTCCCATGTTCCCCCATGCCCATTATGGATCAGTATCCTCATAGGAGAGAAAAGATCCGGCATTTGTTTCCTTGGGATTGGCTCACTTCACAGAGCATAACATTCTTCCACTGCATCCATTCACCAAATTTGCAAATGTCATAAATTTATTATCTTTTTATGCTGATTAATAATATATATCACAGTGTTTTAACCCATGCACCTACTGAAGAACATCTAGGTTGGTTTCACAAACTAGCTATTATACATTTTGCTGCTATAAACAGTGATGTGGCTGTGTCCCTCTAATGATTTTAAGTCCTTTGGGTATAAACTGAGCAGTGGGACAGCTGTTCAAATGGTGGTTCCATTCCCAGTTTTCGAAGGAATCTCCATACAGCTTTCCGTTTTGGTGGCTCCAATCTGCCAGCCACCAGCAATGCGCATATGCACCTTTCTCCTCTCCCCCACACCACACTCACAGTTTTTGTGTTCCCAGAAGCTGCCATTATCACTGGAGTGAGATGAAAGAGGAATTTTTACTTCTAAGGGTCTTTTAAAAATAAGTTGTGTTTCTCTAAAAAGAGAATAGTGAAGGAAGAAAATGAGAGATAAAGAGACTCAGGTCGACCAGCAGCCGGGCAGGGCTGGGAGCTGGTGGGCTGCACCTGTGGTGTGGAGGTCACCAGGGCAGAGCAGGCTGAGCAGGCAAACATCAGTCCTGCTGGTACAGGCTTGGGTACATCCTGAGGGGTGGCTTTTCCTGTCTGAGGTGTAGATCCTCAGGCAGTAGCTGCTCTCTGGATGTCACACTCTCAGGTCTCATTGTAGTGAATGTGTCTGTGCGGGATCTAATTGGAGGCCGCCTTCTCTCTGCTCTGGAGAGGACAGAACAGCTTATTCACACCCACACACGGGCCACTGCCCCTGGTGCTGTTCATCTCCTGAGGACACCTGGCTGAGTCCTGCTGTTGTCCTCAATCATCTCTCTGTGATCCTTGTCCCTCCGCAGGAGCAACTCTGTGGAACAGGCACTTCCTGATCCTGATCTTTGAGCCAAAGGGCACATGAGCCTGACAAGGGGAGGGGTCTGCCATGCTTTGGGGACCAGTGGTCCAGCTTGACCCACCTTTGCTCTTTGTGCTCTGCATAGACCCTTGGGAGACCCGCATCCTCATGCCTGACTCAGAGCCCTGGTTCCACGAGGTGATGGGCAGAGTCCAGCAGGCTCATAGTTCACACCCAGCCCATGGCTGGCTTGCCACATCTCCACATGCTCATCACTCAGAGCTAAGGGACCCTCAGTTCCAATGTGGCAGCTCCAGACACACTCAGGTAATTGCACTGGTCAGAGGGCTGATGGTCACTGTATTAGTCTTCCTGGGCTGCTGTAACAAAACACCCAGCCTGGGGCCTTCAGACCACAAATCCTGACTGCTCATTGATGACCTCAGGCCACCACCCAAATCCAACTCCTCCTCTGCCTGATAGCCAAACACATCTCCAGCCCAGTGGATCTTGGGACAAGGAAAGAGATGGTAACTGGCCATTGCTAGGAGCCCTGCTTCCTTCCCATCACCCATGCTGTATGAAACAGAAAGCCAGCATATTGGGCCAGCTGTGTCCCTTGTCACCAGCCCCCCTTGTCACCTCTGAGTTATGCAGCATCCTCTGGGCTGAGTCACTTTCTTTAGAGCCATCCACACCCTTGACTCCATTGACTTTCTAGCCCAAGTCTCCACCTAGGATCCATGTTTTTAACTTATTAAGTGTGAAGCTTTCAATTCTGCAGATGTATCAACAAAATTATTACTTCAATTATTATTATTACTATTGGTACTAGGGATTCAACCTGGGGTGCTTAACCACTGAGCTACATCCCTAATTCTATTTTTATATTTTGTTTTGACACAGACTCTCTCTAGGTTGCTTAGGGACTTTCTGAGTTGCTGAGGCTGGTCTCCAACTTGCAATCCTCCTGCCTCAGCTTTCCAAGTCACAGAATTACAGGTGTGCTCCACTTCAACACAATTATTGACATGGGCGCATTAACATAGGTTGGAAATTATAATGTAGAGCTTATCGATTATTACATTATAATTATACTGTTATTATTAAATAATGAGATTCTATGTTACATACTCCTTTTAACTTTCTATGGGTGTTCCCTATCTGGATCAATGAGACACAGCAGAATCAGGACCCACCCAGCTGCCCCTACCCACACAACCTCACTCAGATTCTGCTCCCCAGTGAACCAGCTCCCATGGCCCTAGACCATTTCTAACCCATGATCGTGCTCAGTCTGTTTGATAATCTGCCTAGCAGCACCCAACTTGCTTGCTTCCTGTGTTCTTAGAGATCTCTGCTCCCAGGACAGAAGGTCGCCTCAAAAAACATAGTGTTATCTGCTGTGGTGTGGCATGCCTGTAATCCCAGTGGCTTGGGAGGCTGAGGCAGGAGGGTTGCAATTTGGGGGCCAGTCTCAGCAATGTAGTGAGGGCCTGAGCAAATGGGCAAGACTCTGTATATAAGATATAAAAAAGGGCTGGGATGTGGCTCAGTGGTTAGGCACACTGCGTTCAATGTGCAGTACCAAAAAAGAAAAAATAAAATGAAGATAAAACAATCCAAACATCCTACTGGGCTGCTAATCTAGGATAATCTTGGCTGATGAATTGAGTATTGGGGATGTTGGTTGCTATGGGAACGATACACTGAAATACAGTGAAATTTGTGGATGGGGTGGTGCTGTGTATCTAGCTAGTGGAAAATTTAATTTAAAATCAACCAGTGCAAGTAAAATTTCTTAGTACTGCAGAAATCAACACCAGAAATGATGATTTTCCAACTGTAAAGCTAGGGTCTTAGCCCTCTCAAACAACTTGAGATGATACTGAGTTTGTGAGGGTTTTCCTGGGGCTGATGTAGTAAATAACCAAAAACAAAGAGACTGAAATCAAAAGTGATCCAGGAACCACCACCCCCTCCCCCAGCCCTGGACAGCAAAGGACTGAGACCAGTGGTCACAAGGATGTGTTCCCTCCACAGGATCCAGGGAGGCTCCTGCCTGCCTCTCCCAGCTCCTGGGGCTTCAGGTGGGCCCATAACTCCAGTCTCTGCCTCTGTCTCCATGTGGCTCCATCTCTGTGTCTGTGTCCTCTCTTCTGTCTCTTGCGAGGACACTGCCATTGCAAAAGTGCCACGTGACCCAGGAGGAACCCATCTCAGGATCTTTCACTAACTACCTCTGCAGAGACCCTGTTTCCACACAAGATCCCACTCAGGGGTTCTAAGGGCCAGATGTGGACAGGACCCACCTCTTACAATGGTGTCCAGCTCCCTCCACTGGCTCCACAGAAGCTCCTTCCTGCCTCTCCCAGCTCCTGGGGCTCCAGGTGGCCCTTGGCAGAACAATATGGTGGACTCTCAAAAGCTTAGATTAAATCACAATATGACCCAGCAATGCCACTGCTGGGTTGGGACCCAAAGGATTTGAACATATCCTGTGTTCACAGAAACCCTGATCCTCAGTATGACTGGGGACTAGGGAAAAAATTATGTCTTCGTGGGGTGTGGGGAAGACAGGGCCAAAATGGGGGCCAAAGAGATGGTCTCAGTGGAGGTCTTTGAAGACCAGAGGATCTTAGAGAGTGTGGGGAATTTTTTTTATTTTGGCTAAACTGTGTACATGATGTCATACAGGCTTGTAGAATTGCACTCTGTTCTGAGCCCTTTATTCTCAGGGTTAACAAATCACTAGAATTGTACTGCAAATCCATCAGCATGCATCTGTCTATATATCTATCCATCTGTCTGTGTACCAGCCATCCCTCCTTCCACCCATCTGCCCATTTTCTCTCCAATGCATCATGGATTTGTCTATTTACCCACCCATCTACCCATTCATCCAGCCATCCATTCAGACATACATACATCTTCCCATCAGTCCATGCATCCTCCCACCCATTCACCCATCCTTCCATTCATCCAGGAGCACATGGCCACTTCACCACACCTCCAGCCCTGTTTTGTATTTTATTTAGAGTCAAAATCTCACTGAGTTGCTTAGCACCCTATTTTTGCTGATGCTGGCTTGAGCAAGCAATCCTCCTGCCTCAGGTTCCTGAGATGCTGGGAGTACAGTCTTCCACCACCATGTTTGTAAACTTCTTATTTCCTCATTGCACTGATAACAGGTTGGAGTCACCATCTGGAGTTATTTTCTCAGATCCATCACAGTTATGCTCCCACCCACCTTCTTTGAACCACAATGAAATGGGGGGCTGGTGATGTAGCTAAGTGCTAAAGTGCCCCCACCCTCAATTCAATCTCTACATGGGGGACATAGAAGCACTTGGGATTCAATTCTCAGCCCTGGGCAGCTATGTGCCCAGTTTTCCACACTTTTTACACAATAGCCCCCCTTGTCCATGGGCAATATTGTTAGGTAGAATGAATGTGATACACTGTGCAGGATATGAAAGACTTCACAAAGTCTAACTTAACAGAAGAGACTAAAATTTTATTTACTTTCCATTATTGGGGTTAATATGACAGGCTGTATTGGCCCCAAGTGGCAAATTGTTATGTTTTATATGCGGGCTTTCCAGCAGAGCTGAGCAGGGTTATTATTTCTTTCTGGTTTAACGATCAGCTGAAACCTAGGAACTGAGAGTGCTGGGTCATCTTCTGGGGTATGTTGCTTCCTAGGCAGGATGCAGATGGGCTTGTGGCTTTTATTGAAAATGTTGGTGCATCTCAAACCTTGACATGGAAATAGTTCACAAGAGGGGGACTTTATACTGAGAGAAAATAATGAGGTCAGTCTGTGCAACAGAGTGACATGTTTCAAGGGGGCAAGTGAGCGTAAGTTCACAGACATGTTATGAGACTACAGATCCCTGAAGCCTAACCTAATATAATTTTACATATTGCCATATTATTTGCATATCACCTATTACAATAATAATACAATAATATTACTAATTACAACAATACAAACTCCCACATACAATTTCCCCTATACATAATGCCTATGATTACCCTTTCTATAAAACCTCAAAGTCCTTGTCAGCACCTGAACATAGGGTAAGGACAAGGTTCCCTTGTCTTCCTGGTGTAGCTTTCAATCAACACCTTTTCTTTTTGCTTTTAAGGCAAACAGCAGACCTGACTTTTGGGATCACCAGGGTCAGGTCTGTACATAAGACATCATAATAGTAGAATGGAGAACATCTAGATTTGAGCACAAGGTGCCCATTTTATTTCCCCTGCACATTGTTGTTTTAGAAGGTTGCCTGCCTCCCTCCACCCCACCCCTTTCTCTACTGGGGATGGAACACTGAGCCACAGCCCCAACCCAAAATGTTTCCTTTTATAGCTCAGGCTGCCTCCTCAAAAATCAGAGGCCAGGAGGTAATGAGAATTACTAAAATAATATTCAAATTGTTTTAATTAGTACATATCATATATATATATATATATATATATATGTGTGTGTGTGTGTGTGTGTGTGTGTGTGTGTGATATATATGATAGCTTTAAAGAGTGTTTCAAAAATTTGGAAACAGTGATTTGCCTGAGATATATATATATATATATATATATATATAATTCTTTTTTTCTTTGAGGTACTGGGGAATAAACTCAATGGGGCTTGACCCCAACCTCTGAGCTACATCCCCACACTTTTCATTTTATTTTAAGAGAGGGTCTCACTGTTTGAAGATGCTGACCTTACCTTGGGGTCCTCCAGCCTCAACCTCCCCGAGAAGCTGTGATTTGTTTTTGTGTTGAGGTTAAACCCAGGGGCTCGCCATGCTCAGAAAGCACTCTATGGCTGAGGCCTAGCGCAGAGCCAGATGTCACCTCTGTACCAGAGGCTAAGCCAAGGCTTCCCACCTGGATTGGTTCCCAGCACAGCTGAAAAGCCCTTCCTGAAAAGGGCTGCGGCTAAGAATCTGTCAATTAGCCAACTTCATCCAGTGATTGGGTCATCTTGGCTGTCAGTTAAGTGCAGAGGCGGGCCTGGAGGCCATTCATGCAGGACGCTGGGGAAACTGTCCAATCAGTGTATAGAAGGAGGGGGAGGGCGGGCTTCTGCAATCTCGCGGGCCTTTTTCCCTCAGCAACTCTGCTCCTCATCCTTCAGGCCTGGAGTTCTCTGCTCCAGGGAACCAGGTGATTTTGCGCAGCCTGTCACAGGTGCCCGGAGGTTCCTGGAGAGGACGCTGGGTCACCACAGAAGACAAAAATGGTGAGTTTGCGACCAGGGCTGAAGGTAGGTGGTCAGCACCTGCCTTGGGGCCCTACGCGTGGGTGAGCTGCTGAGGGCGTCTGAGTCACCGCTGGCCTGGTGGCCCTGGACCCTGTCCCCTGGGTTTGGAAGGGCAGCTCAGGTCCCTGGTGTCCCCTTTGCTCCCTACTGGTGGCCCGACCCACTCTTCCCAACGTGGAGGAAGCAGGGCCACAAATGCACCCTCCTTCTCCCAGGGGAGCTCCTCCGGAGGCTGCTGTAGGTTCCCCAAATTGCAGGCGCCTCCTGCCTTCTAAACCCCACCTTCCCTCCACCTCACAGCTGGGCCAGACGTTCGTTCTTCCCACTCGTTTCAAATGGACACCGTCCGCTAATTGTCACTTTTCATCTAGTGAAATATTGGAAGGAATATTTCTTCCTTCTTTTTTTTTTTTTAATTGGGGAGCTTTATCAGCCACATCCCCAGCCTCCACTTTTACTGAATTTTGAGATCTGCACCCACTTGGTGTGGAAGCTGGTCTCCAACCTGTGATCCTTCTGTTACCGCTGTTTACCAGTGACGAGTCCTTGCTTCCCCGAATGCTGAAGTATAACACCAGAGAAGCACGCTGAGGCAAGTGTAGAGTGGAAAGTAGAGGTTTATTAAAGGACAGCAGAAAAGACTTCTCCCCGCAGGAAGAAGGGGACCCAAGAGGTGGAATCCCTGTAAGGGGAAGGTCTTCCCTCTTTTATAGCTAAAGTCTTCTTTCTGCTTTCCCACACTTTGTTTCTCATTATGTTGCAGTGATAGAATGCAGGTGGGAAGGTCCAAAAGGTGGGAGATTGGTGGGCTGGAGGAGTAATCTGGGCAGGAAGGGCCTGGGGTGGCTTTTGGATTAGCATTAACAGTTCCTTAGAATGGGTTCCTGTCTTGGGGACATTAACATTTCAATTGCTGCTCTGGTTTCCAGGACTCCATTCTCTATAAGGGCCTCTGTTTTATTTATCTTACACAATATTAGACCCAATTTACCTAACTACGTATCTGTAAATCTGGCTTCACTTCTGCTTCAGCCTCCAAAGTTCCTGGGATTACAGGGCTGTCTGGAGGGGGCAAAACTGACTTATGCAGTCAAGGGGAGAAATAAAGAATGTCCACACACTTCTGCCCCTTTCAATGCTTTATTCACGCAAATTACTCAATTCAGTTTAACTGTATAGGTTCTTAATCAAGAAAACAACAATCCTTAATGCTAGGCAGTGCAATAGACATAATCAATTCCCAGCAAACAATTCTAGCTTAATTAATTCACAGCAAACAGTTCTAGATTCATTCTAAGCACTGCAAAACACACTTAATCATGACAGGCTAATGACAGACATTCCCTCTGCATGCTAAGTTCAAAGGTCTTAAGTCCTAGGCTTTGAGTCCAGCAGATGCACACTCACTCAGACCGTGGTGACCAGGTCTGGAACCAAGGCAGGCTTTTCCTGGTGGAGCGGAGGACCAGTTAAGGAGGAGGTTGTAGAGAGGAGTTGCAGCTCTCACCAAGATCCAGAGGAGGCAGTAGAGTTTGAGAACGGTGAGGATCTCCCAGAGGCTCAGGAAAGATGCCAAGTGATGGGATATCAGGTCCTCAGTAGGCTCTCCAGCTCGAGTGCATCCTTGTTTCTGCTGGCTGAATCCCTGTTCATCAACTCTATCATTTATACTAAATTTTTGGGCTTTTGACCCCCCTTTCAATCCTTTCAGCTACCACCAGATTTCTCAGTGACATCATTTACCCTGGGTTCAGAAACATCTAGTCTGGTGGTCTCCACCCTGATCTTTTCCCTTTCCCTCTTATCAGGCAAGGACAGCCTGCCAGAGGCTTCACTCTCTTTATCAGGGTGAGGGGAAGGAACTTGTTTGAGGCCTTACTGGAGGGATCTGTGGATGTGCCTGGTGAAACTGCAGGTCTTTTAAATGGAGTTGCTTAGGCTCAGGCCTAAGGCCATTCTAACAAGGCCTATGCCACTGTCCCTGGCAAGAAGAACACTTTTGAAAGCATTTGTTTTCTATTTGTGAATATTATACTTGAGAGGAAAGAATAATCACTTAACAGTTCCCTGTGTTTGGCCAAAATAATTACTTTAAAAGGAAAAAGGCTAGAAATGTTGAATCCTGTGCTATATACCCAGCCCCCCCTCCTTTGACATAATTTATTTATTTACTTGGATTTGTTTTTATTAGTTATACATGGCATTATAATGCATTTTGACACAGCACACATAAATAGAGTGTCACTGCTCCTTTTTCTGGTTGTACTTGATGTGGATTCACACCAGTCCTGTAGTCATATATGCACATAGGATAATAGTGTGTGATTCATTCTTCTGTTCTTCATCCCCAACTCTTTAAATTTGATTTTCAGATGGGGTCTGGCTATGTTGCCCAGCGTGGCCTATAAGTCCTGACCCTCCTGCTTCAGTTTCTCAAGCTGTTGACATTAAAGGCACTGGCAATCCCAGCTATGGAAAATAGATAATTTTGATCCAAATATTAATGACTATACTGAGGAACATGGATTCAAGTGACCCTAAATGATGTGTGTGTCCCCCACTGAAAGACAAGGATTGAACCCAGAGGTACTTAATCACTGAGCCACAATCAGTCCTTTTTAGATTGTATTTTGAGACTTGATCTCATCAAGTTCCTTATGGCCTCACTAAGTTGCTGAGGCTGACTTTCAATTTAGCAATCCTCCTACCTTAGCCTCTCAAGCTGCTGGCATGACAGTTGTGTGCCACTGTGCCTGGCCTACGTGAACTTAAACAAAGTTGTGTATCACTATATTAACCAAATGCATTGGTAGACTCATTAGATTGGTGGGCTACAGAAAAATAAAATTTCCTTTGTCTGTTGTTATTACATTCTTACTTTGGTAGGTGGTGGGGACTAAATGTCTGGTAAGGTTAATGATATATTCTGGGAAATTTATTAGTTTTTTTTTTTTTAAACATCAGAAATTTATTAGTTGCTCAAAATATTACATTGATCTTGAAATATCATATATTATACATTTGTTTGAAATTTAATAGTTTTGAGAATTTTGATCTGATACACAAATTAAGATAATTGGCTACTAAAGGACTTAATATAGCCCAAGATAATTTTTGCTCTCCATACAGAACCCTGCCTTTTCACCCTCATGGTGGTCTAGTTAGCCAAGTCAAGTACTCTGAAGGTTCTTTGATGTAGATGCAACTGTATAGACAACTTGAGTTCACAGCTGTAAAAGTCTTGTGCTTCTCCCTTTATCTTCCTTAGGTGTAGACACCATGTCAGATTTCTTGGGCAGAGTTTCCCATTGGATGCCTCACAGGGTCCCATGTCCTCAGCCACTGTCCTCTCCTGGAGCTGCCACAAGGTGCCCACAGCTGCCCTGGTCCCTGCAGGGTGAACAGAACTTCAGGCCCTGGGTCAGTTCCTCCTAGAGGACACCTGAGGTGTGGGGTGCAGCCTCTCAGGGAAGCTGCTGGGGACCCTGGGCTGAGGAATCTCCTGGAACAGGCCTCATCTAGACAGCTACTTCCTTGGGACCTTGTTTACGCCAAGCTCTGTTCCTTGGAGACAGATAGACAGTCAGCCTGTGGATGCTGGAGCTGAGGGGCCAGGTCAACAGTGACTCCTGCCATTTTAGTCTCTCACAGTGTGAAGGAGCAAAACCTCTCCCAGAGCCTAAGCACCACCCACCCCAGTGCAGAGCTGTGCAAACCTGAAAAGCCTCATAGACTGGAGTCATGATCCAGGTCCCTGGGAGGGTGATCCTAGAGGCTTTCAGGAAGCAAGACCAGGAGGGAGCATGTCCCAGCTACAGGGACCTTCCCTGCCCCTTGAGCCTGACACATGTGTGCTCCCTCAGCACCAAAGCTTTCTGTGTATCACTTTGAATGATGTGCTCACTTATCTGAGGCCCAGGTTTATTTATTCAGAGCCAAATGGGATGGACTATTATTAAAGAGGCAGGAAAGAAGTGGATTTTAAAAAGTCTAGTTACATTTTTGGGCTGGGGATGTGGCTCCAGGGTAACACACTCGCCTGGCATGCATGGGGCACTGGGTTTGATCCTCGGCACCACATAAAAATAAAATGAAGATGTTGTGTCCACTGAAAACTGAAAAATAAATATTAAAAAATTCTCTCTCTCTCTCTCAAAAAAAAAAAATAGTATAGTTACATTTTCATTGTTAAAAATTCTAACTTACAGCCATGTACAGTGGTGCACACCTGTGATCCTTGCTGTTCCAGAGGCAGAGACAGGAGGATTGCAAACTTGAGGACAGCTTTAGCAATTTAGCCAGACCTTATGTCTTGGGATGTGACTCATTAGTAAAGTTCCTCTGGGTTTAATCTCTGGTCCCAAACCAAAGAAAAAGAACAGAACAGAAAAACAAACAAATAAACAAACAAAACATCTAATTTACTTTTTGCTACTCCTGAGTATGCATAGAGAATTGGTGAGATTTGATCTTGTCTTTTCAATGATTTCCAATTGAAATCCATGTCCTAGATTCTGGAATGCCACTTAAGATACAGAGAAACTCTGTCTACCATTATTGCTGCAGGAAATGAATTCATTTCTACAAAAATTGCAGTGGATAAACTTATGAATGTGATTTTATGTAAACTAGTTACAGTCTTTCACAAGGTGATGAATTTGACAGGGGATGACAGTTTGTTGTTGCTGTTGTTGTCTGGACTTGGCAGGTTCATGTTAGCTGTGTGGTTTTTTGGTATCAGGAATGGAACCCAGAGGTGCTTAGGCACTGAGCCACATCCCTGGCCCCTTTTAGATTCTTTCTTTTGAGTCAGGGTCTTGCTACATCTTCTTGGGCTTCTGACCCCCCTGAACTGCTGGGGTTACAGGTGTGCACCATCACACCCATCTTCATTGGATGTTTTAAGGACAATTTTGGCAATACCTAAAATACCCAACTGTGATCATTTAAAAATCACTGTATACTTTATCAGTGAAATAACAAATGACACCTGTTTTCTGAAAAGGAGAGATATATATGTCTAAGTAAGGTTGCTGATCCCCTTCATGAGCACTCCCACCTTGTCACCTGATTCCTGTTCCCTCCTAAATGCCTCCTCTTAGGGCCACCCCTTTGGGAGCTGGCCTTTTAGCTTATGAAACTTGGGAGTAACATAAATGCTCTCTCTACTCTCTCTCTGTTCTGTACAATGTTTTCTCTGGTCTTAGATACAGTGTACTATTTTCATTTTAGATGTAGTTTTCCTTAAGTTCTCCCAAAAAAACCCACAATAATCCATGCCCTGAATTTCACATAATTTCTTGAAATGCTCTTTGTTTTTCCAAGAGTGTAGATTATGGGAAAGTTCAGTCTCCTTTGTAAGAAAGGAGAATTTCCATTGAATTTTTTGCCTCTCATTGTGTATCTTTTGTATTATAATCTTTTGTCACTCATTACATATATTTTCAGTTTTTTTCTTTTCTTTTTTAATGGGTATATGTGTGTATTGTTTCTTTCTGGTTTAACTATCAGTTGGAACCCAGGAAGCTGAGAGCCCTGGGTCAGCATCTAGGGATATGGTGCTTACCAGGCAGGAGCAGGTGGGCTTGTGGCTTTTCTTGAAAATGTTGGTGCCTCTGAACCACTGATAAAGAAAGAACACAAGGGAGGGGGGCCCTTCCTGAGAGGTCAATTCCGGTCAGCCTGTGCAATGGGGTGAAGTGTGTCAAGGGGAAACGTGACCATGAGCTCACAGACATTTTATGAGACCCACAGATGCCTGAAGCCACAGATGACACCAAGCCTACATACAGTTTTCCCTCTACACACATGCCTATGACTGTTTACCCTTTCTATAAAACCTGAGAGTCCTAGACAGCCCCTGAAGAGATGGCTAAGAACATGGTGCCCTTGTCTTCCTGGGGTAGCTTCACTGATCAAAGTTCCTTTCCTGCTTTTCATCATGACCTTTTCTGTTTGGATTTGGGGTAAACAGATGACCTGATGTGTGGGATCACCAGAGTCAGGTCGCTTCCTAGAACTCCCTAAGAGTGGAATGTAGAACATGGACATTAAGCACAAGGTGCTCATTCTATTTCAACCCCACATTGCTGCCTTAGGGAATTGACTCCCCCCCTCCCCCCCTCCATTCTGCTGGGGAGAGAACACTGAGCCAAATCACCAACACCAATTGCTTCCTTTCTTAGTTCAGGCTATCTCCTCAAAAGATCAGTGGGCAGAAGGTGATGAGAATTACTGAAATAATTGTCAAACTGTTTTTATTTTTAGATATCATATATGTGTGATATATGTGATATCTTTAAATATTGTTTCAAAAATTTTGAGACTATGGCCTGAGGTTGCACCAGGTGATACTATATATGTATATGGGTATCTTTTTCTTTGAGGTTCTGTGGAATAATCCCTGTGGGGCTTGACCTCTCAGGTACATCCCCAACCCTCTTTAATTAATTTTTAGCTAGGATCTCCCTGTTTGTGAAGCCAGATTTAAAAAGAATTTATGTAGCTAGATTAATGTGGTCCAACTGGAACCATAAAGAAAATGGAGTGTAATCTGAGCCTGGGAAAACCAGAAAAACAGCTGAGAAATTGAAATATTAATGTCCCATGACCCTGGGGAGGTCCTAAATAAGGGTTAATGAAGTAGTTCCCAGTAAAACAGGGAGATGCTAATCAAACCACCCTAGGCTGTTCCTGCCCAGGTTTCTGCTCCCTGCCCCACCAGTCCACCTGTTTCCCACCCTTTGGCCTTCCACCTGCATCCCCCATCACATGCACAATAAAGAGAAATAAAGGACAGGGATGTGGGAGGACAAAAGATGACCTTAGATGTAAAAGGGAGAAGACCTCCCTTTTCCAGGGATTTCTCCTTTCCAGTCCCCTTCCTCCTGGGGGGTGGGTATGAATCTTTTCTGCTCTCCCTTAATTAAGCCTTGCACTTTCCACTCTCCACGTGCTTCTCTGGTGTTATACTTCAGCATTTGGGGAAGCAAGGACCTGTCACAGTAAACACGGGTAACACTGTAGATCCTGACCTGAACCTTGGGATCCTCCTGCCTCAGACTCCCCAAGTACCTTCTTTTGTTAATAGTTCTTTGTTTCTGTGGTGGAGTTAACATGCAGGGCATCACCCATGCTGGGAAAGCAGTCTTCCGAAGCCATAGGTCAATCCCATCCTTACCAAGTTCCAAGCAAAGGCTTCTAAGTTGGATATTTTTTTCCAGCCCAGCAAAGACACTCCACCTGAAAAGGGCTGGGACCAAGGATCTGTCACTCTAGGGAATTTTAGGTAGTGATTTCATAACCTTAGCTGTCAGTCACAATGCAGAGGTGTTCCTGGAGGCAGCCCATTAGGGATGCTGGGGTGGAATTGCCCAATCAGGTTTCTGAACACAGGGGAAGGGTGGGCTTTTGTAATCTCTTGGGCTTTTCTTCCTCACCAACTCAGCTCTTCCCTTTCCTGGCCCTATGTGCTCTTCCCAAAAGGCCTAGGTGATTCTGAGCAGCCTGTGTCTCTGAGATCTCTCGTGCTCAGAGGTTCCTAAGAGAACTCCAGGTCCCCAAGGAAGACAAAAATGGTGAGTTTGTGTCCAGGGCTGGAGGTACAGGGTCAGCACCTGCCTTGGGGCCCTGCAAACAGGTGAGCTGCAGAGCCTGGTGGAGTCTCCTCTGGAGGTTGCCCTGGGTCTCTGTCCCCTTGTCCTGGGGGTTGGGCTGGATGGTAGAAACTTGAAGTCACCTCCCTGGTGACTGGCCCTAAGCCTCTGCCACTGGTCTGCGGGGTGAGGTGGGTGTTGGGTGCCAGAAATTGGTGCAGAGGGTGTGGTCTAGTCCTCTGTGGGGTATGGCCCTGAGCTTCTGCTCCCTGGGCCTGAGGGGTGGGCTGGTCCCTGACCTCAGCTGTGGAGCATGAGGCCCAATTCTCGCTGGTAGTTGGCCTTGGGCTCCGTCCAGTGGCTTCCATTGTTGAATGGGCGGCTCAGGTCTCCAGCTTCCCCTCCCCTCCCTGCTGGTGGCCCGCCCCCACTCTTCCAAATGTGTAGGAAGCAGGATCGCAAATCCACTTTCCTTCCCCCAGTTTAGTTTCTCCGAAGGCTGTTGTAGGTCCTTCATTTGCAGTTGCCTCCTGCTTCTAAAATGCCATCTTCCTCTCCACTTCCCATCATTCTCAAATATCTGTTTTTCTTTCTGTGTTTCAAATGAACAGTCTATTAGTTTTCACTTTTCCTCTAGTGAAGTATTGCAAGGAATATTTTCTCTTTGTATTGGGGATCAAAACTAGAGAAGGTTTATCAGTGAAATCCTCAGGAACCCCCCCTCCCCCTTTTAAATAGATCCTTTACCACTTGTTTTAGACACTGTCCTCCAACTTGTGATCATCCTGCCTCAGCCTCCTGAGTCGCTGGGATTACAGGCCTGTGCCACTATTTCTGGCAAGAATAACACTCTTCTTTTGTTTCTGAATATCATACTTGAGGGGAAAGAATAGTCTTGGCACATCTTGTGTTTGGGTAAATAGCTGCTTTAAATGAAATAAGGCAGTGGGTTATTGGTACTAGGGATATTGAATCTTGGTGTACATCCCCAGCCCTTTTTTTGTTTGATTGTTTGTTTTGTTGATTTTGGCAGAAGTTATTTATTTATTTTACTTGGTTTTTACTACTTATACAATGCAGTAAAATGCATTTTGACACATCATATATAAATAGACTGTAACTTCTCCTTTTTCTGGTTGTACCTAATGTCCATTCATACCAGTCATATTGTCATTATGAAAATAGGATAATAATGTCTGATTTATTCTCTTGCCCTTTATCCCCAACCCTTTTAAATTTTATTTTCAGACAGGATCTGGCTATGTTGTCCAGCCTCACCTGGAATATCTGATCCTCCTGCCTCAGCTTCTCAAGCTGTTGGAATTAAAGGCACTGGCCATTGTACCTGAAAAAAATAGTTTATTTTGACACAAATATTAATGACCATCCTCATGAACATGGATTTAACTTATCCTGAATGATGTATGTATCCTACTCTGGAAGAGATTACATTTTTTTTTTTTTTTATACCAGGGATTGGACCAAGGGGTAATGAAACACTGAGCCATATCCACATCCATTTTTATATTTTCTTTTGATACTTGATCTCACCTAAGTTCCTTAGGGCCTCACTAAGTCACTGAGGCTGGCTTTGAATTTAGCAGTTCTCCTGACCCAGTCTCTCAAACTGCTGGGATTACAGTTGTGCCCCACTGTGCATGACTGACAAGAACATTTGTAAAAGAAAGTTATTTATGAATACATTAACCAAGTGCATTGGTAGGATCATCAGATGGGTGGCTACAGTGAAAAGGGGGAAATTTCTTCTGTAGGTCTGTTATTACATTGTTAGCTTTGGGAGATGGTGGTTATATGTTGGGTAAGGTTAGTAGTATATTCTTAGAAGTTCATTTGTTTGGAGAATTTTGGACTAATACAGAAATTAAGGTAATTGGCTTTGAAAGAGCTTAAGAGAGCCCAAGATAATTTGTGCCAACCGTACAGAACCCTGTCTTATACCCTCATAGTGGTCTAGTTCCCCAAAGTCAAGTGGTCTGAAGGTTCATTGCTACAGAGCAAGTTCATAGAGAACTTCATTTCACACCTGCGAAAATCTTGTGCTTCTTGTTTATCTTTTTTTAGGTATTGACACCAAATCTGATTTTCTCAGCCAGGTTTTCTTTGGACACCTCAGAGAGTCCTATATTCACAGCCACTATCCTTTCCTCGGGCTGCCACCATGTGCCCGCAGCTGTCCTGTGCCCTGCATGGTACAAGGAATTTTAGGCCCTGAGTCAGCTCTTCTTAGAGGACACCCTAAGGTGTGAGGTACAGCCTCTTGGGGAATCAGATGTGGGCTTGGGGCTAAGGAGTGTCCTGGAACAAGCTTCATCTAGACAACTAACTTCTTAGGATCTTGTTTTCCCCAAGCCCTGTTCCCATTCCTTGGAGACAGGTGGCCAGTCAGCCTGTGGATGCTGGTGCTGAGGGGCCAGGTCACCAGTGATTCCTGACCCTTGCATTCTCTCACAGTGTGAAAGAGCAAAAACTCACAGAGGATAAAATCCAAACACCCCAATGCAGTGCTGTGCAAACCTGAAAAGCCTCATAGTCTGGAGTCATGGTCCAGGTCTCCCGGGAGAGTGACCATGGAATGTTTCAGTGGGCATGACCAGATGTGAGAATGTCCCAGCTGGCAGGGATCTTTCCTGACCCTTGAGCCTAATAGGTTTGCTCCCTCAGCATCAGCCATTTCTGTGTTTGTCAGTTTGAAATGATCTGCTCACTTATCTCAGGCCCAAGATTATTTATTCAAAACCAAATGATGAAATATTATGAAAGAGGGAAGAAAGAAGTAGATTTATGAAAAGTACATACATTTCTATTTATTAAGAATCCCGATTTGGGCTGGGGATGTGGCTCAAGTGGTAGCGCGCTTGCCTGGCATGCGTGTGGCCCGGGTTCGATCCTCAGCACCACATACAAACAAAGATGTTGTGTCCGCCGAAAACTAAAAAAAAATAAATATTAAAATTCTCTCTCTCTCTCTCTTAAAAAAAAAAAAAAGAATCCCGATTTATGGCAAGTTGCAGTAGTGCACACCTGAACTTCTTGCTGCTTCAGAGGCTGAGGCAGGAGGAGGATTTCAAGTTTGAGGACAGCTTTACCAACTTATGGAGACTTTATACAACTTGGTGAGACTTCAAAGACTGGGATGTATTTCAGTGGTAAACTGCCTCTGGGTTCAGTCACAGGTATTAAAAAAAGTGCCTTGTCCTTGGGCCACCCCTTTGGGAGCTGGACTGTTAGCTTATGAAATTTGGGAGTTACATAAATACTCTGTCTACAGTCATTGTGATCTGTACAGGATTTTGACTAATCTTAGATATGGTCTGGTATTTCCATTTTCAGAAGTAGTTTCTCTTAACTTCACCAAAAAGCACAGCACATCTGGCCCTGGATTTCACAGCATGCTCAGGGTTTTTTTTCAGAGATTGTAGATCATGGGGAAGTTCAGTCTCTTTAATCCACTTGGTAAGAAATCATATTGTGTTTCTATTGATTTTATTGTATTTTATGCTTCTCATTTGTACCTTTTCTATAATAATCATTTTTGTCATTCATGAGATGTATTTTAGTATAGTTTCTTTGTGGGTGTGAGAGTGTGTGTGTTTGTGGTCTTCTTCACATTGAACCCAGGACCTCATGCATGGTTATCAAATGCTCTACTCTTGCTTACTCCCCAGCCCAAGACAATGGACTATCATTGATTTATTTACTTATGTATTGAGTGCTGGGATTTAATCCAGGGACTTGCTCATTCTTGTTATCCTTCAAAAAACAGTTTCAAGTTTGTGAAAGCATTTTCTTGGTGGGTGGGTGTTTCTCTAGGGATTGAACCCAGAGGCATTTGACCATTGAGCACATCCCCAGTGTTTTTTATTTCTGTTTATTTATATATTTTAAATTTTGTTTTAGTAGTAGATGTACAGATTACCTAATTTTGCTGATTTTTTTTTTGGTAGTTCTAATTTTCAAACCAAGTATCTCACACATGCTAGTCATGTGCTCTTTCACTGAATGACAGCCTCTTTCCCCCATTTTAATTCTTGATTAAGAGCAAGTCTCACTATATTTCTGATGACTTTGCTATGTTGCTGAGACTGGCTTCAGTGTTGTCATCTTCTGGCCCTGACCTCCCTAATTACTAAAATTTGAAGTGCACACCACTACACCAGGAGTTATAGTGACTTTTAAAGATAAATCACCCATTAATCTCTAAAAGGAAACAGTATTGAAAATAAGTTTCCCTGCTTTTCTTTATGGTTTTGATATTTGCATACATAACTCTTCCTGTTTCCTTTACTCTTGCATTATTATGGACAAGATATTCAGCATATAATATTGTTTCTCATGTATATATTTATGAATATTCCACAGTGTGGTAGTTAATGCACTTCTTTATTAAATAAAGTTCATTTCTTAGAGCAAATGTAGGCTTATATAGTATATTAGTGTTCTCTAGATGAAAGGAATTGAGAGGAAGTATAATTACAAAAGGGATATTTATTAGATTGTGTTACATGACCAGAAGCTGGGTCATCTGCAGACTTGAGAGCTAGAGAAGTAGAAGATGTGCAGTCCAAGATACTGAAGGCTCAGTACAAGAGGGATTGATGGTGCTACCCTAGCCTGTGATCCAGTGCTTTTGGAAATTCCCTGGAGAATCCCTGGCAGAATCTGCTTTGAAAGAGTGAAGAAGGGAACTTTGATATTTTCGGGTGATCACAGCAGCAATGGAAGAGCCATTTGAGAAGAATCCAGCTTGCTCTGATGCTGCTGCCTTGTTCTTCCAACTTTTATTCCATCCAAGCCAGGATCCTATTTCTCCACTTTGCTATCTCACATGCCAATCCCTCCTAGACACACCCTCATGGACATACCCAGGAGCCTATTAAACATCCATATCTCCTAATCTAATCAAGGTGACAGTTTTTTTTTTTAAGATGGATCTTGTTCTCAGTGCTGCATATTATGTTTATTTTTTTAATTATTTTTTTAAAGAGAGAGAGAGAGAGAGGAGATAATTTTTTAATATTTATTTTTTAGTTCTCGGCGGACACAACATCTTTGTTTGTATGTGGTGCTGAGGATCGAACCCGGGCCGCACGCATGCCAGGCGAGCACGCTACCGCTTGAGCCACATCCCCAGCCCCTCAAGGTGACAGTTTAAGTGAGCAATTAAACATAGTATCATACACCTCCCTGCAGCTCATAGCCTCCATTATTTTCAACATCTTGGACTTGGTATATAGTTCTTTTAGTTATTTTTTGATTCAGTTGAATAATGTTGTGGAGGTATTTTGCATTTATGATCATGGGAGTAATTCATAGCTTCCTCATAATTTTGATAATATTGTAGCATATGCCTCAAAAGAAATTAGAAAGTGTTTACTCTGTTTCTGCATTCTAAAAAAAAAATATAAAATTGGTGGCTGTTCTGGAGTGTGTGTGTCAGCCTGTATGATTTCTAAGAGCCATACCTTTCACTTTTTTGATGGGATTACTTATTGAGTCATTTTCTTCAGTAGGCAAGGGCTCATGTGTTTTGTGTATTTGTCTCTCTGTGTAAGTTGTAGAAGGTGGTCTCTCTCAAATTATTGGACCAGTTCCTCTAAGTTATCAGATTTGTGTGAAGCACATGTTCATGATATTGTTGAAGAGCCCATGGATGGTAACACTGGCTACTTTAATCCTAATGTGTAGTTTTTTGTCCTTGGTTTTCTTATTTGTTTATTGTTATTGTATTCCTCATACCTTTGTTATATTATTTACTTTGATGTGGTGGAAAGGATTGAAACCACTGACTCACTGGTGCTAGGCAAGCACTCTACACTGAGCCATAACCTCACTCCTGTCCTCTGTTTCCTTAGCCACATATTAGTTTGTCAGTAATGCTGATGTTCATGAAGAACTTGGTTTTGCAGACTGCTGATTTCTTGATTGTGGTTTCACCAACACCCTCTGTTTCCTGCCTGTGCTTAATTTACACTTACCTTGCTCTTCGTTCTCTGCTTTCCTTAAATGCCAGGTTCAATGGT
This sequence comes from Marmota flaviventris, assembly GCF_047511675.1. NCBI lineage: Eukaryota > Metazoa > Chordata > Mammalia > Rodentia > Sciuridae > Marmota > Marmota flaviventris. Next base: position 17,278,820 of record NC_092519.1, read on the forward strand.
TGCTTTTAACTCTTCTTTTCTGGAATGTGCTTTGGATGCTGCAGAGACCCCAGTGCACCATCCATGCTTTTTTCCCATGTTGGACACGTACATTTTATTTTTCTCAACATGGTCAAGTTTGCCCCTTAGTCACCTCTTCCTCCTGTGTCTGTTTAGAGTCCTGTGTTGCATCTCCCACATCTTAGTGGTTTTCCAGCTGCTTCTGATGTCATTTCTGAACTTTCATCTTCTTTGAGCATACTTGGGATTTCACTTGCATTGCACACTTGTTGAGGTGAGGTTTATGGCTCAGAATGGGGCATGTTCTGGGGAGTTTTACTGTGATTCTGAGAAGGCTGTGTGTTTCACTGTTGACTAATGTCCAGTGAAGCCCTCCTGTCTGTTGCTCCGCTACATGGTCACAGACCGACTGAGTTGTGGTGATGTCTCCAAATGTAGCAGTATATTCTTCATTGTCCTGGGAACTTTTGTATGTCTCTGCCTGATGTATTTTGGTTTTGTTTTAGGTGCATGCATACTAATAATTCAAGACACTTAATGAAAGTTTAGCCTAGGGCCACCACAGTGGCATATCCCTTTGATCCCATCAGCTCAGGACTCTTAGGCTGGAGGATCCCAAGTTAAAAGGTATCCTCAACAACTTAGGTGCTGAACTACTTAGAGAATTCCTCTGTCAAAATAGAAATAATTAAAAAAGGGCAGTCGATGTGGCTTATTTTTTAAGCAACCTTTGGTTCAATCCTTGGTACAAAATATAAACAAATAAATGAATAGGAAATTTAGCCCAGGGATTCTGGAGTCTTATCTTACTCAAGGATGGTCAATTTCATATGTTTTATTTTCCATTCATGAGTTATGTTTTCCTGTATGTCAGTATTCTTTGTACTTTTTTTTTTGATAAGCGAATGAAAATGTGTTTCTTGGGGCTGGGGTTCTGGCTCAGTGGTAGAGCGTTTGCCTAGCATGCATGAGGCACTGGGTTGGATTCTCAGCACCATATACAAATAAATAAAGTTCCATTAACAACTTAAAAAAAATGTGTTTCTTTCTTTTCTCCTATAATGTGGGTCCTGCTTGTTGAAGGCTTCATGCCTTTGTATAGAGACTATGTCTATGAGCTATGTTTAGTAAATATTTTGTGTTCAGCTCTTTTGAAAGATTTCCCTGAATGCTAGGGTCATTGAACAGAATGGAAACTTTACCAGTTTCAGAGATGGCAGGCTCTGGATTTGCAGACTGACACCCAGGAGCTGTGCTCTCTAACATTTCACCATGCAGGCTAGCAGCAGCTTCAGGTACCTGTAATGCAGTAGCACATGCAGCCAACAAAGTAGCAGGGAAGGAACAATCCCTCTTCAGGTTGAGCATAGTAAAAGTCCCTAATATGTCTGAGCTGAGTCTTTAGGCCATTGACAAGCTTATTTTCACATAAGAAATATAAAATTCTCCCTCCAATGTATTGCCCCAGCTCCCTTGCCTGGATGTCCTCAAAAGTTTTTATGTATAAAAGTAAAAGCCCTGCTGTACTCAGGGCTCAGGCTTTGGAAATTATTTTTCTGGGCTGTGGTGCCACCAATAAAGTATTGCTGCTAGATCTCAGTGTCCCCTGGCCTCATTTCTCCATACACCAGAAACTAGAGAAGAAGAGTAGAAACAGCAAAACCTCACTTGTCTGGTTTTTGTTGGTAGTTGTGCTGGGTCCTCTGCTTTAACACACAGTGGTGCTATCTAAAGCTCTGCTGTGCCTTTGCTCTGCAGAACCCAGCCTGTGAGCAACCACTGCTGAGCATGAGTGTCATAGGCCTCTCTGAATTGTTTCCTCCTAGTCTGTGAGCTTCCTTCTTTCCTCAGAAATCTCAGTGGTTTTATTGGGGGAGCATACTGTGCAGTGAACCCTCAGGTGCTTAACCACTGAACCAAATCCCCAGCACCTTTCCCCTTAACTTTTTTTGTTAACTTTGATTCAGGCTTTTGCCAACTTCCTAAGGGCCTAAATAAGTGCTAAGGCTGGCATTGAACTTGCCAGCCTCCTGCCTCAGCCTCCTGAACCTGGGTGTTTTTGAAACCTGGTTTCTAAAAGAAACTCTCTGAAGATTTCTTGATCAAATTTTAGGTGGTGGTTGTGGGTAGACAATAATTTGCTGTTCTTGCCAGACACAGGTTGTTTGTTTACTTGAATCCTTCTAAGGAATTCCTGCTGATTTTTCACAGTGATCACTTCTGACGTAGATGAGTGAGAGTTGGTGTTAAGACATTAAGATATTTCCATGGTGATATTAGTAGGAATTGCCTAAACTTGGATAAGATGTGCTGCATGTGGTCTGGAGCCAGTGACCAGGCTCTCACACTGAGATTTCAGGCCAGTGTCCTGCATCAGAGAGGGTCAGCCTGAAGGGCTAGTGAAGGTCACACCATGCTTGCTGCTCTGCATTCTTCTATGTCTGCTTCATGTACCTGTTGGGAACCTTTCAGGGCTTTGGGGCATGATGACATTGTTCTGGTGGTTCTGCTTGTGTTTCCATTTCTGTTCTACTTCTTGGCAGTACTGAGATGGTTCCAGGCTCCCTGTTGTCATTTTGCTATGAGTTTTTAATTTTTCCCTTATTCTCATCAGTATAGAATTGTATAACTTGCTCTTTTGCAAAACTAAATTTCCACAGGTGCAATGGTGCATGACTGTATTCTCCTTAGCTGGGGAGGCTGTGGCAGGAGAATCATAAATTTCAATGCTGGCCTCAGCCTCTCACAAGGTCCTGAGCAAGTTATTGAGTACTGTGTCAAAATGGCATATGTGGTGGGGATGTGGCTCAGTCATTAAGTGCCCTATGTTCAATCCCTACTTATTTTTCTCTAAATATTTCTAACCACAAATAAATAAATATCATGAAATTTCTTGTGAGCTCATTAAAAGTATTTTAGTGTTTCACATTTGAATGTATACTAAATGGAGTTTTGTCTACAAAATTGAGGATGTAGTGCCTTTGGCCACCTGGATTTCAGTTTGCCTGGATCATTATGTGATCTGTATCCAAGACACCTGTTTTCACTCATCTTTCCCTCCTGTGAAGGCTGAGAGCATTCTAAGGTAATTGTGCTCACAAGAGAAATTCTTGAGGGAATCTGAGAATGTCATATAATTTTTAAAACAGACCAACCAAAGAAGTATGCACAATTTGAGAAGTATTTATTCTTATAATATTTTTCCCAGAAATATATACTTAGCTGTAACAGATATTCAGTCTTTTCAAAGTACTTGACATGCCAAAAATATATGAAATTGCATGTGAATATCACTATTTGGATAATCACCATAGAGAGGCTGCATTGCAAAGGATTGTTTCCTTTCAATCTCTTGATTTTCAGGCAATTTAAACATATCAGGAAACCTAGCCTTTACCTGATGTTGGTAGTAATGTAAGCCTAGGATCTATAAATAAGTATAAAATCATGAATGAATCAAGCATTGATAATGTGCTGGTCATTCTTCAAAGAAGCCATATGGTAAACTTCAACGGCCAAGAAGATAGTGTGGGGAAAGTTTCAATGTGATCTCAGTTCTTTACTGGACAAAGAAAACTTTTAATAGAGTAAATCCAGGCTGGGGATGTGGCTCAAGCAGTAGTGCACTCACCTGGCATGCGTGCAGCCTAGGTTCGATCCTCAGCACCACATAAAAACAAAGACCTTGTGTCCACCAAAAACTAAAAAAATAAATATTAAAAATTCTCTCTCTCTCTCAAAAAAGAAAAGAAAACTAGAGTAAATCCTTGTGGTTGTTCTATGTGTGCCAAAGAATTCATATGCCCTTCATTCCTTCATAGGCAGATCACATCTCAGAAGCCATGTGAATTTAAACAGTATAGGCAATCCCTGATTTCTCTCAAAAGTGTTCACAAACAAGTGTTAACAAAAACTGGAGATGGACCATATGAAAGTACAGTACGTGGGAAAGTCTTCATTTCCAGTGACATTCAAAGACATGAAGATACTCATACTGGGTGGCAACACTATGAATATCAACAATGTGGTGAAGCCTCATCTTCTCCCACAGGTGTTCAAAGTGGTGAAGCCTCATCTTCTCCCACAGGTGTTCAAAGACACATGAGAACACACAGTGGAGGTAAACCTTTTCAATGTGAAGTATGTGGAAAAACCTTTCATTTCTCTTCTTTATTTAGAAGACATGAAAGAACTTATTCTGGAGAGAAACTCTGTGAATGTAAACAAGGTGGTCAATCCTTTATTTCACACTCAAGTCTTCAAAGGCACAGGATCCCACACAAGGGGAATGCACATTTCAAATGTAAGGTATGTGGAAAAGACTTTGCTTATCCCAGTTTACTTAGAATACATCAGAGAACACATACTAGAGAGAAGCCTTATGAATGTAAGCAGTGTGGGAAATCCTTTGCTCGATCCAGTAACTTTCACTCACATGAAAAAACTCATACTGGAGAAAAGCCCTATAAATGTAAGCAGTGTGGCAAAGCCTTTGCTAGATCCAGTAACCTTCAGATTCATGGAAGAACACATAGTGGAGAGAAGCCCTGTGAGTGTAAGCAGTGTGGAAAAGGCTTTACTCAGTCCTCTGGCCTTCAGTCACATGAAAAAATTCATACTGGAGAGAAGCCCTATGAATGTAAGCAGTGTGGCAAAGTCTTTGCTACATCCAGTTACCTTCAGATTCATGGAAGAACACATACTGGAGACAAGCCCTATGAATGTAAGCAGTGTGGAAAAGCTTTTGCAAATTCCAATAACCTTCAGAGACATGGAAGAACATATACTGGAGAGAAGCCCTATGAATGTAAGCAGTGTGGCAAAGCCTTTGCTAGATTCAGTTACCTTCAGTCACATGAAAAAACTCATACTGGAGAGAAGCCCTATGAGTGCCAGCAGTGTGGAAAAGCCTTCACTCAGTCCTCTGGCCTTTACTCACATGAAAAACTTCATACTGGATAGAAGCCCTATGAGTGTAAGCTTTGTGGGAAAGCCTTTGCTAGTTCCAGTGACCTTCAAAGATATGTAAGAACACATACTGGAGAGAAGTTCTATAATTGGAAGCAATGTGGAAAAGCCTTTGTTACATCTGTTCAGCTTCGTTTACATGAAGGAACACATCATGCAGAGAAATTGTACTCATGAAAACAATTGGCAAAGTCTTCTGTTAACAAAGTTTCACTTTTAACATGTAGTCAGTTTTCTGTAGAAAAATTCTTTGAATGTGAAATGTGGGAAATCAGTATTGTCACAAAGAGAAGAAAGTGCTACATATCAGAATCAATGAATCAATCTCTCTATCTATCTATTTATCTATCTATCTATAAATCATACTGGGGATTTAGTCTGAGGGCCCTCCATCACTGAGCCAGATTCCTTTTACTTTTTATTTTGAGACAGGGACTTGAGGAGTTCCTTAGTGTCTTCCTAAGTTGCTGAGTCTGGCTTCACATTTGTGATCCTTCTGCCTGAGCTCCCCAAGACTCTGGGATTAAGGGCATACATGACCACATCTAACTGAATAATGCTTTAAATGTAAAAAAATTGGAAAATCATTCCATTTTCCCTGGTGCCTTCAAAACCATTTCACTCACACTGGCGGGGGGGGGGGGATCCTCAGAATGTGGAGGATTGATACATCCTGTTAGCTTCCCATCCCAGCCCTGCTTTCCTTCTCCTATATGAAAATACTCATGGAGAGAAGCCCTGAGAATGTGATAAATGTGGGAAGTCTTCTAATTTTCCCACTTTTTTCCAAGGACTGGGAAGATTCTTCTTGAAAGATTCATGACAAAATGAATAAATTGTATGCAAATAAGAAATACAAAGGGCTCAGGTGTTCCAGTTTTGTTCAGTTGTATGAAAGGACTCAGACTGTAGAAAATCCTGTGGATAAGCCATGTGGGGCAGTATTCAGCTTTCATGGTTTCCCCCAAAGACATAAAAGGATTCACATCAGGGAAACCCTATTAAACAATGTGGTAGAACTTTCACCTTTCCAGGTTCTTTTTGAGTATCATGGGAGAACTCACTCTGGAGAAAAGCCTTGTATATAAAAATGTGGTGAGATCTTCAGTTGTTCCAGTTTGTTTTAGACTTACTCATCAAACTTGAGGGAATTTTTTTTACTTTATTTTATTTTACTTGTTTTGGTACCAGGGATTCAGCTCAGAGACACTTAACCACTGAGCCACATCCCAGTTCTTTTTAATTTTTTTTTCAAATAGTTAGACATATTCTCACTGAATTGCTTAGGTCCTCACTATGTTGTGGAGGCTGACTTTGAACTTGTGATCCCCTATCTCAGCCCGGTTTTTCACTGGAATTAGTCATTCAACCCCTTCAGCAAGGAACCTTTTTTTTTTTTTTTTTTTTTTTTCAGGAAACCACTGTATGTGTAAAAAGGGTGTGTGCCTTCATTTCTTTTTTGTCTATTTAGAGGTAATGAGAGTGCACCCTGGAGTGGATGTAGGGATTGTTTCAGCATGAAGATGTGAAAGCAACATGTTTCTCCCAGTTAAATATCTCTTCTTGTTAGATTTAATTTTTCTATATTTTAAGTTTTTTTTTTCATCTGTAGTCATCTCTCACATATTATGCCATAATAAACATTATCATCATCATCATCATCATCATCATCATCACCACCACCACCACCACCATTATCATCATATCTGGAGTACTTAGGCACTGATCACATCCCTAGATATTTTTATTTTTTAATTTTGTTTGAAGATCCTGGTAAATTCTTTTCAAGGGCCTCAGTATGTTGCTGAGGCTGGTCTTGAACTTGCGATCCTCATTCTATAACCACTGGGATTACAGACATGCTACGATGCCCAACTCCTGGATGTTTCTTGAAATCCTGATGTAAATCAAAATGTGCCTTTTTGTGTAGAATTTCCAAGTGTTAACTGGTTAAGAAGCAAGAATTACTTAATATACATAATGTGTTTATGTATATTATTGCCATTCAATTTCTAAGATTCTAGAATGATTCTGAGCATCATCAGAACATTAATTCACATCTTATACTCTAAATTTTTATTAGTCTGGTTGGACTAAACTGTAGTCCATTTGGAAAAAGTTTATTTTAGATAATTTTTGTTAAAAACAGGGTGGAAGGTCTGTTCAAATATTTAAGGGAACAGACTATTTCTATTAAGACCTTATGATAGGATGAAATTTAAGTAATCACAGTGAGTAATTATCAGATTTTTTAAAAACAATTTATTGTTCCCTGTGTGCACCAGGCATGAGCTAAACAACTTTGCAGAGTCACGGGGGCTATGGAACATTGCCTGGTGCTCATGTAAGTGTTCTCTAGAGCACAAGTGAAATGACAAAAGCAAACACCTGGGAGGTGAGTTTTGGCACCCATACATGCACACTCACACCCATGTGCACACACATACACGGGATCAAGTCACCTTTTTCTGTACATACCCTCCCTAGTGCAGTGCTTTCATCCTCACTGTGTAATGCAACTATTGATTTCTTTGATTTTTCTCACAATGTTGCTGCCCACTATTTTTTTTTTCTCAAAATCAATTGTTCTTTTCTGACTTCACAATTTAATTGTGTCTTTATAAAGTTTTATTACAGATTATGTATGTTAGTTGAGGCTTCTCCACTCCAGCCTTAAGTACAGATTGGTGAAATGTCTCTTCCTTTCCCCTTTGCTTCCTTCCCTCCTTCAGATTTCACCAGGAGTGCTCCACCACTGAGCTTCACCATAGCTCTTTTGTTCTTTTCTGAGATGGGGTGAGGCTGGCCCTGAACTTTTGCTCAGCCTGCCTCAGCCTTCTTGCAGCTGGACCATAGAATTGTGCCCTTGTGTGTCCTGCTGCTGGCCTCTTTCTTTTTCTTAATGCCTGTTCAGTCTGTGGATGACTCTGGGACCACCACTGTGTCACTCCTGCTTGTTCTAAGTCTCATGTGTTGTGTTGTATATAGGCACGTTAAAGAGCATTTAAAAAAAATGTCATTTGTATTTATTGCTTCAAAAGGCACCTTCTCAAAATACTTGAGTTGCTTTCTTTCTCTTTCCCTTTTCTGGTGCCAGGGTCCCAATCCTGCCTTGTGCATGCTAGGCAGGTGCTCTAACACCTAGCACTCCCCTATCTCAGGTGGTGAGTTTGCTGCTTCTGTGTGTGTGGACCCCACTACTGTCCATGTCAGTAGATGCAGCACTACAAGTCCTTATTTCACATTTGCAGCTAGTCCCTTTCTTCTTGAAGGTTTTTGACATCAGTGAATTTTAAAAACTGACATCCACTTAGCTTCTCTCCTCATGATTAATATTAGGTGGAATATGCCAGAAAATCCAGGCTGGACTTCTCTCTGTGTTTAGGGTACCTCAGTAACCCTGAGAATATCATGTGATGATTTTTTTCCTACACAGTGTGTGACCAAAGGCAAGGTAAGAAGGGTCCCAGTCTGATGTCCTAAAGTAGTGGCACTCCCTTCTCCACCTCAGAATCTTAAATAAGCTTCTCCAGAGATTCTCACCATAGTTTTCTTTAAACACAATGTCAGGAAAAGGTTTTTCAAAGAACTGAAAGTGGGTTAGAACTCAGACTTGATGACCTTACTTCTCCTTTTCTGGTAATGCTTAGAAAACCTCTGACTAATCTCACAAATGGTACAAAAAGCACTTTCTGTGAACTAAAAAAGAAAAAACAAACTTTATATAGACTCCTAGAAACAATGTACACCTCCACCCCCTCCCACTGGGTGTAAACAATGAAATTTCAAACTCGAGGTCCAGAAAATTTTAGGAATACCCCTCTAAGTCCTGCAGCTAGTAAGTTGGCTCCCTGAATATTCCCTGGGTGTCCAGCCTCATCTGCCCCACATCATTAATGGGACCTCCACTGGTAAAAAATATCCCAGGTCATAGCCAGGAATTCTTGTTTGGAAATTATACAGCAGGGTCTCTGGTGGGAATTCAGGAGCACTGAATTCAAGGTTTCCAGACACTTTAGAGCTGCAATCTTCTTACCCAGTGGTCATGGCCCTCGTGAAGTCCACAGTGGGTGCAGCACCCCTGACTTGGTCAGCACTCATGAGGGCAATACCATTCTCAACACTACAGCCAATAAATTCCCAGGAGTCCTGCTATCCAGTGCTTGCCCTGTGCTGCAGGGGGTCCTGCATGTTGCTATAATCTTCTTGGTGTCCTTGCTCTGCTCTGATGTGGTCATTCTACCATAAAGGCCTGGAAACCACTGGACCTGGGATCTGGAGGCACTTGCACAGATGCCCATTTACTCTTGGCCTGATGACCTTCCTGTGCCACCACCACCCAGTCGTGTCTGGATCTGCTCTTCACTGTCACTTTCTTCCCTGCACTGCCTGAGCTCAGAGTCCCCTCATTCTCCACACTCACATTCATTTTCCTGGTGGCTTTGGTGATCACCAGGGACCATGCCCCCTATCGTGGGGCCTCTCGGGCTCCTTCCATCCCTCTCTTTGCACAGGCACCCAGGTGTGTGCTGCAGGTATGGCATCTCCCCCTGCTGTGGAGCCTTGTTACGCTAGGCCCCAGGGTCAACCTGGTGTGTGCCACAGGTGGGCATCCCCCCCTGTTCTGTGGAACCCTGGTATACTTGGCCCCTATCTCAGTATTCAGCCAAGAGAAGAAAGAGCTTATCCAGCAAGAACCTGCGTTCTGATCTGCTGCCAGCATGTGGTTTAAGTGACCTCCATTGACCTGTCCTTGGCCACTGTAGGGAAGACTCTGCAGGTGTACCTATTTGTATTTTGCTTCCTGAAACATGCCACCAGGAAGAACTGTGTCATCTCTGTGTGGCTGTGATTTATAATTTAAGGTTTTAGTCATAGTCTGAGGTAACTATAAAACCCATTCAGCCAAACATGAGTCCACCAAGTGGGAAAAGGGTTTGGGGATGCAATGTTTTTGTTTTTGTTTTTTTCTCTCAATCATTTTTTGTTTGAATATTCCTTCTTTGGTGTTCCACATTAAGGCCTATTTTTGCTTTGACTTGGAATAATTTTTTGACAGCAATTTGCTTGTTTTGTCAGTGCCTAAAATATGCATGAGAATAAGTAAAATAACCCCTGAATTTGCCAATCCCTAGAATTGATCCAAATAGCATTTGAAAAGGGTCTGCAGTACATGCTGTGGAGAGGGCTATTTCTGCTTAGGCTAAGGGATTCACTCACCTGTCCTAAGGATTCAAAGCATCCTGAGAAAAACCTCACCCACAACATATTCAAGAGTCATGGGTCTTGTGTGGTCATTGAGCAGAGTTTCTTATGTACTTGTGTCCGAATATTTAAGATGGCAAACATGATAGAGATCAGTGATTGTCACTGTTATCTTTGTTACCAGCCATTTGCTGTGTCTCTCATAGTGTTCATTTGGAAAGGAAGGTGAAAAGAGAGTGCTGTGGAACTTCTGATTTTAATAAATACAGCTTAAGCTATCCCACAGCATTTAGTCTCAAAAGATAGTTTTTGAAGCTCCCATGATCGCTGAAAACTTTCTGTCCACCTAATGAGACAGTTTGGCAGTTTTCTAATATTTCATCTTTGATTCAGTAGAAATATTGCATAGTGGCATGTGAGCACTTGATGCAGTCTGGACTGCTTTGTAATAAATCATTTGCCAAAGGCAGGAGTTACAGGCTTGTTACTGGCCAGCATGAAGCTCTGGAGGGAATGCAACTATGCTGGGGTGCAGGCATTCTCTGTAGGAGTTCAGCCTTGGTAAGTACATTAGTGCAGGAATCAGGCTGCTGAGAGGGCTACAGAATCTCCTGAGAGGACATGCCTACTGCTTCTGGGCAATAGAGCTGGCATGTGGGCCAGGTGGAGGGCCACCTTCTGATGTGTTTGGGTGTGTAGCTGAGCCAGTTGGGAGGATGTACAATGATTTAAATGAGAATTAAAATATTCTTTGCTATACTGAAGATATTATTTGGCACCAAACACCTTAACAAGTAACCTCTTGGAACTTGAGTCTCATGTTTTCTTTCATGTATGCATTTTCCCACAAGCTTTTTTTTTTTTTTTTTTTCTGAAGAGAGAAAGAGAGTGAGAGAGAGAGAATATTTAATATTTATTTTTTAGTTTTCAGTGGACACAACATCTTTGTTTGTATGTGGTGCTGAGGATGGAACCCGGGCCGCATGCATGCCAGGCGAACGCACTACCGCTTGAGCCACATCCCCAGCCCTACCCACAAGCTTTTGTAGAGTGATGCTTTTGTGGAATAAACTGAGATGAATATGAAGAGGCTTACTAATGGTATAGCATACTAGAAGTTTTGAAGGCCTGCAGTAGATTGAAATTGCAACTGTTGTTATAATTTTATGAAAGACTGTGAAATTTTCAAAATGCTTGTGAATCACCATGTGCTATGGCACACACCTGTACTCCAAGTGGCTCGAGATGCTGAGGCAGGAGCATTGTGATTTCAAAGCCAGCTTCCGGGAAAGAGAAGCACTAAGCAACTCAGTGAACCCCTGTCTCTACAAAAAAAAAAAAAAAAAAAAAAAAAAAAGAAAAGAAGGCTGGGATGTGGCTCAGTGGTGGAGTGCCTCTAAGCTCAATTTCTGGTACTCTCCACAAAAATTCATTAGGCAACAAGTTTTCATAAACTGTATGATGGGTGGATGGGCTCATACATTATATTGCTTTATGGGTTTTAAAAATATAGATATAGCAAGGGCCTTGACCGGAAGCTTCCTGCTCTGGGACATCTCAGTAATTCATAGTCTCACAAGCGGCCATCGTCTCCTTATCATGAAGTGGTTGTGAAATCCTCTGCTGTGCAGGAGTCTCTGAAGGTGCTAAGAGTTCCTGTCTTAGAGATTTTTGGTGGAGGAAATCCATATGGAGGTCTCTGATTTATAGATGATGTCACTGGGGAGATCAAGTGAGACTGATAAGGAAAAAAAAAAATGTTGCCACATGGTCAAGTGCAGCCTAAAAGATGTCAGATTTTCCTGTATTTAAGGAGTGTGCCAGGGACCCTTGGAGGATGATGTCAGCAATTTAAGATCAAACCTGTGCTCCTGGAAAAAGGGGAATGCTGTGAGTCTCTGCTCAAAGTCATTTGTGAAAGACTGATGAGTAGTCTGAAAATTTATTTGGTCTTTTCAGTGGTAAAAACAATTTGCAGTAGAATGCTATTGAAATAGAGAAAACAGAAAATATTAGCCAAATCTGAGGCCAAAATATATACCAGTTGTTGATTAGACAGGATTAGAAATTTAAATTCTATTTGGTATTGGGTATTCATACTTATAGATGGGACCACATCATCAATGAGCAGTAGTGTGCCCCAGGCAAAAGTTAAGATAGAATATATCTGTGTTTCATTGTTTCACTGTGATGATTAATGCTACTGTGTTGAAATATTTCAGGATACCCAGATATAATTCTTATTTTTCCAGATTTAATGAACCAGACAATATTAGACTATTAAATATTCTGAGATCACTAACCCAGCTCTCTAGGAACTCAGTTTTATAGCCCAAAATATGCAATGAGGGGTGTCTTGAGAACTTACAGATAACAGGATTTTGGCAAGCATAACACAAAGGCAGACAGTAGGTTAATGAACTACATGGCTTAACATTTCAAGGTAGGGAATAAATTCAGATTCCAACATCAAAATTCATGAGGTGCTGAACAAGGAGACTCTACCTCAGAGCAAAGACTATCCAAACAACCCTGGTCCTTGGAAAGACCCACAGAGCACTCCTAGGTACATACCCACCCTGCTGAGTTGTTTGTCTGCAAATAATGGGAGAAATCTTCAGAGCCAGGTGTCCCTGACTCAGTCAGGCTAGGTGAGGACCCATAGCAACCCCCTAGCAACCACCAATGAGCATGAGACAGGAAAAATACCTGGGATGCCAGATGACCCTCCCTGTAGTTATGGTGGTTGATAACATGTTGGGAAACCATGTAGTTCAATACATACGCCCCTTGTGGCCTAAATCAATCAGTTCAATGGAATCCTCCTATTGTACTAACCAATCACCCTTACCCAACTTGTTCCCACCAGTGAATATGCTAATCATGTTTTAGAGTTGTTTTATGATTTTTTCACAGTGTGTGATGATTTGCTAAGAGATGCTATGATGTATGTGGGGTCCCTGCCTTCCCCAAAGAGTGTATAAGACTGCTGCAAACCCTGGGCTCAGGAACTTTCACTGTCACCACTTGCTGGGTGCATGCAGAGGACCCAGCTAGCTCGCTATAAACACCTGTTTGCTGCTTACATGGATCTTGGTCTCTGGTGGTGATTTGGGGGTCCTGAATTCGAGCATAAGGGTACTGCTGAAGTTTCAGAGAGGGTTATTGTCTGCCCAGGAGGAGCCAGGTATGAGTGACTTCAAGGGATGGGCAGGCATTCTAAGCAAGGTTAGAAAACACAGTAACTTATAGTAAAACAGAAATTAGTTTTCATGAGTTTTGGACGAGATGGCTCCCAATCTTAAGGAATTAGAAGGAGTTTAAGAGTTTAATTCTCAAACCCATTACATTTATGCTCCCACCCACCTTCTTTGTACCACAATAGAAAAAGGGCTGGGGATGGAGCCCAGGGGTTCTGTATCCCTGCCATGGATTCAATGCCCAGGGGTGGGGGAGGTAGGGGAAGCACCTACAGTTGAGTTCTCAGCCCTCCACGGATATGTGGCCACTATTCCACACTTGGGGGAATATGACTATTTATATATAAGCCCCCCTCCCCATTGTCATTGGTAATATGGGTAAGTAGACTGAATTTGGGCCAGTGTACAAGATATGAAAGACTTCACCAACTCAAGTTAAGAGTAAAAATAAAATTGTATTTACTTTCTGGGAAGGGGTAGATACTGAAGCCAGAAATAGACATGCAGTAAGTACAGACAGGTAAATGGAGTCAGTTAGAATCAAGAAGGCCAATTTTGAGTGAGTCTAGGAGACTGTCCCCTGAGGGATAGAAATGTTAATTCCTTCAGAGCCCTTGATCCACCCTTATTAAGAACCTGCCCTTGCTTCTTCCTGTTGCTAAGCTAGCCTGTCCCAGGAATTGCCCCTCCCTACAGTGAGCCATAAGGTTGTTAATGTGTCCTTGGCTGCTGCATCCTGCCCTTCCCCCTTCAGCCCCCCTGTTTGTCACCTTTGTGCCATCTCACCAAGCATTCCTGGGCCTAGTCACCAAGGCCTGAAGGAGAAAGGTAAGGGGAAAGGAATGGAGAACAAAGGAAGCCTAGGACTCATAGAAAGGCTGAACACCTTGCTTCTGGTGATGCCAGGGTACCAACTATGTCCCCCCTCTCCCTCCTGGGGAGAAGTCTATGTTACTCATTTTAAAATAAACCCTGCTTTGTGTGCTTGCCTGGGCTTGCTTCTCTAATGTTCAAACTTCAACGTGTGAGGGGGCAGAACTCCTCCCCAGTAACCAGCGGTATCAACACCACAGGCCATATGTGCCCCAAGCGGGGTTTCATATGCAGGCTTTATGGGCCGAGATGAGCAGGGTTAGTGTTTCTTTCTGGTTTAACTATCAGTTGAAACCCAGGAAGCTGAGAGCCCTGGGTCAGCATCTAGGAATATGGTGCTTACCAGGCAGGAGCAGGTGGGCTTGTGGCTTCTCTTGAAAATGTTGGTGCCTCTGAACCACTGACATGGAAAGAACACATGGGAGGGGACCCTTCCTGAGAGGTCAATTCAGGTCAGCCTGTGCAATGGGGTTACGTGTCTCAAGGCGGCATGTGACCATGATCTCACTGACATTTTATGAGACCCACAGATGCCTGAAGTTTAAGCCAGATTTAAAGTTAGGTAGTCAGTGTAGTTAGGTAAATCGGGTCTGGTATGGAGTAAATGGAGGCCATGATTAGAATGAATTCTGGAAAAAGTTGAACAACTCTTGGAATGTTAATGAAGTTCAGGAGAAGCCCAAGGCCAAAGCCCATCCCAAAGCAGTGTTAATGACAGTCCCCAGCACACTTGAAGATGCTACTCAAAAATCATTCCTGCCCAGAATACTCCTTTGGCCCACCTGTGCCCCACCCTTGACAGAACAAAGGACAGGAATGTGACAGGAATGCGGGAAAGCTAAATGAAGATTTCAGCTATAAAAATGGGAGACAACCATTTCATCTCTTGGGTCCCCTTCTTCCTCCAGGAGAAGTCTTTTCTGCAGTCCTTTAAACTTCTATTTTCCACTATGACCTTGCCTGGGAGTGCTTCTCTGGTGTTATTATTCAACATTGGGGAAGCAAGAACTCACTGGTCAACAGCGGTAACAAAGTCACAGATGACACCAAACATACATACAATTTTCCCTCTACATGCATGCCTATGACTGAATTAAGGACCCCCAAAAGACCACCAGAGACCAAGATCGATGTAAGCAGCAAAGAGGTGTTTATTGCAAGCTAGCTCGGTCCTCCGCGTGCACACAGCAACTGGTTATGCTGAGAGGCCCCGAGTCCAGGGTTTACCACAGTTTTCTACACTCTGGGGAAGGCAGGGACTTCACATACATCATAGCATCTCTTAGCAAATCATCACACACCACGGGAAAATCATAAAACAACTCTAAAACATGATTAGCACATTCACTGGCAGGAACAATTTGGGTAAGGATGATTGGCTAGTAAAAGAGGGGGATGGTTTAAGCCATGAGGGGGTACTTGCTGAACTACATGGTTTCCCAACATGTTATCAACCACCATAAACTACTGGGAGGGTCATCTGATATCCCGGGTATTTCAGTGTGTCATGCTGATTGGTGGCTGCAGGGGGGTGGGGGGTGTTGCTATGGGTTCCCACCTAGACTGACTGAGTCAGGGACACATGGCACAGCAGATCTCTCCTGTTATTTGTAGATAAACAACTCAGCAGGGTGAGCATGAGCCTAGGAGTGTTCTGAGGACAAAGGACAGGCACTCTTCCTTGGACAGGCTTTGCTCTGAGGTAGAGGCTGGCTTTTCAATTACCCTTTTCCATAACAGCCCCTGAAGAGAGGGCTAAGGACATGGTTCCCTTGTCTTCCTGGGGTAGCTTCACTGATCAAAGTTCCTTTCCTGCTTTTCATCATGACCTTTTCTGTTTGGTTTTGGGGTAAACAGAAGACCTGATATGTGGGATCACCAGAGTCAAGTCGCTTCCTAGAACTCCCCTAATAGTGGAATGTAGAACATGGACATTAAGCACAAGGCATCCATTTTATTTCCAGCCCACATTGCTGCCTAAGAGGATTGACTCCCCTCCCCTGTTTTCCCCCTTTCTGCTGGGGAGAGAACACTGAGTGAACACAATTGCTTCCTTTCTTAGCTCATGCTATCTCCTCGAAAGATCAGTGGTAGAAGGTGATGAGAATTACTGCAACTGTTTTTATTTTTAGATATCATACATGTGTGATATATGTAATATCTTTAAATATTGTTTTAAAACTTTTGAGACTATGTCTTGATAAGTTGCCTGAGGTCACACCAGCTGATACTATATGCATGTAGGTATCTTTGTCTTTGAGGTTCTGTGGGATAATTTCTGTGGGGCTCAACCTCTGAGCTAGATCCCCAACTCTCTTTATTTTATTTTAAGCTAGGATCTCCCTGTTTTTGAAGCCAGATTGAAAGATAGTAGTTTGTGTAGCTAGGTAAATGGAGTCTAATATAAGGTTCAATAAAAAAAAAAATGGAATCCTACCTGAGCCTGGGAAACCAAAAAAAAAAAAAAAAAACCTGAAGAGTAAGTTTACATGTCCCCATGGCCTTGGCCAGGTCCCAAATAAGGTTAAAGAAGTAGCTCCCAGTAAAACAGGGAGATGCTAATCAAACCATCGTAGGCTGTTCCTGCCCAGGTTTCTGCTCCACGCCCCACTAGTCCACCAGTTTCCCACCCTCTGTCCTTCCCACCCATATCCCCATATCCCCTACCATGTGCACAATAAAGGGAAACAAAAAACAGGAATGTGGGAGGACAAAAGAAGACCTTAGGTTTAAGAGGGAGAAGACCTCCCCCTTCCAGGGATTCTGCCTTTTGGGTCCCCTTCTTCCTGGGGTGGGGGGAGTCTTTTGTGCTTTCTCTTATTAAAGCCTTCCACTTTCCACTCTCCACCTGCTTCTCCGGTGTTATACTGCAGGATTTGGGGTGGGGGGGGGGACAAGGACTCCTCAGGGTAAACAGTATTAACATTTGTCAATGCTCACCTGACCTTGGGCTCCTCCTGCCTTAGACTCCTTAAGTAACTGTATTTTATTGATTTTTTAATTGTTGTTTGTTTCTGTGGTGAGGTTAAAACCCAGGGCATCACCCGTGCTGGGAAAGCAGTCTCCCTCAGCCAGAGCTCAATCCCAGATGTTACCATTTGTACCACGTTCAAGCAAAGGTTTCCCACCTGGATTAGTTCCCAGCCCAGCCAAGAAGCTCCACCTGAAAAGGGCTTGGGCCAAGGATCTGCCACTCTAGGCAATTTTGGTTAGTGATTGGTTAACCTTAGCTGTCAGTCACAATGCAGAGGCCTGACTAGAGGAGGCCCATTAAGGATGCTGTGGTGGAACTGTCCAATCAGGTTCCTGGACAGAGGGGAAAGGCGGGCTTCCGCAATCTCGCGGGGTTTTCTTCCTCACCAACTCTGCTCCTCCCCACGTGCTCTGCCCAAAAGGCCTGAGTGATTCTGAGCAGGCTGTGTTCCCCTTGGTCTCTGCTGCCTTGAGGTCCTCGAGAGAACTCCAGGTCCCCTAGAAAGACAAAAATGGTGAGTTTGTGTCCAGGGCTGAAGGTACGTGGTCAGCACCTGCCTTGGGTCCCCCACAAACTGGTGAGCTGCAGAGCCTGGCGGAGTCACCTCTGGAGGTTGCCCTGGGCTCCGTCCTGTGGCTTCCATTGTTGAATGGGCGGCTCAGGTCCCCAGCTTCCCCCTCCCCTCCCTGCTGGTGGCCCGCCCCCACTCTTCCAAATGTGTAGGAAGCAGGATCGCAAAACCACTTTCCTTCCCCCAGTTTAGTTCCTCTGAAGGCTGCTGTAGGTCTTTCAAATTGCAGTTGCCTCCTGCTTCTAAAATGCCACCATCTTTTCCACTTCCCGTCATAAATATCTGGTCTTCCTCCTGTGTTTCAAATGAACACAGTCTATTAATTTTCACTTTTTCTCTACTGATGTATTTCAAACAATATTTTGTTTTTGTATTGGGGATCAAAACTAGAGAAGCTTTATCAGTGAAATCCTCAGGCATACCGCCCCCCCCCCCCCCAATTTAAAAAAGAAAAATGAGATTGTATCCCAGTTGCTTGGGACACTGCGCTCCAACTTTGTTTTTTTTTTTTTTTTTAAGAGAGAGAAATTTTAATATTTATTTATTTATTTAGTTTTGGGCAGACACATCTATATTTGTATGTGGTGCTGAGGATCCAACCCAGGCCGCATGCATGCCTGGAGAGTGCACTACCACTTGAGCCACATCCCCAGCCCAGCCCTCCAACTTGTGATCCTCTTGCCTCAGCCTCCTGAGTCCCTGGAGTTACAGGCCTGTGCCACTGTCCCTGGCAAGAATAACACTTTTGTTTTCTGTTTCTGAATATCATACTTGAGGGAAAAGAATAGTCACTTGACACATGCTGTGTTCGGATAAAATAGCTACTTTAAATGAAATAAGGCAGTGGGTTATTGGTACTAAGGATATTGGATCTTGGTTTACATCCACAGCCCTTTTTTGTTTGTTGTTTGTTTGTTTTGGGCAGAAGTTATTTATTTATTTTACTTGGTTTCCATTACTTATACATGACAGTAAAATGAATTTTGACACATTATACGTAAATAGAGTGTAACTTCTCCTTTTCCTGGTTGTACCTAATGTCCATTCACACTGGTCATGTAGTCATGAAAGACCCACCGATTCCCTGTCCAAGAAAGACGCACGAGGCACTGGCTGCAAACGCAAGAGGTGATTTATTGATACACAGGCGCCTGCGGGTGCCCAGCGAAACCTCAGCCGGAGCTTCGGTGAACTGGCACACCGGGCTTTGGGGTACAGATCTTTTATAGGGTACAGTGGTCATTTTCCCTCCTAGCACAGTAACAGGTATCTCATTGGCTCTTTTGAATCCAGCATATAGGTCACTTAAAGGGTAAACTTGTTTTTCACTATAGGTTCCTGGAAAAACCACATAAAAACCATTTGTTATTCTTTGTATGGTTTTTCATTGTATGATCCCGTTTGCCCAACCGTGCTGGTTCCTTTCCCAACCATCCTGTCCTTTCTTAATCGGTTACACTTAACTGATTTTCTGAAAAATACATCTGACGTCTGTGCAGGTGTGGAAGCAAGCCCTGGTGATTTATTACTGGGCCTAAAGTTATTGGGCTGGGGTCTTTCAGTCACATATGCAAATAGGATAAAATGTCTGATTTATTCTCTTGCCCTTCATCTCCAGCCCTTTTAAATTTTGTTTTCAAAGTGGATCTGGCTTTGTTGTCCAGCCTCGCCTGGAACTTCTGATCCTCCTGCCTCAGCTTCTCTAGGTGGTGGAATTAAAGGCACTGGCCACCATACCTGAGGAAAATAGTTTATTTTGACCCAAATACTAATGACCATACTCAGGAATGTGGATTCAACTTATCCTGAATGATGTATGTGTTTTAACCAGGAAGAGATTACATTTTTTTTAAATATCAGGGATTGAGCCCAGGGGTACTTAAGCACTGAGCCAGATCTGCAGCTATTTTTATATTTTATTTTCAGATATGATGTCACCAAGTTTCTTAGGGCCTCACTAAGTTGCTGAGGCTGGCTTTGAATTTAGCTGTTCTCCTGACCTATTCAAGTTGCTGGGGTTACAGTTGTGCCCCACTGTGCTTGGCTGACAAGGTCATTTGTAAAAGAAAGTTATGTATGAATACATTAAGCAATTGCATTGGTAGGATCATCAGATGAGTGGCTACAGAAAAAAAAGGGGGGGATTTCTTCTGTAGGTCTGTTAAATACATTGTTAGCTTTGGAAGATGGTGGTTATATGTCAGGTAAGGTTGGTAATATATTCTGAGAAGTGCATTTGTTTTGAGAATTTGGGACTAATATAGAAATTAAGGTAATTGGCTATTAAAGGGCTTAAGATATCAGATGAGAATTTTTGCCATTCATCCAGGACCCCGTTTTACTATCCTCATGGTGGTGTAGTTTCCCAAAGTCATGTGGTCTGAAGGTTCATTGATATAAAGCAAGTTCATAGAGAACTTCAGTTCACACCTGTGAAAATCCTGTGCTTCTCTCTTTATCTTTCTTAGGTATAGACAGCATATCAGATTTCTCAGGCTGGTTTTCTTTTGATACCTCAGAGAGTCCTATGTTCTCAGCCACTATCCTTTCCTGAGTTGCCACCATGTGCCCACAGCTGTCCTGTGTCCTGTATGGTTCAAGGAATTTTAGGCCCTGGGTCAGCTCCTCTTAGGGGACAGCCTAAGTTGTGAGGTACAGCCTCTTGGGGGATAAACTGAGGTTTTGGGGCAAAGGAATGTCCTGGAACAAGTCTCATCTAGACAACTAACTTCTTGGGATCTTGTTTTCCCCAAGCCCTGTTCCCATTCCTTGGATACAGTTGGACAGTCAGCCTGTGGATGCTGGTGCTGAGGGGCCAGGTCACCAGTGATTCCTGACCCTTGCATTCTCTCACAGTGTGGAAGAGCAAAAACTCTCCCAGAGCGTAAGGACCAGCCACCCCAGTGCAGTGCTGTGAAAATCTGAAAAGCCTCATAGGCTGGAGTCATGGTCTAGGTCTCATGGGAGAGTGATCATGGAGTATTTCAGTGAGCACACCAGGTGTGAGGATGTCCCAGCTGGCAGGGGGACCTTCCCTGCCTCTTGAGCCTGATATGTTTGCTCCCTCAGCACCAGCCATCTGTGGTTATCACTGTGAAATGATCTGCTCACTTATCTGAGGCCCAAGTTTATTTATTCAGCACTAAATATGATGAAAGAGTGAAAAAAGAAGTGGAAAAAAAAAGCCTACTTACATTTCCATTTAGTAAACATCCTAATTTATGGCAAGGTGCAGTGGTGCACAGTGGTACTCCTTACTTCTCCAGAGGCTGAGGCAGGAGGATTTAAAGTTTGAGGACAGCTTTAACAATTTAGCTAGACCCTATAAAACTTGGTGAGACTTCAAAGACTTGGGATGCAGCTCAGTGGTCAACTGCCTCTGGGTTCAATCAAAAGAATCAAAAAGAAAAAAAAAATGTGCCTTATCCTTAAGCCACCACTTTGGGAGCTGGGCTGTTAGATTATGAAATTTGGGAGTTACATGAATACTCTGTCTACACTCACTGTGATCACTACAAGATTTTGACTGATCTTAAATATGGTCTCCTATTTTCACTATTAGAAGTAGTTTTTTTTTTTTAATATCACCAAGAAGCACAGCACACCTGGCCCTGGATTTCACAGAATTTTCTAAAATGCTCAGGGTTTTTCAGAGAGTGTAGATCATGGGAAAGTTCAGTCTCCTTAATCTCCTTGGTAAGAAAGTATATTGTCTTTCTATTAATTTCATTGTATTTTATGCCTCTCATTTTGTATTTTTCCGATTATAAACATTTTTTGTCATTCATGTGATGTAGTTTAGTAGAGTTATATTGTGTGTTTTTTTCTTTCTTTCTTTTTTTTTTTTTTTTTTTTTTGTGTGTGTGTGTGTGTTTGTGCCCTGCTTCAGATTGAATCCAGGGCCTCATGCATGCTTGGCAAATGCTCTACTGTTGAACTATATCCCAGCCCAAGAAAGTGGACAATTATTGATTTATTATGTATTAAGTGGTGGGATTTAAGCCAGGGACTTGTTCCTGCTTGTTGTCATTCAACAAATACTTTCAAGTTGGTGAAAGCATTTTTTGATGGTGGGTGTGTGTTTTCCTAGGGATTAAACCCAGAGGCACTTGACCACTGAGCACATCTCCAGCATTTTTTATTTTTAAATTTATTTTTAATTTTGTTATAGTTGGAGATGGACAGAGTACCTTAATTGTGTTTTTTTTTTGTTTTTGTTTTTGTTTTTTTTTTTTTTTTTTTTTTTTTGTGGATCTATGTTTTAAACCAAATGCCTCAAACATGCTAGGAATGTGCTCTGTCACTCAGTGACAGCCTCTTTTCCTGATTGTAATTTTTGATTAAGACCAAGTCTGACTATGTTTCTGATGGCTTTGCTCCATTGCTGAGACTGGCTTCAGTCTTGTCATCTTCCTGCCCTGACTTTCCTAGTTGCAAAAATTTTAAGTGGACTCCACCAAACCAGGAGTTTTAATGAGATAAGTCACCCCATTTCTCTCAAAATGGAAACAGTATTGAAAATCAGTTTCCTTGCTTTTCTTCATAGTTTTGAAATTTGTATATATAACTCTTCCTCTTTCCTTTACTCTTGCATTATTATGGAAAAGGTATTCAGTATGTAATATTGTTTCTTCTATATATATTTGTGAATCTTCCATGGTGTGGTAGTTGATTCATTTTTTATTGAATTTATTTTTCAGAGCAATTGTAGTCTTCTATAATACATTAGTTAGGGTTCTCCATTGGAACAGAATCAACAGGAAGAATGAATACAAAAAGGGGATTTGTTAGATTGTCCTAGGTAACCAGAAGCTGGAGAGTCCTCTGTGGCAGTCTGCTGGCTGGGGAGCTGGAGAAGTAGTAGCTGTGCAGCCCAAGATGCTGAAGACTCTGAACAAGAGGGATCAATGGTGCTATCCTAGTCTGAGATCTAATGCTTCTGGAAACTCCCTGGAGAATCACTGGCAGAATCAGCTTTGGAAGAGTAAAGAAGGAAAAGTTGATATCCTCAGGCAATCACAGCAGCAGTGGAAAACCCATCTGTGTAGAATCCAGCTTGCATCTGCAGCTGCTACCAAGTTCTTGCAACTTTTATTCCATTCAAGCCACCATCCTATTTGGATGACATTACCCACACTTAGGGAGGTTTTCTAGTTTGCTATCCCACATGCCAATCACTCCTAGACACAGCCTCATGGACACACCCAGAAGCCTATTAATCATTAGTGTCTCTTAATTCCATCAAAGTGAACATTCGAGTGAACCATCACCCATAGTATCATACACCTCTTCTCTTTAGCTTGTAGTCTCCAGTGTTTTCAACATCTTGCACTTGGTATGCAATTCTTTTTATTTATTTTTAGATTCAGTTAAGTAATGTTTGTGGAGGTATTTTGCATTTATGATCATGAGAGTAATTCATAGCTTCCTCCTTTTATCAAGATAATTTTGATAATAATGTAACATATGCCTCCAATGGAATTAGAAGGTGTTTCCTGTGCTTCTGCATTCTCAAAACAAATGTAGAAAATTGGTGGAAGTTCTGGAGGACCTGGTGGCAGCCTGTAGGATGTCTAAAACTCCTACATTTCACTTTTTTGATGATAATTAGTTATTGATTCAGTTTCTTTAGTAGGCAGAGGCCCGTGTGTTTTGTGTATTTGTCCTTCTGTGTATGTTGTAGGAGATGGTCTCTCTGAAATTATTGGGCCACTTCCTCTAAGTTATCAGATTTGTGTCAAGTGCATGTTTATGATATTGTTGAAGAGCCCATGGATGGTAATGGTGGCTATTTTTAACTCTAATGGGTAGTGTCTGTGTCTTTGGGTTTCTTATTTGTTTAACGTTATTGTATTTCTCTATACCTTTCTTCTATTTATTTACTTTGATGTGCTGGTATGGATTCAACCCAGTGTCTCACTGGTGCTATATGTGGCACTGAGAATGAAACCCAGTACCTCACACATGCAAGGAGAGTGAGATACAGCTTAGCCCCAGCACCAGCCCCTGCTGATTTCATGATTGTGGTTTCACCAACACCCCCTCTTACCCGCATGTGCTTAATGAATACTTACCTTGCTCTTTTTTCTCTCCTTTCCTTAAGTACAAGGGTCAATGATTGCTTTTATCTCTTCTTTTCTGGAATGTGCTTTGGATGCTGTAGAGAACCCCAGTGAACCATCTGTGCTGTTTTCCCATTTTGGACTTTTATATTTCATTTTTCTCAACATGGTCACATTTGCCCTTAAGTCACCTCTTCCTCCTGTGTCTTTTTAGAGCCCTGTGTTGCATCTCCCTTTACTTAAAGGTTTTCCAGGTGCTTCTGATCTGATTTCTGCTTTAACTCCCATGTTCTTTGAGCCTACTTGGGATTTCACTGGCATTGCATATTTGTTGAGGTGAGGCTTATGGCTCAGAATGTGGCCTGTTCTGGGTGGTGGTACTGTGATCCTGAGAAGGCTGTGTGTTTCACTTTGACTAATGGCCAGGGAAGCCCTCCTGTCTGTTGCTCTGCTACATGATCACAGACCCAGCAGTATTGTGGTGAGGTCTCCCAATGTAGCAGTTTATTCTTCATTATCCTGGGAAGTTTTGTATGTCTCTGCCTGATGTATTTTGACTTTTTTTCAGGTGCATGCATACTAACAATTCAAGAGAGTTACTTGAAAATTTAGCCTAGGGCCCCCACATCCTTTTAATCCGAGCAGTTCAGGACTCTTAGACAGGAGGATCACAACTTCCCAGGAAGGTTCATCAAGTTAGGCACTGAATGACTTAGAGAAATTCTCTCTCAAAATAGAAATAATTAAAAATAAAATAGGGCAGTGGGGAATGTGGCTTATTTGTTATGCACCCTTTGGTTCAATCCTTGGTACAAAATATAAACAAACAAATGAATAAATGAATAGAAACATAATTTATCCCAGGGATTCTGGAGTCTTATCTTACTCAGGCATGGTCAATCTCACGTCTGTTATTTTCCATTCATGAGTTATGTTTTGCTGTTCCTCAGTATTCTTTGTATATTTTTTTAAGTGAATGAAGTATGTTTCTTGGGTATGGGGTTGTGGCTCAGTGGTAGAGCGCTTGCCTAGCCTGCATGAGGCACCGGGTTTGATTCTCAACACACATACAACTGAAAAAAGTTCCATCAACAACTGAAAAATAAAAAAAAGAAAATGTGTTTCTTCCTTTTGTCCTATTCTGTGGTTTCTGTTTGTTGAAGGCTTCATGCCTTTGCCTAGAGACTAGGTGTCTGAGCTATGTCTAGCAAATTATTTTGTATTTAGCTCCTTTGAAAAATTTCCCTGAATGCTAGATCATCCAACAGAATGAAAACTGTAGCAGTTTCAGAGCTGATAGGCTGTGGTTTTGCAGACTGACACCCACCAGCTGTGCTCTCTGACATTTCACCATGAGGGCTGGCAACAGCTGCAGGTACCTGTAATGCAATAGCAGAAGCAGCCAACAAAGTAGCAGACAAAGAACAATCCCTCTTCAGGTTGAGCATAGTAAAAGTCCCAAATGTGTATGAGTCTTTAGGCCATTGGCAAGCTTGTTCCCATATAAGAAATAAAAAATTTACTGTCCAATATATTGCCCCAATTTTCTTTCTTGATGTCCTCAAAGCTTGTTTATGTATAAAAGTAAAAGCCCTGATGTTCTGTGGGCTCACGCTTTGGGAATTATTTTTCTGGGGTGTAGTGCAACTAACAAACTGTTACTGCCAGATCTCAGTGTCCCTTGGCCTCATTTTTCCGAATACCAGAAACTAGAGAATAACAGTAGAAACAGCAAAACCTCACTTGTCTGTTTTTTGTGAGTAGTTGTGCTGGGGCCTGTGCTTTAACACACAGTGGTGCTATTTAAAACCCTGCTGTGCCTTTGCTCTGCAGATCCCCACCTGGAGAGCAACCAGTGCTGAGCATGTGGGTCATGGTCCTCTTTAATATTTCCTCCTAGTCTGTGTGAACTTCCTTCTTTCATCAGTATATCTCGGTGGTTTTATTTGGGGGAGCATACTGTGGAGTAAATCCTCGGGTGCTTAACCACTGAACCAAATCCTCAGCACCTTCCCCCTTAACTTTTATTTTTGTTATCTTTCATTCAGAATTTTACCAACCTGCTTAGGGCCTAACTAAGTTGCTAAGGCTGGCATTGAACTTGAGAACGTCCTGCCTCAGCTTCCTAGACCTGGGTGTTTTTAAAACCTGATTTTTAAAAGAAACTCTCTGAAGCTTTCTTGGTCAAATTTTAGGTGATGGTTGAGTGGGTAGACAATAGTTTGCTTTCTTGCTATTTGCAGGCTGTTTGTTTACTTAAATCCTTTTAAGGAATTTCTGCCTATTTTTTATAGTGATTACTTCTGATGAAGAAGATTGAGAGTTAGTTTTAGGCGTTAATATATTTCCATGGTTGAGCTGGGGTTGTGGCTCAGTGGTAGAACACTCACTAGTACATGTGAGGCCATGGGTTCAATCCTCAGTACCACATTGAAAAATAAATAAATGAATAAATAAAGGTATTGAGTTCGATTACAATTAAAAAACAAAATATTTAAAATATATATATTTTCATGGTGATTTTAGTATGAATGTCCCAAAACTGAAGAAGATGTGCTGTGTGTAGTCTGGAGTCATAGAGGGTCAGGCTGAAGGTCAAACCATGGTTGCTGCACTACACTCTTCCATATGACTGCTTCACGGAGCTGTTGGAAAACTTTCAGGGCTTTGGGGCATGATGACATTGTTGTTCTGTTCTATTTCATGGCTGTACTGAGATGATTCCAGGCTCTCTATTGTGTCATTTTGCTCTCAGTGTTGAATATTTTTTTCTTCTAATCATTAGGGAATTGTATAACATGTTCTTCTACAAAACTAAATTTCTACAGGTGCAATGGTGCACGATTGTATTCCTAGCAGCCTTGGAGGATGAGGCAGAAGAATTATAAATTTAAATGCTACCCTCAGCCTCTCACAAGGCCCTGAGGAAGTTTTTGAGTACTGTGTCAAAATGGCATATGTGCTGGGAATGTGGCTCAGTCATTAAGTGCCCTATAAATAAATAAAATAAAATTTCTTGTAAGCTCATTAAATGTGTTTTAGTGTTTTACATTTGAATGCATAGTAAATGGATTTTTGTCTACAGAATTGAGGATATAGTGCCTTATAGTGCCTTTGGCCACCCAGATTCCAGTTTGCCTGGACCATCATTGTGATCTGTATCCAAGACACCTGCTCTCACTCATCTTTCCATGCTGTGAAGGCCAGCCCACTGAAGCCTTTCTCATGGTCTCTTGCTCACCTCTGCTGATATGTGCTGCTCAGGAGATCACATGTTTTAAATCCTTGAGAATTGTTGTATGTCAGTAGCAGGGGCACCTTCTGGTAGGTGATATTTTTGGCTGTTCCATCATGGAGCAGACATCATAGTATTGTTATGATTGTACATGGAGTGGCGTGTTTCACACCCAAACTGTGTTAGATAGGTGAGGATTCTGGGTTACAACCCTGCTTCTTTACACACCCTGGAAATGCTTCTGTCTTAGGTTTGTTTGAACCACCATCATTACAGGCAGGAGAAAATTCTTTCACAACAGACACCAGTGCACATGTGGCCCACTCTTGACCAAAGTGTGCTTGAATGGAACATGGCTATGTGGAACATGACCTTATGGTAGTGAAGTGATTGCTTTTCAATAGGTTATTGACAATCCTTGCACATTCACTGTTGCTGTGAGATTTAGAAATTCGTGTCTGCTGTTCATTAAGAAAAATGTTTTGAGACTTATAAAACCTTGCAATGTTGTTGTTTGGGCAAGGTGACATCTTTGGGTCATTGAGTTATAACTAAGACTTGTTCCATCTTTCCACTTACCTCATTCTGCTTTGACAGTAACCTTGAGAAATCATTAAGTTTTTGTGTTTATTAATCATTGTGCATGTTTCCTATTTTATTAATTTTGTTATGGAGAAATGCACCTGCAAATATCTAGTTGTTCTCTTCGTGTAATCCCACAAGATGAACACAATCCCCAGTTCACAAATTGTGGCAACCCGAGTGTCAATTTGTCTATATGCTGTCTGTAGGGGAATCTTCTTTGTGATCCATGCTCAGAAGTCACGGGTGGGGACTGTTCTAGGCATTTCCTTAAAGAAGGAACAATAGACTTTCTGAAAGAATCAAGAGATCAGCGAGTGCAGTGTTGTCTATATTAAGAGTGTAGGCACAGTGACCCACTGTGGTTGGCAGAATCTCTCTCAATTGCTGTGTTCTGTGATTGCAACAATTTCATACTCAGCTTTCTTTCCTAAGGGTAAGTACTATCGGGGATGCTAATATTAGCTCTCCACAGCAGAGAAGGCTGTTAGGACATGTAATAGAGGTGTTACTAACAAAGTGACTCATGATACTGTCTTACTTCCTGTGAACTCACCAATGGAAGGGAGTAAAACACTTAGTTGCTTGCCTTCTGAGTGGCCCAATTCTAGTGTTGAAATGTTTGTGAGGAATTTAGTGCAGGAAGGATTTGATGGACCAAATCATGGAAATTCATAGAATCCTGTGGACATCAAGCATGTTGAGTACATATTTCTTCTGCTGTCAATCTCTCCTGACCTCCAGTAAACATTTGTGGGAAATTTTAGATCTCAGTGACCTTTGAGGATGTGGCTGTGAACTTCACCCAGGAGGAGTGGGCATTGCTGGATCCTTCCCAGAAGAACCTTTACAGAGATGTGATCCTGGAAATCCTAAGAAACCTGGCTTTTATAGGTAATAATGATGTTTTTTTAAAAAATAATCAAATAGAGAACTCATGTTTATTTTTGTCATTTATATACAACATGAACAGGGAATATATTGTTGAATTATTGCAGCATAAAAGGCACCTACAATTTGGCAAAGCAGTTCTGTGTCCTAAGAATTCATACAGATTGTTCTGGTCTCTCATTTTAGAAAACAAATTGGATGAAAAGAATATTGAAGATGAGATCAAAAATTCTGAGAGCATTCTAAGGTAATTGTACCCACAAGAGGTGTATTTGAGGGAATCTGAGACTGTCATATAATTTTTAAAACAGACCAACTCAAGAAGTATGCACAATTTGAAATATATTTATTCTTATAAGATTTTTTTTTTACCAGAAATATATACTTAACTGTAACAGATATTCAGTTTTTTCTAATTACTTTGCATGCCAAAAGTATATGAAATTGCATGTGAATATCACTATTTGGATAATCACCATAGGGAAGCTGCATTGCAAAGGATTGTTTCCTTTCAATCTCTTGATTTTGAGGCAATTTGAACACATTAGGAAACCTCGCCTTTACCTGATGTTGATAGTAATGTAAGCCTAGGTCCTATAAATAAGTATAAAATCATGAATGAATCAAGCATTGATAATGTGCTGGTCATTCTTCAAAGAAGCCATGTGGTAAACTTCAATGGCCAAGAAGATAGTGTGGGGAAAGTTTCAATGAGATTCCAGTTCTTACCTGGACAAAGAAAAATTTTAATAGAGTAAATCCATGTGGTTATTATATGTGTGCCAAAGACTTCATATGCCCTTCATTGCTTCATAGGCACATCACATCTCACTCTGGACACAAATGCTACAACCAGGAGGAATGTGAAGAGAAGCCACGTGAATTTAAACACTATAGGCAATCCCTGGCTTTTCTAAAAAATGTTCACACACAAATGTTAATACAAACTGGAGAGGGACCTTACGAAAGTACACTACGTGGGAAAGTCTTCAGTTGTTCTAGTGACATTCAAAGACATGAAGATACTCATACTGGGTTGCAACCCTATGAATATCAACAATGTGGTGAAGCCTCATCTTCTTCCACACGTGTTCAAAGACACATGAGAATACACAGTGTAGGTAAACATTTTCAGTGTGACATATGTGGGAAAGCCTTTCATTTTCCTTCTTTATTTAGAAGACATGAAAGAACTCATTATGGAGAGAAACTCTATGAATGTAAACAAGATCGTGAAACCTTTATTTCACACACAAGTCTTCAAAGGCAGAGGATCACACACATGGGGAATGCACATTTAAAATGTAACGTATGTGGGAAAGACTTTGCTTACCCCAGTTTATTTAGAATACATCAGAGAACACATACTGGAGAGAAGCCCCATGAATGTAAGCAGTGTGGAAAAGCCTTTTCTACATCCAGTTACCTTAAAATACATGGAAGAACACATACTGGAGAGAAGCCCTATGAATGTAAGCAGTGTGGCAAAGCCTTTGCTAGTTCTACTGACTTTCAGAGACATAGAAGAACACATCCTGGAGAGAAGTCCTTTAAATGTAAGCAGTGTGGAAAAGTTTTTTCAAGTTCCAGTGAACTTCAGAGACATGGAAGAACACATACTGGAGAGAAACCCTATGAGTGTAAGCAGTGTGGCAAAGCCTTTGCTACATCCAGTAACCTTTACTCACATGAAAAAACTCACAATGGAGAAAAGCCCTATGAATGTAAGCAGTGTGGCAAAGTCTTTTCTACATCTAGTTACCTTCAGATTCATGGAAGAATGCATACTGGAGAGAAGCCCTATGAATGTAAGCAGTGTGGAAAAGCCTTTGCTACGTCAACTTCCCTTCAGATTCATGGAAGAACGCATACTGGAGAGAAGCCCTATGAGTGCAAGCAGTGTGGAAAATCCTTCACTAATTCCTCTGGCCTTCACTCACATAAAACAGTTCATAGTGGAGAGAAGCCTTATCCATGTAAGCAGTGTGACAAAGCCTTTGCTAGGTCCATTAGCCTTCAGAGACATAGAAGAATACATACTGGGGAGAAGCCCTATGAATGTAAGCAGTGTGGAAAAGCCTTCACTCAATTCTCTGGCCTTTACTCACATAAAACAATTCATACTGCAGAGAAGCCTTACCCATGTAAGCAGTGTGGCAAAGCCTTCGCTCGTTCCTCTGACCTTCACTTACATAAAAGAATTCATACTGGAGAGAAGCCTTATGCATGTAAGCAGTGTGACAAAGCCTTTGCTGTGTACAGTAGCCTTTACAGACATAGAAGAAAACATACTGGGGAGAAGCCCTATGAATGTAAGCATTGTGGTAATTTCTTTGCTTGTTGCAGTTACCTTGCCAAACATGAAAAAACTCACACTGGAGAAAAGCCCAATGAGTGTGAGCAGTGTGGCAAAGCCTTTTCTACATCCAGTTACCTTCAGATTCATAGAAGAATGCATACTGGGGAGAAGCCCTATGAGTGTAAGCGGTGTTTCAAAGCCTTTGCTAGTTCCAGTGAACTTCAAAGACATGGAAGAATACATATCGGAGAGAAGCTCTATGGTTGTAAACAATGTGAAAAAGCCTTTGTTACATCTGCTCAGCTTCACTTACATGAAGGAACCCATAGTGCAGAGAAATCATACTCATGAAAACAATTGGCAAAGTCTTCTGTTAATAATGTTTCACTCATTAACATGTAGTAATTTTTCTGTAGAAAAATTCCTTGAATGTGAAATGTGGGAAATCAATATTTCTTGTCAAAGTGAAAAAAGTGCTCACATGTCCAAATCAATCTATCTATCTATCTATCTATCTATCTATCTATCTATGTATCTATCTATAATACTGGGGATTTAGTCTGGTGGTCATCTATCACTGAGCCACAACCTTTTTCCTTTTTATTTTGAGAGAGGGACTTGCAGAGTTCTTTAGGGCCTTGCTTATGTGCTGAGTTTGGCTTCACATTTGTGATCCTTCTGCCTCAGACCCCGAGTCTCTGGGATTAAAGGCAAACACTACTAGATCCAACTGAATAAAGCTTTATATGTGAAGATTGGAAAATCATTCCATTTTTCCTGTTGCCTTCAAAGTCATTTCACTCACACTGAAAAACAAACCCTCAGAATGTGGAAGATTTGGTACATTCTGTCAGCTTCCCATCCCAGCGCTGCTTTCCTTCTCATATATGAAAATACAGAGAGAAGCCCTGAGAATGTGATTAATGTAGGAAGTCTTCTAATTTTCCCAGTTTTTTATAAGGTCTGGGAAGACTCTTCTGGAAAGATTCATTTCAAAATGAATAAATCATGTGCAAGTAAGTGTTCAAGTGTTTCAGTTTTGTTCAGTTGTATGAAAGGACTCATACTGTAGAAAATCCTGTGGAAAAGCCATGTGGGGCAGTATTCAGCTTTCATGGTTTCCTTCAAAGACATAAAGGGATTCACATCAGGGAAAACCCTTCTGTTCTTTAAACAATGTGATGACACTTTCACTTTTCCATGTTCTTTTTGAACATCATGGAAGAACTCACTCTGGAGAAAATCCTTGTATATAAAAATGTGGTCAGACCTTCAGTTGTTTCAGATCCATTTAGACTTATTTAGACTTGAGAGATTTTGTTATTTTAATTTCTTTTACTTTTTTTTTTTTTTTTTGGTACCAGGGATTCAACCCAGAAACAATTGATCACTGAGCCACATCCTACTTCTTTTAATTTTTTTTTTTTTTCAAATATTTAGCCATGGTCTCACTGAATTGCTTAGGTCCTCACTATGTTGCTGAGGTTGATGTTGAACTTGTAATCCCCTGCCTCAGCCTGCTTTTCCAGTGAAATTACAGTTATGCAACCCCTTCAGCAAGAAACTTCTTTTTTTGAGAAAACCACTGTAGGCGAGTAAAAAGGGTGTGTGACTTCATTTATTTTTTGTCTATTCAGAGGTAATGAGAATGCACCCTGAATTGGATGTAGGAATTGTGTCAGCATGAAGATGTGAAGGCAACAAGTTTCTCCTGGTTAAAATATCTCTTCCTGTTAGATTTAATTTTTCTCTCTATATTTTTTTGCATCTGTTGTCAACTCTCCCATATGATGACATAATCCTATATTTACTGTGTATGAGTTGGCAAAATCTAGTGTGTAGTATGATTTTGTACGAAGAAGTATGATATAGAATAGTACACAAGCTTTGTATTTAAAATGTATTAACCTGTATTTGCAGCATTTTAATTTTTTTTAGAGTTTTCATCTCTCTTCCCTTGAGTTCATTTTCTTTTTTATTGTCCATTTTTATGACTTTTTATGTTTTGACAAAAAAAAAATTGTGAGAGGTTTTCAATATAATTACCAGGGTCATAGAATTGAGGGCAAGAGAAAATAAACATTAATATTTTAATTATCATCATCATCATCATCACCACCACCACCACCACCATCATCATCATATCTAAAGTGCATAAGCCCTGATCCCATCCAGACCCGTTTTTATTTATTTATTTTTAAAATTTTGATTGAAGTGATTTTTAAATTCTAAAGGAACTCAGTATGTTGGTGAGGATGGTTTTGAACTTGTGATTCTCGTTCTATAGCCACTAGGATTACAGACGTGCTATCATTCCTGGCTCCTGGATGTTTCTTGAAACTTTGATGTAAATCATTGTGTGCCTTCTTTCTGTAGAGTTTCCAAGTCTTAGTTGATACAGAGGCAAGAATTACTTTTTAATGTGTTTATGTATACTAACGCCATTCGAGCTCTAAGATTCTAGAATGATTCTGAGCATCACAATGACATTAATTCACACCTTATACTCCAAATTTTTATATTTCCAGTTGGACTAAACTGAAGTCCACTTGGAAAAAGTTTACTTTAGATAATTTACGTTGAAAACAGCATGGGAGAACTGCTTTACTATTTAAGGAATCAAACTATTCATTTCTATTAAGATCTTATGATAAAATGAAATGCAAGTAATCACTAAGACTATTACAGATTTTTTTTTAACAAATGATTTTATATTTCCCTCTGTGCACCAGACACCAGATAATCAACTTCACAGAGTCACAGAGACTATGGAACGTGGCCTGGTGCTCATGTGTGTGTTATCTAGATCACCAAGTGAAACTACAAAAGCAAACACCT
Organism: Marmota flaviventris; assembly: GCF_047511675.1. Classification (NCBI taxonomy): domain Eukaryota; kingdom Metazoa; phylum Chordata; class Mammalia; order Rodentia; family Sciuridae; genus Marmota; species Marmota flaviventris. The sequence goes on from NC_092519.1 coordinate 17,312,518, forward strand.
GAGAGGGCTGAGTTGTGCCACCCACACATGCACACTCATACCCACGTGCACACGCATGTACAGGATCAAGTCACCCTTTTCTCTACATACCCTCTGTAGTGCAGTTCTTTCATCCTCACTGTGTAATGCAACTTGATTTCTTTGACTTTTCTCACAACATTGCTGCCCACTATTTTTTTTCTCAAATTATTACTTCATGACTTCTCAATTTATTCTTTTGTGTGTTTCTAAAGTTTGGTTACACATTGTGTATGTGAGTTGAGGCCTGTGCACTCCAGCATTCTGTGCAGATTGGCTAAATGTCTCTTTTTTCACTCCTTTGCTCCCTTCTTTCCTTCAGGTTTCACTCAGGATTGCTCCACCACTGAGATTCCCCCTAGCCTTTTTATTATTATTTTTTGAAATGGGGGTGACGCTGGCCTCAAACTTGTGGTCACCCTGCCTCAGCCTCCTAGCATCTGGGACCATAGAGATGGGCCCTTTTGTGTCCTGAAACTGGCCTCTTCCATTTCCTTGGTGCCTTATTGTCCTGTTGATGACTCTGGGACCACCACTCTGTCACCCGTGTTTCTTCTAAGTCTCATATGTTGTGTTGTATGTAGGCACATTTAAGGGCATTATAAAAGTTGTAATGTGTATGTATTCTTTGGAGAGGCACCTTCTCAAAATATACTTTGCCCTGTACTTAATTGAGTGGCTTTCTATTTCTTCTCTTTCCCTGGTGCCAGGGACCCAAACCTGCCTTGTGCCTGCTAGACAGGCACTCTAGCACTGAGCACTCCCCTAGCTCAGGTAGTGAGTTTGCTGCTGCTGTGTGCATGGACCCCACTGATGACCACCTCGGTAGATGCCGCTCTGCAGGTTTTCCTCCACGTTTTCACCTGGTCCCTTTCTTAAACATATCTAACAGCAGGGAATTTTATTTATTTATTTATTTTTTAATTTTATCAATTGAATGGTTAACAACCATCAATAGAGTTTAACCTCCTTTGACATTTCTTTTTTTTTTTTTAAGAGAGAATTTTAATATTTATTTTTTTTAGTTTTCAGCGGACACAACATCTTTGTTTGTATGTGGTGCTGAGGATCGAACCTGGGCCACACACAGGCCAGGCGAGCACGCTACCACTTGAGCCACATCCCCAGCCCGAGACAGCAGGGAATTTTAACCACTGACATCCAATTTAGCTTTTCTCACCATGATTAATACTTAGGTGGAATATGCCGGAAAACCGAGGCTGGACTTCTCTCTGTGTTCAAAGTACCTCAGTAGCCCTGGGAACCTCCTGTGATGATTTTTTTTTCATGCACAGCATGTAATCAAAACTAGGTAAGGAGGGCCCCAGTCTTATGTCCTAATGTATTGGTGCCCCCTTCTGCACCTAAGAATATTAAATAAGCTTCTCCAGAGACCCTCACCATAATTTTCTTTAAAATAAATATCAGGAAAAGGTTTTGCAAAGAACTCAATATGTGTTGAATGAAGATTTAATGATGTTAATTCTTCTTTTCTGGTAAAGCTTGGAAGACCTCTGAATAATCTCAAAAGTGATTAAAAATTCACTGTCTTTGAACAACCAAAAATGTTTTTTTTGTACAGTCCTATAAATAAATAAATAAATAAATAAATAAATAAACCTCCACCCCCTCCCACTGGGTGTAAAGATAATGAAATTACAACATCAAGGTCCACAAAATTTTAGGTGATACCCTTCTAAGCCCTGCTGTGAATAAGTCTGCTCCTGGAGTTTTCCTGAGTATCCAGCCTCATCTGCCCCACATCACTAATAGAGCCTCAACTGGCAAAAGATTTCACATGGTAGCCAGGAATTTTTCTTTTAACATTAACAGCAGAGTCTCTGATGGGATTCAGGAGCACTAGTTTCAAGGCTCCCAGACACTTCAGAACTTCCTTACCATCAGTCATGACCCATTTGAAGTCCACAGTGGGTGTAGCAACCTAGAGGTGGTCAGCCTTCATGAAGGCAATACCCCTCTTGACCTTGAAGCCAATAAATTTCCAGGATCCTGCTTTCCAGTGCTTGCCCTGTACTGCAAAGGATTTTGCATGTTGATATATACTTCTGGGTGTTCTTGCTGTGCTCTGCTGGTGTCATTGTGCTGAAGAGGCCTGGACACTGCTGGTCCTGGGGTCTATTAATGACTGGAGCAGGAGGCACTTGCATGGATGCCCATTTACTCCTGGGTCTGATGAACTTCCTGGGCCACCACCACCCAGTTGTGCCTGGATCTCCTCTTCACTGTTGCCTTCTTCCCTGCACTGCCTGAGCTCAGAGTCCCCTCAGTTCTCCACACTCACATTCCTCTTTCCTGATGGCCTTGGTGTGCACCAGGGAACATACCCCCTGTTAGCCTCATGGGCTCCTGCCAGACCCCCCTCTGCACAGGTCAACATGGTGTATGCCACAGGTTTGGCATCTCCCCCTGCTGTGGAGTCTTGGTACACTGGGCCCCAGGGTCAACCTGGTGTGTGCCACAGGGTGGACAATTACCCCTGTCCTGTGGAAACCTGGTATACTCTGCCCATACCCTGGGTACCCTGCCAGGAGGAGAGACGGCCTCCAGCAGAGAACTTGGGTTCTGATCTGCTGTGATAGTGTGATTTAAGGACCTCCATTGACCTGTCCTGTGTCCACCCAGGGGAAGACTGCAGGGCTCCCTGGATGTATTATGCTCCCTGGAACATGCCCCCATTTAGAACTGTGTTTGTGTCATCTGTGACTGGCTGTGATTTATACTTTGTTTTTACTTGTAGTCTGAGGTAAACACAAATTTCATTCAGCCAAAATTGAGTTGACCAAGTGGGACAATGGGTTGGAACAGAATTTTTTTTTTTCTTGGAGAGCATATTTCTTGATATTGTAAGTGCTGCTGAAATGGAGACTGCATGATTTGGAGGGAATATAAGAAAAGCAAAGCAAGTGAAACCATTGTGACATGGGCTTCTGGAAAGGTACTTTCAGCTGATTCAATGGATAAAAATGAAATTGGACCATTGATCTCAATTTGATGTATTTTTACATAAGAAAAAATATCTTTCCATTATTGAAACAAATTCATGATGGTTAAGGCTGCTTCCATGTGAGGTGCAGACTCTGTTTTATTAATATAACATTATAGATAGGTGTTACAATGTTAATAGACTGGAACACGGGTAATAAAGCAGAAGCTGTGTTGGCTTTTTTGACACCCAAGAAAACATATCCCATTTATGTGTCATTCATAATGTCTCTTTCCTCTCTTTTTCCAAAATTTTAAATCAGAATAATTATGTCCATCTCATGGTAGGTGAGTCATGGACAGTCCTACAGAAAATAAAAATGATAGATATTATTGTATTATTTGGTTGTAAATAGTGTGTTTTTACTTGTTAATAACTAAATTACTGAAGCATCATGATACATGAGGTTATTAATCTCATCTTTTTTTCATGTTGATTTCAAATGATATTTTAAAAATAATTTACTTTTTTCAATTTTTTTCTTTTACTAATTGTCAAAATTCATGTCATCATTAAATATCAATTGTTTTATAAATACTCAGAATTCTACCTAAATTATTTTACAATTCAATTGTGCATCCAAATTTAAAATAACTGATGTTTATTTAAAAGTTTTGGCTTTTACATTAAGGTAAAGATATATATATATATATATATATATATATATATATATAAATTTTTCAACCATTTTTAAGTGCATAATTTTGTGCTATTAAGAACATTCACATTGATGTACGACCATCACTGTCATGCATCTTCAGAGGTTTTTAATATGTCCAAAGTAAAACTCATAAAAACCTCTCTCCCCTTCCCTTAGTCCCAGGCAACCTTCACTCCAATTCCTGTCACCAGTTCATGACTGGTTTCTCTCATGATGTATAATCTCTTCAATGTTCATTGTTATTGTGGTCTAGGTCTCTATGTACTTTTTTTGCCTCCAAAGTTAGTTTATCATTGTGTATATGTATCACATTTTGTCATTCACCTGAGGATGGATATGGCACACAGATAGCTGTTTTACCTTTATTTATTTATTATTACTATTTGTGTGTGTGTGTGTGTGTGTGTATACACGCACCCCACTGGTGAAAATACTGGATCATTTATTAACTCAAGGATAATTGTTTTGAGGAGTCACTGTACTGCTTAACACATTGGCATCACTATTTCAAATTTCCAAAAAACCCAAAGCTTCAAGTTCTACACACATTTTGTCATTTATTTTTGAATAAGTTTTTTTCTTGCAGATGTGAAATGGCTTCTCATTGTGGTTTTGATCCTCATTTCCCTGAGGAGTATGGGTGCAGGGCATGTTTAAAGGTGTTTATTATCCATTTGGACATCATTTTTGGAGAAATTTAGTCTTCAAGTTCTTTGTACATTTTCTAGTTGCTCTTTCTCATTCACGTGTACACACACAATACCACTTGTGTGAATCTTAATGTTTCATGATGTGAGCTTTCCTCAAGTCTAGTGAACTTTGGCTCTAATATAATATATAAGCCTAAAAAGCACAGAATTATTGGTGGTCCTTCTCAAAATTGTCCAATGATGAACTTCATCAAGACTGGAATCTTCTATACTCCTATGATCTGCATATTCTCAGGATGACAGCTCCTCTTTCCACTTCCACAAGATCCAAATGACAGATCTTGTGTTCACATTCATTTTTTGAAGGGTTCATAAAGCTATGAGTTTGGTGCAAACCATTCCAGAAACAGACATGCCACAAACGCTGTTTGTGAAGAGTTTGGGCACAGCTGGGAAGCTACAGTGAACATAGGCATAGATGTCAGATATGAGAATGACATTCTACTGAACTATGGAGATTGCATGAAGACCCAAAAGAGACTTGGTGGAGGTGAACAGTGAAAATTCAGAGTATGAATTTCTATGACTTCGTATATGAGGTCTTGGCAATAAGAATTCACTGTGGATTTTATTTTTTAAAAATATTTATTTATTTGTTTTAGGTGGACACAATATCTTTTTTTATGTGGTGCTGAGGATCGAACCCAGTGCCTCACGCATGCCAGGCAAGTGCGCTACTACTTGAGCCATATCCCCAGCCCCACTGTGAATTTTAGAACAGAAAAAAAAAAAAAAAAATGATGTTCCCTGACTTAAGATATGCTGCACCTGGGAATGTTTTACAAAGAACACTCAAGAAGAGGGAAAAAAACATATTTTCTTACAGTAAATAATAAAACAAAGAAATTTTGGAAGTAAGCCTTAAAAAAATAAATATGGAAGAAATAAATAATGCTGTGATGATTTAAAAACATTTTGTAATATGGACCTCTATTGGATGAATTTAAAGGAATTTTCTATGCCTATATCCTGGAAAAATAATTCCTTATACTAATTTGTAAATGCATTAGTGGATATAAGACATTCATCTCCTACTGAAGTTGTAACAAATGTTATGGTTCACTAAATTTCCAAGTTTCTCAGAAAACATTTTGGTCATAATTAGTCTCAGAAAATATTAATTTTTAAAGAAGAACATGAGATTTCTTTTTGACAAATACAAAAAAAACTGGTGCATAATTTAAGATGCACATATTTAATGAATAACACATATCCTGATTGCAGAAAGAAATTTTCCAAATTGACTTAATAATCATTACTCAACATACTGATTCTTGTTTGTCATACCAAGGTGAACCCTAATAAAGCTTTGGGGCAAATTATGATCAAGTGTCCATTGCTTTTATCTTGTTGGAATTGTTTCCATCATAGAGAGTTAGTCTTTTTGGGCACAGTGTCACACACTTCGAATTCCAGTGGACCAGGAGGCTGAGGGAGGATGATGCCAAACTTTTCCTCATCACCTTAGTGAGGCCTTAAACAACATAGCAAGACCCAGTGTCAAAATAAAAATTAAAAGTTCTGGGGATGTTGCTCAGTGGTTGTGCACCCCTGGGCTTAATCCCCAGTACCAAATAATAAAAATATAAAAATGGATTTAGTCTTTCCTCTTCATTTGCATTGCTCTCATCTTCCTAATGGCTCTAATTGACAACCTGTCCATGATCCTTCTCACCCTCCTCGATATCCTCCTGCACACGTTCCTCTATTCCCTGCTTAGTTGGCTGTCCCTCATTGATGTAAGTTACATCTCCACATGTGTTCCTAAGATGGCGTGTGCTTTCCTAGTTCAGTGAATGTGAAATTCAGAGTTTCTCCTTTCTTTAATAAGTGGAGATACACTATTCCTTATATCTGTTTTATTTGTTTGTTTGTTTGTTTGTTTTTGTACTCGGGATTGAACTCAAGGTCACTCATCCCCTGAGCCACATCCCCTGCCCAATTTTATCTTTTAATGAGAGACAGAGTTTCCGTGAGTTTTTAAGTGCTCACTTTTGCTGAGCCTGGCTGTGAACTTGTGATACTCCTGTCTCAGCCTCCTTAGGGATTACAGAGATTACAGGCATGTGCCATGGTGCCCTGTGATAATAGGTCTTTAAAAAGGGCTTTATCAACTCCTGTGCTCCCATCACATATACACTCCATATCTATCTCTTACTGCTGATTTAGGGCCATCAATCTTTTTTTTTTCTGTGATGTCCCCATCATTTTGGCCCTGGTTTGCATGAACATCTGGGTCCAGGAGAACACTGTGTGAGCACCACCTTTTCCTTACGTTTGCATTAATTGGAATCACTTCTTGTGGTCAAGTCTTTCTTGCTCTCTGCTGTATGCACTCAGGGCAGAGGAAAAGGCCTACTCCACCTGCAGCACCCCACTTCACTGTGCACCTTTGCTTACACTTACCCACAGCCAAGATCCCTCTGGTCTTCAGCAGCGGACAAGGTTCTGCCTGTCTTCTCTACCACCTCACCCCAATGCTCAACTCCATCTTCTACAACCTTAGGAACAAAGAGGGGTTTTGGCCCTGAGCAGATGGACCCAGAGGGTCTGTTGTATGTAATGTAGATAAACTTTCTGCCTCTTTCCCTGGGACTTAGCTATAAGTCCATTCAACAATGCATAGTAAATGAAAATATACACTTTTCAGGTCTGTACAAAATTGTCTTATAAACGTGTAATTTGAAATAAGACTTTAATTGTGTCTTGTCAACTTAATATAAATGTGTGTATTTTGTGTTAATGAAGTATCAATGAGAAGATTTTTTTTCTTGCTCTTGCTGAAACAAGATTAGAAATTGTCTACCTGGATTGGCATTCAGCATAACAATTTCAGTATATTCAATTTATCTTCTAATATTTTAATTTATTATTTATGTACATCCAAAACAGGAAAAGCAATTTTTGTTGAGTAATGGATCTAATCAAAAGGAGTAAGTTTTATATTTTCTTCCCCTCATTGTATACATTTAACCATTATTAATTGTCTTTCTTTCAATTTATAGAAATCATTACCAAATTCAGCAGAGAACTCATTAGAAATATTGAACTCTTCATTTTTGATGTCACATGTCAAACTAATGCTTTTTTAGTAAGGGAATGCACATCAATGAGGACTCAGAGGTGCCAGCAGAGGTCAAGGGTGAGGGTAGGTGTGATATAATATGGACAGGCCAGGGTTCAGTCTGATGAGCCACATTAGGTACATGGAGGGCCTTCTACCATCCTTCTCATGCTCAGAACACAATCCAGTTACATTCCACATAGCAACTGCTCCTTGCACATCCACACTGTATGCCAAATGACGCTTTACGTTCTACCTGCCACATCTCATACATTTACTGAAATGAATGATGGAAAGTGAGCACTTAGACACAAAGATTTTCAGTCATATTTAGCACATATTACAAGATGATCTTAAAAATATTTAGTTTGAGAAAAAATAGATTATTTTACTAAGGTTTTCTAGAGTATTTCTAACTGGAAAACATTTGGTATGAATTTCTGAAGAATCATTGAAAAATAAGAATTTTATTATACCAAATTCACAATTCTCCAAAAGTTATTTATGTTCTAATAATATGTAATTCTTGCTATAAATGAAATTCATATCATCCAGGTTTTTCAACTTCAAAAACAAGAAAGACACACACAAACACACATACACACATGCACACACACATTGATATTTGGCAGTATTGAGTATCCAAACCAGAGACGTCACCTATGAGGCAAGTTTCCCACCACTAAGATATACACTTTGACATAAATTTAAATACAAACTCTTGTTGAGGAACAAGAGAGAAAACCAGCTTCTCACAAGTCAGTTCTCACCTCTTGCACTGTTTTACACCCAAGGGAGAATCTTCCCAAATAAGAACAGATAATGGCTCATGTTTACCAGCAAGGCCTTTAAGGATTTCTGTGCAGAGTGGAATATTAAACATACCACTGGCATTCCTTACAGCCCTCTGTGGCAAGTAATAGTTAAAAGAGCCCACAAAGAGCTGAAGGCTGCCATTAGAGAACAAAAGGGGTGATACAGCACCTTCTCATCGTCTCCCTATGGTATTCTTAAGACTATCATTTTTACTCTGAATTTCTTAACAGTGCCTAAAGGTGATGACTGCACACCTAGCTTCAAACATTGGCCCCTTGATTGGGCCGTCTCATTAACCCTTAGTACAATATAAAGACTACTTTACCAATCAGTGGTAGGAGCCTTCACCACTCATGGTGAAGTTAGCTAGGGGATTTGCTTGTGTCTTCCCAGGAAAAATCCAAAGCTCATCTGGATCGCAGCCTGGCATGTCTGACCCTGGATGCCTACCTGACATGATTGCCTGCTGCACAATACAAGAAGAGAGGAAGCAAAAACGCAAGAGGGCATGAGGACCCCAAAGAGAGACCTGTCACAGGATCACATGGGGGGATGTAAAAGGGCAAATTCAAGAGTCCAAAAATATTGGAGATAGCCAGGTTCGTGGTTCTATTTCTCCTGGGCAAGTTTTTTTCTACTTTTATGCACAGCACTAACCATCCACAGTGCCATGGCCCAGGTAAATTGGGCCCGGTCACTAGACTGCCCCTTTTTGCTGTGGCTAATTGGGAAGGGGTTTTACCTAAGATCTTTCTGTAATAACTCCAACCTCATTGACCCTGAGTTAACCATCCAGGAGGTGACTGTAACCTGGAATGCCAGCATTTCCAAACCTACTCTGCTCATTTGTATCTCTGTAGCAGACAAAGAAACCTATAATCCAAAGAAGAGGGCTAAATCATCACAGTGAGGAAATATCCAAACCCACAATCTACAATCAGAAAAAAAGTGAAAATAAAAAAGAAATTGATACAGGAGATTGAACACTGAACAATAATATTAGTAGAAAACAGAGGAAATAAATTATTAATGGAATCAGTTTACCATCTGAAGTCAGGCATGACAACATTAAAGGAGTTCTGAGACCATGGCAAGGTTGTCAAGATATTTTACTATTCATAATATGCAAGGAAAGAAAATTTGTTCATGAGATTGTTGAGATGCTAAAGGACCAGAGGTACTGTCGAGAGGCTAAAGGACCAGAGATACTGTGGATTTCAGTTAATCACCACTAAATTGGAAGGAATAGGTAATTTTCAAAATAGAATATTGAAGCTAACTAGAATGTCATTTACACAGAGCCTAAAATAAATATTTTAAAGCCTCCAAGTTTAAGTTCCTAGGACATTTTTAAAAATTATTTCTTCATTCTGCTTTGTTATATATCACAGAGGAATGTATTTGAGTTCCTAGTACACATAGAGTACGATTATTTATAACTCTGGTTGTACATAAAGTATTGTCACACCATTTGTGTCTTTATACATGTCCTTAGGGTAATTATGCCCATCTCATTTCACCATCTTTCTTACCCTGATGCCCCCTCCCTTTCCATGTAACCCCTTTGCCCTATCTAAAGTTCTGCCATTCCTCCCATGCTCTCCCCCATCCCCATTGTGGATCAGCATCCTTTCCTAAAAAAAAAAAAAAAAAAAAAAAAAAAAAAATCTGACTTTTGTTTTTCTGGGAAATTGGCTTATTTCATTTAGCATAATATTCTCCATCTGCACCCGTCTATCTGCAAAAGTCCTAATTTTATTCTCTTTTTATACTGAATAATAGTCCATTGTGTATATATACCACAGTTTCTTAATCCAGTCATCTATTGAAGAGCAGCATCTAGGCTGGTTTCACAAATTAGCTATTATAAATTTTGTTGCTATATACATTGATATGGCTGTGTCACTCTAATATAATGTTTTAAAATCATTTAGGTATAAACCTAGGAGTGGGATAGGTGGGTCAAATGGTGGCTCCATTCCCAGTTTTCCAAGGAATCTCCATAGAGTTATCCATTTTGGTTGCACCAACCTGCTGTCCCTCCAGCAATGTATGAGTGTCCCATTTTCCCCAGATCCTTGCCAACACATAATGTGTTTTGTGTTCTTAAAATCTGCCATTTTGACTGGAGTGAAAGAAAATTTTAAACTAATTTTGATCTCTAAGAATCTTTTTAAAATAAGCTGTGTTTCTCTAAAAAGAGAATAGTGAAGGAAGAAGATGTGAGCTAAAGAGACTTGGGGTTGGCCAGGAGACAGACAGGGATGGGATCTGATCGGCTGTGCCTTTGATGTGGAGGGGCAGCTCTTTCCCCTGTCACCAGCCCATATCATCACTTATGAGATTTTCAGCATCCTCTGGGCTGGGTCATCCCCTCCAGGCCCAACCACACACTTGACACTGTTGGCTTTGTAGTCCAAGTCCCCACAGAGGCTCCAAGTTCTTATCCCATAAGTGTCAAGCTATCAATTCAGCAAATGTATCAACAAAATTATATTATTATTATTATTATTATTTTATTATTATTATTATTATTATTATTAATAGAGGTAGTGGTACCAGAGATTGAACCCAGGGTTCTTTAGCACTGAGCTGCATACCCATTTTTAGATTTTAGTTTGAGACAGACTCTGAGCTGTTTAGGGCCTTGCTAAGTTGCTGAGCCTGACTCCCAAGTTGCAATCCTCTTTCTTCAGCCTCGTGAGTCACTAGAATTATCGGTGTGCACCACTACACCTGACTCTTAAATGATTATTGACATTGTGCATTAAAATAGGCTGGAAATCATAATGTAGAGCTTATGTTTTATTGCATTATGATTTAACTGTTATTAGATAACAATATTCTCTGTTATGTGCTGTTTTGAACTTTCTCACCTCCTATCTAAGCAACCTCCCTCAAATATCTCTCCACAGGGAAGCAGCTCCCTCTGACTCTAGAGCATTTGTAACCCAGGATCATGCTCAGTACATTTGATAGTCTACCTAGCAGCACCCAACATACTTACTTTCTTAGGTTCTATGACATCTCTGTTCCCAGGACCCAAGGTCTCCTTAATAAACATAGTCTTGTCTGCCACAGTGGTGTATGCCTGGAATCCCAGCTGCTTGGAAGGCTGTGGCAGGCAGATTTCAATTTGGAGGCCAGTGTCAGCAACTTAGTGAGGTTCTGAGCAACTCAGCAAAACCTTGTCTCTATGTAAGATATTAAAAAGGCTGGGCATGTTACTCAGTGGTTTAGCACACTGCGTTGAATCTCTAGTACCAAAAAACACAAATAAATAAAATAAATTAAATAAAAATGAAGTGGAAACAACCCATACAATGCACTGGGCTGTTAATCTAGGATGTTCGCAAGTGAGATTTGTGAAATGCATTCTGAATGTACAGTATTTGGGATTTCTGGATGTAACCCCATCTGTAAGTCTGGCACCTATGGAAACGTGAATATTCAAATTTCCAAATTAAAACAAAGACCTTTTCTCCACCTCCAGCACCCTCTTGTGATTCCAACTCTGAGTTGAGGGGGGTGAGCCTCCTGCATGCATTTTCAATCAATACTTTCTCCTCAAGGATTTAGGCAAGCCTGGCAATACAGGAAGCTCTAGTTTTCTTTGGTAAAAATACAGAACTGATTTGCAATAGTGAAAACAGATTATCTGTCGCAGCAGAAGAACCAGGGTCCTGCCGAGAGCACCATCACACAGGTCCCCAGTAAGAAGACACTTGGCCTCGGGTCCCTTTGGCTTAGCATGCAGATACCCCAGGCCCTGAGTGCATCCATGGAGCCTGGAGTCCAGCACCCTAGTGCTTCCAAAAGCGGAGCCTAGTGGAGATAAACACTCACTGATTCTCTGAGGCGGGTTATGCTATCCCAAGACTCTTGGTGGTGAGAAACTGATGTGACTCCATTTTTTAAAAAATAGCCTCTACCTCAGAGCAGGACCTGTCCAAGGGAGGGGTGACTCTTGATCTTGGAAAATCCACAGAGCATTCCTAGGCACAGAGCGAGCTTTGTGCTGAGTTGTTTGTCTATAAATAACAGAGATCTCTAGTGCCAGGTGTCTCTGACTCAGCAACACTACTTTCTGGAAAGACCAAACCGTGTTTGTGGCCTACACCTTGACCCTGAAACCCATAGCAACCCACTAGCAACCACCAATCAGCTAAAGACAGGGAAAATAACTGGATGCCAGGTGACCCCCCTCCCCCAGTAGTCTCAGTGATCCATAACATGTAAGGAAACCATGTAGTTTGGCACTGCACACTCTTGCAACTCCTCTTGGCCCCACCTCTTGAACTCACCAATTCCTCCTGCTCAACTTGTTCCCACCAGGGAATGTGCTAATCAATGTTAAGAGTTGTTGTTTGATTTTTCCCATGGTGTGAAATTCTTTGTGTGTGATGTTGTGACATGTAGAGTATCTCTCCCAAAACCTATAAAATCTCACTGAACAAAAAATCAGGACTCACTCCCGGGACCTCTGTCTTGGAAAGGGTTGTGAGTCCAGGCTGGAGATTGCAGTAAAGACTCCTGTGTGATTGCATCAGATTTGGCTCCTGGAGGTCTATGGGGTCCCAGGAATCTGGTATAACAGTGGAATAAAAAATGGACTCCCCCCACAGTACTCAGGCCCCACCTGGTTAAAAAGCTCCAGAAGCCGCAAACTCACTGGGCAGCCAGATAGGAGAACCTGTCCCCAAGGGCACCACCCAGGCCAGAGTTTGCAGGTTAATTGGATTTAGCCGGCAGGGCAGAGATGCCAGCAGAAGTGGGGGTGGATTGCGGACCCTGGTCCAGGGATAAGATCCTGCAGCAGCGCCAACCTCAGCCTTGGGATCCCCAGAGCAGAGGAGTGCTCAGCAACTCAGGCCCCACTCAGGCCTGGGGAGGGGTCTAGCAACGGCCCCTGGGGATGAAGCGGTGGTGTCCTGAGACCCAGAGTCACCGAAACCCAACCCTGGGTGCCTTCTCTCCCTGGCCTGGAGAGCAGCGCTGGGGTGGGGTGCATACAAAGATGGGGGGCCAAGCAGGAGGAGGGGACCCAGGCTGAGCAGAAGGGGGAACTGGGTGGAGCTGCAGAAACTGCGCCTGGTACGCCACCTTGGGGCCTCGGATACTCGACTTCCCATGCTGAGACCCTGGGTCAGTTTCTGGGGGTATGTTCTTTCTAGGGCTTGTGGCTTTGCTTGAAAATGTTGGTGCACCTGAAACCTTGACATGGAAAGAATACACTGAAGGGGGACTTCCTCCTGAGAGATAAAATGAGGTCAGTCTGTGCAGTAGAGTGTCATGTGTCAATGGGGCAAGTGAGTGTGAGCTCACAGACATGAGACCCACAGATGCCTGAAGCCTAAATCCTACAGATAATACTAAATCCTACATACACTTTTCACTTTATTTACATGCCTATGATTATCCTTCTATAAAATCTCAAAGTCCTTGTCAGCACCTGAAGACAGCATAAAGACAGGGTTTCCTTGTCTTCCTGGTGGAGCTGCACTGGTCAAAGTTTCTTTCCTGCTTTGCATCATGACCTTTGTTTGATACTGGGGCATACACCTGACCAGACCTGTAGGATCCCCAGAGTCAGGTCTCTGCATAAGACTTCCTAACAGTCGAAGTAGAACATCTACACTAAGCACAAGGCACCCATTTTATTTCCATTGCACATTGCTGCCCTAAAGGATTGCCTTCCTTCCTCCCCCACCCTCTCTGCTGGGAATGGAACCCTGAGCATCAGAGCCAACCCCAAATTCTTCCTTTCATTGCTCAGGCTGCCTTCTCAAAGCAACAGAGGCCAAGAGGTGATGAGAATTACTAAAATAGTTTTCAAATTGTTCTCATTTTTAGATATTATGTATGGGTCATACATAAGATGTCTTTAAATAGTGTTTCAAAACTGTGGAGACTGTGTCTTTCTAAGTTGCTTGAGGTCGCATCAGCTGAAAAAAACAATATATATGTTATATAGTTCTTTCTTTTTCTTTGAGGTACTGGGGAATAAACCCAGTGGGGCTTGACCTGGACCTCTGAGCTACATCCTCACCCTTTTCATTTTATTTTAAGACAAGGTCTCACTGACCTTGGGCTCCTCCAGCCTCAGCCTCCTAGAGAAGCTATGGTTTGTTTTTGTGTTGAAGTTAAACCCAGGGCTTCGCCATGCTCGGAAAGCACTCTGTGGCTGAAGCCTTACTCAGCGCCAGGTGTCACCTCTGTACCAGAAGCTAAGCCAAGGCTTCCCACATGGTTTAGTTCCCAGCACAGTGGGGAAGCTCCGCCTGAAAAGGGCTGGAGCCAGGAATCTGTCACTAACCCAATTTCAGCCAGTGATTGGATGATGTTAGCTGTCAGTCACGATGCAGAGGCGGGCCTGGAGGCCATCCATCAAGGACGCTGGGAGGAACTGTCCAATCGGTGCGCAGAGGAAGGGGGAGGGCGGGCTTCCGCAATCTCGCGGGCTTTTCTTCCTCACTGACTGGGCTACTCCTTCTCTGGCACCTGAGTTCTCTCCTCAGGGACCCCAGGTGACTCTCGCTCCCTGTGAACCCCGCGATCTCGGGTGACTGGAGGTTCCTCAGAGGACCCGGGGTCACCAAGGAAGCCAAAAATGGTGAGTTTGCGACCAGGGCTGAAGGTGCACAGTCAGCACCTTCCTTGGGGCTTGCGCGCAGGTGACCTGTGGAGCGCGGTAGAGTCCCCGCTGGAGGGTGGCCCTGGGCCCTGTCCCCTGGTTCCCTGGGTTTGGAAGGGCGGCTCAGGGCCCTGGTGTCCCCTTTGCTCCCTACTGGTGGCCCACACCCACTCTTCCTAAAGTGGAGGAAGCAGGGCCACAAATGCACCTTCCTTCTCCCAGGGGAGCTCCTCCGGAGGCTGCTGTAGGTTCCCCAAATTGCAGGTGCCTCCTGCCTTCTAAACCCCACCTTTCCTCCACCTCACAGCACGGCCAGACGTTCGTTCTTCGCACTCATTTCCAATGGACACTATCTGCTAATTGTCACTTTTCATCTAGTGAAATATTTGAAATAATCTTCCTCCCTCCCTCCCCAGCCATAACTTGTGATCCTCCTACTTCAGCCTCCCCTGTATCTGGGATTACAGGGCTGTGCCACTGTCCCTGGCAAGTAGAACACTTTTGAAAGCATTTGTTTTCTATTTGTGAATATTATACTTGAGGGGAAGGAATAATCACTTAACACTTCCTTGTGTTTGGTCAAAATAACTGCTTTAAAGGGAATAAGGAGGTTGTTTATAGATCTCAGGGATATGGAATCCTGGGCTACATCAATAGAGTATAACTGCTCCCTTTTCTGATAGTCCATGATGTAGAGTCACACCAGTTGTGTAGTCACGTAAGCACACAGGGTAATAATGATGTAGGGACAAAGGAGGCAAGGCACTGAAGATAGCCAGAAACAGTTTTATCTGGCTGCAGCCAGTCTTAGAGGGCACAGCTTTTGCTGTAATCAATCAATCAATCCCCTCAACCCTGAGTTCAGGTGGTTTTAGGATTTTATATTTATCATGTAAGGGGAGGGGCTCAGAAGTTCACATTGTAATACTGAGACCCTCAACTCTCAGACCACACAGTCTCATTCCAGTTATGCCTTTATTGCTGGCTCTTGGCAGACACTCTAATCTCAAAAGAATGAGATGATCAGAGTGGTGCCCCTGCCTTCAGTTGGCTCCATATTTAAGCACAAAAACCACAAAAGGGACATTTGGGGTTCAGGCAAAGCAAGCAAGGCTGAAAGCTGCAGTCAGTCAGTCTCCAGTTGGCACCATAGATCATTCTGTGTTCTTGGGGGATTTTCATGAATAAAAGAATGCAAACTGCTCCAGTCATGACCTTTTTGTGTGTCATGGCTAAGTTCACAAAATGGAGTCGCCATAGTCAAGTTGTCACATCACACACATAAAAGCAGCTTTTTTTTCCCCTCTGTTCTGACCAAGTTAACCCTTCAAGGACAGCACCTGAGAAGGGGAGAGCTTCTTCTCCCCTTTTTTTCCTCCTCTACCAGCTGTTACTATGGAGCCTAGTTGGTAAGTTCTCTGTGAAGCCCAGCTCAAGGCCAGAGGCCTTTTTTGCACATTTCTACAAACTACTATACTGGATAAAAGTATGTAAAAAACTAGTAAGGGAAGTTTGAGTCCTGCATTTGGAGTGCTAATTTCTCTCAGACTAGTGGCCCAGTAAAATAGGGCAACATAAAAATAGGAAGTTTGTCTACACTGAACTTTTTTGTGGACACTCTTTTGTTGAAAGTCCTAAAATTAGCCATGGTGAAGATTTCTGGAGAAACCCAGTTAAAATTTTCTGTGAAAAAAGAGGATGCCACTACAATAATGTCTGATTCATTTACTGTCTTTCATCCCCAGCTCTTTTCAATATGATTTTCAGAAAAAATCTGGGTATTTTTCCCAGCCTGTCCTGAAAGTTGTGCTCCTCCTGCCTCAGCTTCCAAAGCTGTTTGGATTAAAGGCATTGACAACCCCAGCTACGGAAAATAGTTCATTTTAACCCAAATATTAATGACTATACTAAGGAACATGGATTCAAGTTACCCTGAATGATGTGTGTGTCCCTCCCTGGAAGAGATTACATGATTACATATTTTCTTTCTTTCTTTCTTTTTTATTTTCTTCTTTCTTTTGTTCTTTCTTTCTTTTTTTTTAATATATCAGGGATGGAATGCAGGGACACTTAAACACTGAGCTACATCCACAGCCCTTTTTATATTGTATTTTCACATATGATCTAAGTTTGTTATGGTCTCACTAAGTTGCTGAGGCTGGCTTTGAATTTAGGAATCATCCTACCTTACCTCTCAAGCTGCTGGGATTACAGTTGTGTGCCACTGTGTATGGCCTACATGAACTTTTATAAAATAAACTGTGTATCACTGCATTAACCAATTGCATTTGTAGGAACATCAGATTGTTGGGGTACAGACAAAAATAAAGAAAATTTCTTCTGTATTTCTGTTATTGCATTCTGAGCTTTGGTAGATTTTGGAGACATCTGGTAAGGTTAGTGATATATTCTGTGAAATTTTGATATTGTGGTCTGTTACAGAAATTAAGATGATTGGCTATTGAAGGGCTTAAGATAGCACAAGATAATTTTTGTTCTCTATACAGAACCCTGCCTTTCTACCCTCATGGTGATCTAGTTAGCTAAAGTCAAGTACTCTGAAGGTTCTTTGATGTAGATGCAATGTATAGACAACTTGAGTCCATAGCTGTAAAAATCTTGTGCTTCTCCTTTTATCTTCCTTAGGTGTAGACATCATATCAGATTTCTTGGGCAGAGTTTCCCTTTGGACATTTCACAGGGTGCCAAGTCCTCAGCCACTATCCTCTCCTGGAGCTGCCACAAAGTGCCCACAGCTGCCCTGTGCCCTGCAGGGTGAACAGAACTTCAGGCCCTGGGTCAGCTCCTCCTAGGGGACAGCCTGAGATGTAGGGTGCAGCCTCTCAGGGAAGCTGCTGGAGGCTCTGAGCTGAGGAATCTTCTGGAACAGGCCTCATCTAGACAGCCACTTCTGTGGGACCTTGTTTTCCCCAAGCTCTGTTCCCATTCCTTGGAGACAAGTGGACAGTCAGCCTGTGGATGCTGGAGCTGAGGGGCCAGGTCAGCAGTAACTCCGGCTGTTTTAGTCTCTCACAGTGTGAAGGAGCAAAACCTCTCCCAGAGTATAAGGACTACCCACCCCGGTGCAGAGCTGTGCAAACTGAAAAGCCTCATAGACTGGAGTCATTGTCCAGGTCCCTGGGACAGTGATCCTGGATGCTTTCAGGGAGCAAGACCAGGAGGGAGTATGTCCCTTCTGTCAGGGACCTTCCCTGCGCCTTGTGCCTGACACATGTGTGCTCCCTCAGCACCAAAGCTTTCTGTGCATCACTTTGAAATGATGTGCTCACTTATCTGAGGCCCAGGTTTATTTATTCAGAGCCACATGGGATGGACTATTATTAAAGAGGCAAGAAAGAAGTGGATTTTAAAAAGTCTAGTTACATTTCCATTGTTACAAATCCCAACTTACAGCCAGGTACAGTGGTGCTCACCTGTGATTCTTCCTGCTCCAGGGGCTGAGACAGGAGTGTTGCAAATTTGAGGACAGCCTTAGCAACTTATCCAGGCCTTATGCAACCTGGTGAGACTGCATCTCAAAATAAAATAGAAAAATGACTGGATGACTGGGGATGTGGCTTAGTAGTAAAATGTCTCTGGGTTTAATCTTGGGGTACCAAACCCCCCCAAAAAAAAGAAAGAAAAGTCCTAATTAACTAATTTACCTTTTTCTACCCCTGAGTGTGTATAGAAATTCTGTAAGATTCAATCTTGTCTTTTCAGTGATTTCAAATTGAACTCCAACCCTAGATTCCAAAATGCCACGTAAGATACAGAGAAACTCTGTCTTGCATTATTGCTGCAGAATTTGAGTAGAATTCTATAAAAATAGTGGTGGATAAATTTAAGAATGTGATTTCATGAAAACTAGTATCTGTCCTTCACAATGTGATGAATTTGACAAAGGATGACAGTTTTTCACTGTTGTCTGGACTTGGCTGGTTCATGTTAACTGTGTGTTTTTTTTGGTATCAGGAATAGAGCCCAGAGGTGCTTAACCACCAGCCCCTTTTAGATTCTTTGTTTTGAGACAGAGTCTTACTACATAGCCAGGGGCCTCAGACTCCTGAACCGCTGGGTTACAGGTGTGCACCATCAATCCCGTCTTCATTGTAAATTTTAAGGACAATTTTGGCAATATCTGAAATACCCAATTATGATCATTTAATCACTGAATTTCGGTGAAATAGTAAATGACACTTGTTTTCTGGAAAGGAGCGATATGTCTGTCTAAATAAGGGTGCTGATCCCTTAAAGAGCACTCCTACTATGTCACCTGATTCCTGTTCCCTCCTAAGTGCCTCCTGCTAGGGCCACCCCTTTGGGGCTGGCCTTTTAGCTTATGAAATTTGGGTGCAACAAAAATGCTCTCTCTACTCTGTCCTGTACAACATTTTGGCTGGTCTTAGATACAGTCTACTATTTCCAATATTTTGAAAAGTATTTTTTGTTGTTGCTGTAGTTAAACACAATACCTATTTATTTATTTTTATGTGGTGCTGAGGATCAAACCTAGGGCCTCTCATGTGCTAGGCAAGCACTCTACTGCTGAGCCAGAATCCCAACCCTACTATTTCCATTTTTAGATGTAGTTTTTCTTAAGTTTACCCCCAAAATACAGTAAACTTTGCCCTAAATTTCACAGAATTTTCTGAAATTCTCAGTGCTTTTTCAGAGAATGCCCATCATGGGAACATTCAATCCCCTTTGTGAGAAAGTGTGTTGTCTTTCCATTTATTTTGTTGCATTTTATGCCTCTAATTGTGTACCTTTTGTATTATAATAATTTTTATTTCTCATTACATGTATTTTTGTGTGTGTGTGCGTGTGTGTGGACCACTGGAGATTGATCCAAGGGAGGGCCACATACATGCTTGGCAAGTTTTCTACTACCGAGCTACTCTTCAGTCCAAGAGAATTAGTATTGTAGACTGTTGTTTGTTTATTTATTTGCTTACTTATTGAGTGCTGGGGATTGATGCCATGGACTTGCTCATGCTTAGTTATCCTCCAGAAATGAATTTCTATTAGTGAGCAGCGTTCTGGAGGTGGGCAAATGTTTTACTGGGGAGTAAACCTACAGGCACTTGACCACTGAGCACATTCTTAGCCCTTCTTATTTATTTATTATTTCTTTTTTTTTTTCTTTTTTAATATTTTGTATAGTTGGAGATCGATAGAATACATTTATTTTGTTTGTTTATTTTTCTGTGGTGCTGAGGATCATATCCAGTACCTCAAACATGCTAGAAATTGCTCTGCCACTCAACTACAATCCCAGACCCCCTTTTAATTTTTGATGAAGTCCAGTCTCACTAAATTTCTGAGTATCTTGCTACATTGCTGAGAGTGGCCTCCAACTTGCCATTTCCCTGCCTTGACCTCCCTGGTGGCTGAAATTACAGGTGCACACCACCCCACCAGCAGTTGGAATGACTTTTTAAAAAAATATTTATTTTTTATTTTCAGTTGGACACAATACCTTTATTTTAGTTATTCATTTTTATGTGGTTCTGAGGATTGAACCCAGGGTCTTCACGTGCAAGTCGAGTGCTCTACCGCTGAGCCACAACCCCAGCCCCTGGAATGACTTTTGAAGACTTATCATCCAATTTATTTCCAGATGGAAATAGTATTGAAAATCAGTTTCCTTCCATAGTTTTGAAATTTGTACCTATGACTCTTCCTCTTTGCTTTATTTTTGCATTATTATGAAAATGGTATTTAGCATATATTATTATTTTTCATGTATATATTTGTAAAACTTCATGGCTTGGTAGATTATTTACTTCTTTATTACATAAACTTTGTTTTTATGAGCAATTTTAGGCTTACATAGTTTATTAGTCAGTGTTCTCTAGAGGAACAGTATTAAGAGGAAGTATGATTATCAAAGGGGATTCATTAGATTGGCCTACTTGACCTGAAGCTGGATGTCTACAGTGGCCGTCTGCAGCTGGAGAGCTTTAGAAGTAGTAGCTACAGAATTCAAGAGGCTGAGGCCTCAGAACAAGAGGGATCAATGGTGTTGCCCTACTCCAGACCAGAGATTCTGGAAACTCCCTGGAGAATCACTGGCAGAGTCCACTTTGGGAGAATGAAGAAGGCAGACTCTGATATCCTCAGGCCATTGCAGTAGCATTTAAGAACCTATTGAGAATAAAGGAGCTTGCTCTGCTGCTGCTTCCTTCTTCTTCCAACTTTTGTTCCACCCAAGACACCCTCCTATTGGATGGTGCTGCCTAGCTTAAGGAGGTTCTCCAGTTTAGTTTGGTTCACTGTTCCACATGCCAATCATTTGTAGACACACCCTCATGGACACACCCAGAAGCTCATTAATCATCAGTATCTTTAATCCAATCAAGGTGACAATTAAGTGTGCCATTACTCATAGTCTCGAATACCCCTTCTCTCCAGCCATAAGTCTCCACTGTTTTCAACATATTGCATTGTTGTAGGGTGTTTGATAGTTACTAAACCAGGGTTGAACCTTTGATAAAGAAAATGGATGAAGCAACACGTTATGATAAGCCAAAGTTCATCCTTTACCTTAGGGATCCTCCTCTGTGTGATGTGATTGTGTTTGTCACGTAGTTTAAAAGATAATGTCATACAGAAGAGTTTCACTGCTCTGGGAATCCTGTGTTCCCCCTCTTCATCACTCCTCCTCATTCCTCCATCCCTCTCTGCTCCCTAAGTCCCTGGCACCCATCAGTTCTGCTACTGCATCTGTAATGTTGTCTCTTAAGGAATGTTCTTGAGTTGGAATCTTACTGCACATGGCCATTTCAGTCTGGCTTCTCTCACTTACCAGTCTGCCTTTAAGGGTGCTGTATCTTTCCAGGCTGCAGAGCTCATTTTCTGGGTGATGTTCTTTGATGTGGATAAACTGCACCTTGTCCATTCAGTATTGAAAGGTGCATCTTCCTTGCATCTAGCTTTGGGGAGTTCTGGATATGGCTGCTGTAGTCACTGCAGTGAGGGTTCCTGTGCCCATAATTTTCACATAATTTGCATAGACACCTGGAGTGTGATGGCTTGATTGTACAGTTTTTTGCATTTATGATTAAATTTTGCATTTATGATTATGAGCATCATTCATAGTTTTCTTTTCTATTTAATACTTTTCTTTATCTACTTAATTTGTATAATATAGTAACGTATGCCTCAGAAGGAATTAGGACGTGTTAACTCAGCTTCTATGTTCTAGAAAAAAATGTAGAAAATAGGTGGCAGTTCTTAAGTGTCTCATGGAAGCCTGTTTGAGATGTCAGAGCCTTGCCTTGCCTTTTTGGATAGTAATTAGTTATTGAGCCTGTTTTTTTGAGCCACCATGGGCTCATCTGTTTTGTGTAATCTCTCTCAAAGAAATGGTCCAGTTTCTGCAAGTTTCTAATTTGTATCAAGCACGTTTATGATAATCTTGAAGTCCCAATGCATTATTGATGATGACATTTTTAAATGTGTTAGATGGTGATGTTCATGAAAAACTTGATTTTGCAGTCTGCGAATGTCCTGATTGTGGTTTCATCAACACCTTTTCTGTTACCTTCCTGTGGTTAATTTAGGTTTACCTTACTCTTCTTTCTCTGTTTTTTTGAAGCAGCAGTTTCAATGATTGCTTTTAGCTCCTTTTCTGAAATGTGCATTGGATGACTTAGATCCCAATACAGCACCACCTCTGGTATTCTCTATGAATTTCCTATGATGGACTTTTACATTTTTTTCCTTCAAAATGGTCACCTTTTCTCTTAAGTCACCTCTTTGTCCTGTGTCTGTTTAGAGTCTTGTGTTTCATGTTCCCTTCCCTGGAGGATTTTCAGCTGCTTCTGATCTGATTCGTGCTTTAGCTCTCATGTTCTTTGAGCATACATGGGATTTCACTGGTGGTGCACTTGTAGGGGTGTGGTTTATGTCCTGTGCAGTGTTGCTGTGACCCTGAGACCTCAATGTGGTTCCCCTTCGGTTAAAGGCCCATGAAGCCCTCCTGCCTGCATCATTGTCCTGACACAGTTGGGCTGATGTCTCTGAGTGTAATTGTGGATTCTTCCTTGTTTTGGGTGGTTCTGTATGTTTTCAGTCCTTGAGTGTGGTTCTGTGTCAGTGGCAGGGACATTTTCTTTTTGCCTGTTCCATCACTGTGCAGACATCATAGCATGCTTATAGATGTGAATGGTGGCCTGTTTCACACCCAGACTGTGTGGGATAGTTCAGGAATCTGGGCTACAAACTTGTTGCTTTAGCACACTCTGGAAGAGCTTCTGTAGGTTTGTTTGCACCACC
The DNA here is from genome assembly GCF_047511675.1 of Marmota flaviventris. Classification (NCBI taxonomy): domain Eukaryota; kingdom Metazoa; phylum Chordata; class Mammalia; order Rodentia; family Sciuridae; genus Marmota; species Marmota flaviventris. Next base: position 17,335,708 of record NC_092519.1, read on the forward strand.
ATTGCTGCAGGCACGATGAATCTCTTTCACAACAGACAACCATTGCACATGTGGCCCAATGTTGATCAAAATGTCCTTGAGAAGAACATTTGTATGTCTCTCATGACTGTACATTGTGGTAGTGAATCGGCTGCTGTTAAGAGTTTGACAGTCTTTAGACATTCATTGTTCCCATGAGACTTAGAAAAGTAGTGCCTGCTGTTTATTAAGAAGATTGTTTTGAGAGTTATTGTGAGGCTGTTGTTTGGACAAGGTGACATTTTTGGGTCATTGAGTTATTTCTAAGACATGTGCCATCTTTCACTTACCCCATTCTGGTTTGACAGTAACCACAGGAAATTATAAAATTATTGTGTTTATTAATAAATAAATTAAATTAATCAAATAGAGAACTCATGTTTGTTTTGGTCATTTAATAATAAGCTAGTTGACTAAATTTGTTCTGGAGTAAAGCACCTACAAACTTCTAGTTGTTCTCAGTGTAATCACACAGGATGAGCTCTATCTTCAGCTAATGCATTGAGACAACCTGTGTGAAAGGTTGTCTAAATGTTGTCTAGGAAGGAATGTCCTTAGTGACCCCATGCCCAGAGGGTGTGGGTTAGGGCGGGTTCTAGGCATTTCTTTAAGTATGGAACAATAGACTTTCAGAGGAAACAAGACATCAGTATTACCATGTTGTCTATATTAACTTTGTAGGTACAGGGAGCCAATGTAATTGGCAGAATCTCTCTCAAATGCCTAGTTTCATGATTCCTGCAATTTCCTTCTCATCACCTTTCTTTTCTTAAGATAAGTACTATCAGAAGTCCTTATATTAGCTCTGTACCACACAGGACATTTCTAGGAAACGTAATAGAGGTGCAACCAATAAAGAAGTTAGGAGTGATCTGGGAGCCTGTCTTACTTCCTGGGAACTCACAAAAGAAAGGGTATAAATCACTATGATGTTTGCCTTTTGAGTAGCGAATTTCTAGTGTTGGAATGGTTGGAAGAAGTTGAGTGCAGTAAAGATTTGATGGACCAAATCGTGGAATTAATCGAGAGGCCAGGGAATCATGTGAACATCATGCATGTTGAGTATAGATTTCTCATGCTGTCAATCTCTCCTGGCCTCCACTATACATTTGGTGGGATATTTTAGATCTCAGTGACCTTTGAGGATGTGGCTGTGAACTTCACCCAGGAGGAGTGGGCTTTGCTGGATCCTTCCCAGAAGAACCTTTACAGAGATGTGATGTTGGAAGTCCTCAGAAACCTGGCTTCTATAGGTAATAATGATGTTTCTAAAATTAGTCAAATAGAGAACTCATGTTATTTTGTTCATTTATGTAGAAGGTTAAAAGGGAATCAGTTGGTGAATTATTGCAGCATAAATGGCACGTACGATTTGGCAAAGCATTTCTAGCTCCTAAATATTCATAAAGATTGTTCTGTTCTTCCATTTAAGGAAACAAGTGGGAAGACAAGATCACTGAAGATCAGATTGAAAACTCTGGGAGCAATATAAGGTAACGTACTCACAAGAGGAATTCGTGAGGGAATCTGAGAACTGTCATATAATATTTAAAGCAAATCAACCAATGAAGTATGCATAATTTGAGAAGTATTTATTCTTATAATGTTTTTACCAGAAATATATACTTAACTGTAACAGATATTCAGTCTTTTCAAAGTATTTGACATTCAAACCATACTATGAAATTGCATATGTGAATATCACTATTTGGATAATAGCCATAGAGAAGCTATATTGCATAGGATTGTTTCCTTTCAATCTCTTTATTTTCAGGGAAGTTGAGCAAGTCAGAAAACCTAGCCTTTACCTGATGTTGGTAGTAATGTAAGGATCTATAAATAAATAGCAAATTGTGAATGAATCAAGCATTGCTTATGTGCTGGTCACTTCTTCTTCAAAGAAGTTATATGATAAACTTCAAAGGCACAAAATAGTGTGGGGAAACCTTCAAATCGATTCCAATTCTTAATTGAACAAAGAAAAATTTTAATTGAGTAAATCCATGTGACTTCATTATATGTGCCACAGAGTTCATATGTCCTTCATTCCTTAACAGGCACATCACATCTCACTCTGGACACAAATACTACAAGCACGAGGAATGTGAAGAGAAGCCATGTGAATTTAAAAAATTTTGGAAATCTCTGGTTTCTCCCAAAAGTGTTCACACAAAAATGTTAACACAAACTGGAGATGGACCATATGAAAGTATAGTACATGGGAAAGTCATCAGTTGTTCCAGTGACATTCAAAGACATGAAGATACTCATACTGGGTGGCAACCTGATGAATGTCAACAATATAGTGAAGCCTCTTCTTTTCTCCTAGGTGTTCAAAGACACAGGAGAACACACAGTGAATGTAAACACTTTCAGTGTGAGGTATGTGGGAAAGCCTTTCATTTCTCCTCTTTATTTAGAAAGCGTGAAAGAACTTATTCTGGAGAGAAACTCTGTGAATGTAAACAAGGTGGTCGAACCTTTATTTCACACACAAGTCTTCAAAGGCACAAGATCACACACACGGGGAATGCACGTTTCAAATGTAAGGTATGTGGGAAAGACTGTGCTTATCCCAGTTTATTTAGAATACATCAGAGAACACATACTGGAGGGAAGCCCTATGAATGTAAGCAGTGTGGTAAAGCCTTTGCTAAATCCAGTTATCTTCAAATACATGGAAGAACACATACTGGAGAGAAGCTCTATGAATGTAAGCAGTGTGGGAAAGCCTTTGCTACTTCCCATCAGCTTTATAACCACGGAAGTATACATACCAGAGAAAAGCCCTATGAATGTCAACAATGTGGAAAAGCCTTCACTACTGCCTCTTGCCTTAAGATACACGAACGAACTCATACTGGAGAGAAGCCCTATGAATGTAAGCAGTGTGGGAAAGCCTTCACTCAGTCATCTCACCTTCACTCACATGAACAAACTCATACTGGAGAGAAGCCCTATGAATGTAAGCAGTGTGGCAAAGCCTTTGCTATGTCTAGTAACCTTCAGATTCATGGAAGAGTACATACTGGAGAGAAGCCCTATAAATGTCAGCAGTGTGGCAAAGCCTTTGCTAAATCTGGTGACCTTCACAGACATGAACGTACTCATACTGGAGAGAAGCCCTATGAGTGTAAGCAGTGTGGCAAAGCTTTCACTCAGTCCTCTCACCTTCACTCCCATGAACAAATTCATACTGGACAGAAGCCCTATGCATGTAAACAGTGTGGCAAAGGCTTTGCTAGATCCAGTGACCTTCAAATACATGGAAGAACACATACTGGAGAGAAGCCCTATGAGTGTAAACATTGTGGCAAAGCCTTTGCTAGATCCAGTGACCTTCACATACACGGAAGAACTCATACTGGAGAGAAGCCCTATGAATGTAAGCAGTGTGGCAAAGCGTTTGCTCAGTCTAGTCAGCTACACTCACATGAAAAAACTCATACTGGAGAGAAGCCCTATGAATGTAAGCAGTGTGGCAAAGCCTTTGCTTCATCCCATCAGCTTCACAAACATGGAAGAATACATACCCTATGAATGTCAACAATGTGGAAAAGACTTTGCCACATCCTGTCTGTTTCACACACGTGAAAGTACACATACTGCAGAGAAATCGTATGCATGAAAACAATTAGTAAACTCTTCTGTTATTACTGTTTCACTCATATACATGTAGGAAGTTACTGGAGAAAAATCCTTTGAATATGAAATCATATAAATCAATATTTCATGTTATCCTCAAACACAAGAAATGGCTCACACTTCTGAAAATGTGTGTTTGTGTGTGTGTGTGTGTGTGTGTGTGTGTGTGAGAGAGAGAGAGAGAGAGAGAGAGAGAGAGAGAGAGAGAGAGACTGGGGATTTTCTGATGTTGCTCTACCACTGAGCTACATTCCAGTTCTTTATTACATTTTATTTTGAGACAGGGACTTGCTGCATTTCTTAGGGTCTTCCTAAGGTGCTGAGGCTAGCCTCCAACATTGATCCTTCAGAATCAGCCTCTCAAATCTCAGGGATTAAAGGCATACACCAGCACATTGGACTCAATAACTCTTTAAATGTGAAAAATATCACAAATCATTCCATTTTCCCTGTTGCCTTCAAAGCCATTTCACTCACATTGAAAAACAAACCCTCTGAATATGGGGGATTTGCTACATCCTGCCAGCTTCCCATTCATCCCTGTTTTCCTTCTCATATATGAAAACACTCACAGAGAGAAGCCCTATGAGTGTGAGAAATGTGGGAAATCTAGTTTTCTAAGTATTTTACTAAGGACTGGGAAGATTCTTTTGGAATAAAAAGAACAAATCCTATGCAAATAAGAAATATAAAGGTTTCAGCTGTTCTAGTTTTGTTCAGTTGTATGAAAGGACTCATACTGTAGAAAATGCTGAGGATAAGCCATGTGGGGCAGTATTCAACTTTCAGAGTTTTCTTCAAAGGTGTAAAGACTTCATATCTGGGAAGATCCTTTTTCTCTCTTTAAAAATTGTAGTAAGGCTTTCAACTTTCCAGGTCCCTTTGAACAGCATTTAAGAAATCACACTAGACAAAAGCCCTGTATATAGAAATGTGGTAGGACCTTTGCTTGTTTCAGATCCATTTGAACTTGTTCAGACTTGAGGAAATTTTTATTTTATTTCATTTTATTTATTTCTTTTGAGAAAACCACTGTAGGTGTGTGAAAAGGTATGTGCCTTAATCCTTTTTTTACCTATTCAGAGGTAACAAAAATGCACCCTGGGATGGAGAGGAACATTGCATCAGCATGAAGATTTGAAAGCAACATGTTTTTCTGGGTTAAATCTCTCTTATTGTTAGATTCCATTTTCATGTGTTTTAAGTCTTTTCTGTCTAATGTTTCATTACATATTGTGAATGTTAGTTTAAGCCTCTCCACTCCAGCCTTTGGTACAGATTGGTGAAATGTCTCTTCTGAACTTTTTTCCTTCTTTCTTTGTTCACATTTCGCCCAGGAGTGCTCTACCACAGAGTTTCTCCACAGTCTTTTTAATTGTTATTTTTTGAAATGGGGTGAGGCTGGGAGCTGGAAACATAGTGATGTGTTTGTGTACCCTGCAGCTGGCCTCTTTCTTGTCCTTGATTGCTTATTGATCTGTTGATGACTCTGGGACCCCACTCTTGTCACTTATGCTTGTTCTAAGTCTCATGTGTTGCATTGTATGTAGACACATTAAAGAGCATTGAAAAATAATGTCATTTGTGTATATTATTTGGAGAGGCACTTTCTCAAAATATATTTTGCCCTATATTTGAGTTCTTTCTCTTTTCTTTTCCCAGTTCTGGGGACCTAATCCTGCCTTGTGCATGCTAGACATTCTAGCAGCGAGCACTCCCATAGCTCAGGTAGTGAGTTTGCTGCTGCTGTGTGTGTGGACCCCACTGATGACCACATCAGCAGATGCAGCTCTGCAGGTGTTTCCCCCACAATTGCAGATGGTCTCTTTCTTCTGAAAGGTCTTTTTATCAGTGAATTTTTTTACAAAAACTACATCCAACTTAGCATTTCTCCCCATGAATAATACTTAGTTGGAATATTCCAGAAAACCCAGGCTTTTTTTCTCTCTGTGTTAGAGTTCGTCAGGAGCCCTGGGAAAATAGTGTGATGGTTTTCTTAATACACACTACATGAGCAAAGGCTTGGTAAGTAGGATCCCAGTCTCATGTCCTAATATAGTGGCACTACCTTCTCCACCAAAGAATCTTAAATAAGCTTCTCGAGAGACCTTCACCATAATCTTCTTTCAACAGAATATCAGGAAAAAAAATTTGCAAATATCTCAATGTGGGTTATAACACAGACTTCCTTTTTTGTGTTAAAGCTTAGAAGACCTCTGACCAATCTTACAATTTGTACACAAAGCACTTTCTGTTAACTAAACAGAACAAAACAAAAAACACCTTTATGTATACCCCTACAAAAAAATATAAACCTCTATCCCTGTCACACTGGGTATAAATAAAGATCAATAAAATTCCAAGCAGTGATCTAAAAAATTTTAGGTGATACCCCTCAGAACTCTGCATCTAATAATCTGCTCCTGGAACATTCCTTGGGTGTCTAGCCTCATGTGCCCTACATCACTAATGGAGCTACAGCCTCCAACCAGGTGATATTGTGCATTACATGATGTGGAGAGGGCTGTTTCTGCTCAGGCTAAAGAATTCAATAACCTGTCCTAAGGATTCAAAGCATCCTGAGCAAAACCTCACCCACAACCTTTTCAGGAATCATAGATCTTGTGTGATCATTGCTAAGAGTTCCTTACATACTTGTGTTCAAATTTTTAAGGTAGCAAACATGCCAAAGATGAGGTGGTTGTCACTGCTATCTCTCTTGCCAGCCTTTTGCTGTGTCTCTGTTCATTTGGAAAGGAAGGCCAAAAGAGTGTGCTGTGGCACTTCTGTTTTTAATAAATACAGCTTAAGCCATCCAGGATTGCTCTAAACTTTCTTTCCACCTAATGAGACAGTGTGGCAATTTCCTAGTTTTACATCTTTGATTTAGTAGAAATATTGCATACTGGTGTATGAGTACTTGATGCAGTCTGAACTTCTTTGTAATAAATTCATTTGCCAAAGGCAGTAGTTGCAGACTTGCTATTGGGAAGTGTGAGGAACTGGAGTGAATGCAACTGTCCTAGGGAGCCGACATTCTTTGTAGGAACTCAATCTTGGTGAGTACATCAGTGCAGGAATCAGACTCCTAGGAGGATACAGAATCTCCTGACAGGATCTGCCTATCCTTTTTGTTCAATAGTGGGCTGGCAGGTGGATGGCCACCTTCTGATGGATTTGGGTTTTTAGGTGAGCAAGTAGTGAGAATATATAATGATTAAATGAGAATTAAAATATTATTTGTCATACTGAAGACATGATTTGGGTGCCAAACACGATAACAATTAACCTTTTGGACCTTGAATCACATATTTTCCTTTCATATATGCATTTTGTCACAAACTTTTGTAGTGTGATGCTTATGTGAAACAAACTGAGATGAATATGGAGAGGTTTATTTAATGGAACAGTGTACTAGAAGTTTTAAAGACCTGCAGCAGACTTAAATTCTACTCTTGTTAAAATTTTATGAAAGACTGTGAAATTCTCAAAATTCTTTTGAATCCCCAGGTGCTGTGGCATACACCTGAAATCCCAGTTGCTCAAGATTCTTAGGTAGGAGGATTATGATTTTTTTTCATTTTTTTTTAAAGAGAGAGAGAATTTTTTATTATTTATTTTGTAGTTTTTGGTGGACACAACATCTTTATTTTATTTTTATGTGGTGCTGAGTATCGAACCCAGTGCCCCATGCATGCCAGTTGAGCATGTTACCATTTGAGCCACATCCCTAGCCCATCTTTTCATTTTTTTAAAAAATTATTTTTTATTTGTCGGTGGACATTTATTTATTTATTTATATGTGGTCCTAAAAATTAAACCCAGTGCCTCACACATGCTGGGCATGTTGTCAACTACTGAGCCACAACCTTCACCCAAGGGTTTTGATTTGTATGGTGGCTTACCTGGATGACAAAGATTAAAGAACTCCGTGAGACCCTGTCTCTAAAACATAACTCAATTAATAAATTTTTAAAAAGGCTGGAAGGTGGCTCAGTGGTTGAGTTCCCCTGAGTTCAATTCCCAGTAATCCCAAGAAAAATGCATTAGGAACCAAGTTTTAATAAACTGTATGATGGGTGGATGGGCTTCTCCATTATACTTTTTTCTTCTTTGGATTCTCAGGCATGGTTTACTAATTCAGGGACTCTGTTAAATTTACCAATTCAATAAAAAGCAAGTGTATGGTTTAAAAAAATAATAATATAGCAAGGTCCGTGAGGGGCAGCTTCCTGCTCTGGGAACCCTCAGTAATTGATAGTCATCACAAGTGGCCATAATGTGCTTATCATAAAGAGTTCATGAAAGCTTATATTGTGTAGGAGTCTCTGAAGATTCTAAAAGTGCCTGTCTTTTCAGAGCCTTTTTTTGGAGGAATTCCATAAGGAGGTCTCTGATTTATAGATAACGTCATTGGGGAGATGAAGTAAAACTGATAAGTGAAGAACACGTTGTCACATGGTCCAGTGCAGCCTAAAAGGTGTCAGACTTTCTTGTCTTTAAGGAGTGTATCAAGAACCCTTGGAGGTGGAAGTCAGCAATTTAGGATGTGCTCCTGCAGAAACATGATGCTGTGAGTCTCTGCTCAGGTCATTTGTGAAAAGCTGATGAGTAGTCTGAAAATTTATTTGGTCCTGTTGGTGATAAGGACAATTGCATTAGAATGCTATTGAAATAGAGAAAACAGAAAATATTAGCCAAATCTGAGGACAAAATATATACCAGTTGTTAATTAGATAAGACTAGCAATTTTTATTATACTTGGTATTGGGTATGGACACTTATACATGGAGTCACATCATCAAATTAGCAGTAATCTACCCCAGGCAAAAGTTGAGATAGAGAATATCTGTGTTTCTGTAGTTTGTATTTCATTATTTCTCTGTGATTACCAGTGACTGTGTTTAAAGATTTCAGGATGCCCAGATATAGTTCTGATTTTTTCCATATTTAACAAATTAGAAAATATTAGACTATTAAATGTTCTGAGAAGCACTTCACATTTTATTGGAAATTTTAGTTTCCATACACCTTGTTTTAATATCAAACAATATGAAGTAATTTAATTTGAGATCAATGGTGTTTACTTTATTTATTTATTTTTGCTATTGTGTATTGCTGCCACCATTGTGGCCAAAGAAGCAGGTTCTGGCAAGGCTGATGGGAGATTGGAAGAAATAAAGAGTAACACACGCAGAACTTGAAAATGAACAGCTGGGATCAGGTGGAGCTCTGCTCTCTGATGGAGCAGCAGGTCTAAAGTATTACACCAGCAATCTTTATTGTATGTTTCATTGATCAGGTTAAAGACTATGCAAGCATTACTCTTTGTATTTATAAAAGTTACACAGTTAGCAACAGTATGCAGCTATTTCCTCAGTTACATTCTACAGTTGCAATGCACACTGTTGAGAGCACTGTGGAGCTCTCAAGAAAATCTATTGTTTAAAGTTACTAATTTCTGGGCAGATTCAGGAGCAGCAGAACTGGTGAAACATTGTGGTTGTCTTAGCCAGGAAGTTCCTTTACTCCCAGGAGCTGTGTGCCTAAGAATAAGGTCAAAGCTGAAAAGACTCTCACAACAGAGTGTGTTCCATGGAGAGCATTGCCATAGCAACCAGGCATCCTATACTTTTGCATAGAAACTTTCCCAGTCACATAGCATGCGAGTACCATGAAGTAATCAGAGACCTCAATCTCAGACACTTGTCTCCAAGTCATTGTCACTAGTCTCCACAGGGGATTCAACCCAAGTCTGCTTTACCACTGAGCTACATCCCCACCAAGTCTCCCCTTCTTTTTTACTTTCTTGAGGCAGTGGTGGACTCTGTTGCTCAGGTTAACCTCATACTCATCTAAAACCGGAGCAATGTGGTCTCTGAACCTTTACCCCAAAGGCAGTCACATTTGCAAGGAACTCAGTTGAAGTGGTTAAGTTAAAGTAATGTCACTTTGAAATTCTATAGTTTGTGACTATTGTTTCCAAACCCATTCTACCAGGGCTGGTAGAAATTTGCAAGTCCCTTTTTTATGTCTCTAGATCATAAGAAATAACATTTTTTTTCAAATTTTCATAGATGTATGTATATCACTCAGACCCTAAGTACTTGGTAATGAGTGTCGGCCCATGAGAAACTTGTTGGAATTGTGTGGATACAACCTGCCTTCTGATTTGTCTTTCTATTTTCTTTCTATCACTCTCTTTTTAGTACACTGGGTTGTTAACCACAAACCACATCCCCAGAACCTCTGTTACATTTTATTTAGAATCAGGGTCTCACTGAATTGCTTAGGCCATCTGTAAATTCCTGAGGCTTGATTTGACCCCACAATCCTCCTGTCTCTGCCTCTTGAGCCAATGTGATTACAGGTGCATGCCACTGAACCTGGTCCTTTTGCTTTTTTGAGATAGGATTTCACTAAATTGCTGAGGCTGACCTCAAACTAAAGATCCTCCTGACTCAGGCTCCTGCATCTCCTGCATTATAGGATTTGCACCACAACAACTGCCTTTTTATGCATCTGTTTATTTATTGCAGTACTGGGGATTGGGTGCATTACCACTGAGCTGCATCCCCAGACTTGCTACCTGTTTCAAGGTAAGCATTATTATTTTTACTTTTGTTGACAAAGGACTGAATCCACATCAGGTTTTAGACAGACATGAGCTGAGGGCATCCCTTCCTTTTCATATCTAGGAGGCCTCACTTCACATGGACTCACATTTAAGCCTCAGCTGGATGAATGTTTATTTCTCACTTAATTATCAAGACTTGGGAGAGTTAGGATGAAACAATATGACTCCAGCAAAATGGTAAGAGCATCACTGTTGAGAGCCACAGCCAAAGGGGCCCCAGCAAACTTCAAGCTGATTGGCTCACAGCAGCCCCAGCAAACTTCCAGCTGCCAGCTGATTGGCTCCTCTGTGGTGATGCTCATTGGGCTGTTTCTCCGCCCTTTCAGACCACGGAGCTGTTCATTGGGGGACTCTTTTGTCTCCACCCACACGACCCAGCCAATTGGCCTCAAGAGCAGGAGGAGTGGGGAATTGAGAGGCTCGTGGGAAGCCGGTGGTGGCAGTTGGGCTCTGAGGGAATTCCTGAAGAGCTCCTGTGGTGCAGGGTGTGTTCTAAAAATAACTTTCATGTCTTCTTGATAAGTGGCTGGTGAATTGTGCCCAGCCAGACTGCGGCATTTGGTGGCCCATATGGGGAACGACGGAAGGTAAGTGATAAGGTAAACTGCTCACCCCTGAGGGCAGGGTGAGAGGATCATAGCATTTTAAGATTCTTCTTTCCTTTTGTTTCTATTTTGTTTTAAGTTGCCTGTCCCTGGAGATGGGTGAGACAGAAGAAAAAATGCTGACATCTGAGGAAAAACTATTTGCATATGAGGAACAGATAGGGAGAAAGGAGGGATGGACATTTCAGGAGGATAGAAAGGCTGATATAATGATTTTTTGTTGTTCCATTTTTGTTGCATTCTGTTTCGGTTTTGTTTGGCGTTATCTTGTTGGGTTGTATTATAGTTATAGTAGAAATATGGGATCAGAAATTAGTAAAAAACAAACCAAAAGAGTGTTAAGTAAATTGTTAGAGGAAGGAGGCATCCCAGTAAAATCAAGAGCAGTCAGGGCATACGTTGATACAATACAAAAATGTAGCCCCTGGCTTTTTAAGGAGGAGTTGTTAAATATATCACAATGGAACCATCATGGTGAAGATTTAAAAAGAATAGAAAAGAAAAGCCCAGGAACTCTTCCAGTTGGCACATTGCCATTGTGGACGTTTGTATCTTGTTTGCTTAGTCCAAAGCCTTAAGTTCAGACAATGGTAGAGGAAGGAGAAGACATATTGATTCAAGTAAAAGAGAAGGTCTCTCAAGTTAGTCAGACAGAGGAAAAGATTCAAGTAAAAGAAGGTCTCTCAAGTTAGTCAGAGGAAAA